>NC_087514.1:159069248-159374266 GCF_963921805.1 Phalacrocorax carbo
AAATTATCAACATATCAGAAAAAGCAGAGTCCCCATGTCTCTCTAACTTTCTCTGATTTTTCAGAAACTATTTACTATTTCTGTAGTCTTCATGGCTCAGTCTTTCTCTTCTGGAGATCTGGGACCCTTTTGGAAGTAATAGTAGGTGTATGTTTAGAGACAACTTACATTGTGCATCCCACAAGGACTTTGAAGCCCCAGTGCTCTCCATATGGTGGCTAGTTTATACTCTGCTAGTTTAAAAATGAAAGAAGACAGACTAAAAAGTGTTTGAGGAACAGCCTGTAAAAAGCATCAAAATAACAGCATATGATAATATTTCTTTTAAATACTTCAGGACAGGATGCCTGGCCAGGAGTGGTAAATCCCATAGAAGACTGAGGTATAGAAGGACAACTTAGATAAGGCCATTGCAGAAAAACTAGATTTTTTTTTTTTATTTATGTTCATCTTAATGTATCTTAGGGAGCTCCTTTACTTGGGACTCATCACTGGCTTCATCCCAAACTGAATCATTAGTAGAAAACCTTGTGGAAGAAATCTACAAAATGAACTGTAACACTCAGGAGTGGGTGATATTCATCTAGGACCTTGGTGGGGGGCCAAGGATGGAACAGCTCATCTGCCACCAGTGGTGTATTTCCCTCCTTAAATATGCCTCTTTATCAGAAAAATGACAGCTGGTGAATTTAATACCAGTTGTTAGAAAGATTGCTGGGGAGGGAAATGCAATAGTAAGTTTAAATCTGTGTGGTGAAACTTAATAGAAACCCACTTTCTGGTAGCCCCATGCCTGATGTGCGCTGAAAGGCAGGGACATCACCTGTGTGTCTTCTTCAGAGCCACCTCCAGATCCCAGTCTTGATTCCAGGCAAAATCAGCTTAAGCCCCTCAATTTGTCTGCAATATCAGGGGCTCAGTGAAGCCTCTGCCTGCCCAGCTCACATCCACCTGCTGCCTCTGTGCTACCTGCTGTGACAGCATCCACCCTGGCACCCGTCTTCCATCCCGCTGTCCTTCGCCTCACATGCAGACACCTTCACCTTTGGATGCCAGGAGAATGCTGAGCCTGGGAGAAGGTCATCAGTTTTGGGAGCTGCAGCTAGCAGAAGTATTTCTGCAAAACATATTTTAATTGGTAAGTATAAATAAGTGGCAGGGTGTGTGACCAGCATAAATATTTCCAAGTAAATATTTTGGGGGCAGAAAAATCAAGTATTTTACAGAGATCATTTAGAAAAATGCTGATTAGCTTCAGAGTATTAGTGAAGCAGAAAATTGGCTTGGAACGTGATTGTTAGCAGCTATCTTGAGAGCTTTGCCCATTTATATCACTATTTTCTTTACAAATGAGCCGAGGGATTAGCTTGCACTAAGCAGACTAAGGACACATCAAATTCCATTCAAGGAGCAGAGGAGTTTTTCAGTGTCTTAAAAACGGTCTTTCTTGTTAACTTGGCTGTTCCCAGTGAAGAGTTTCCTGGAACTGCACATACCTGGCTACCCCCCACAACTCTTTTCACCCTAAGAAAATATTTATCTCCATTTTACTGGCAGGGAATTTTACATTTCACTAGTGGGATCTGCAGGAAGGCCACAGGAAAGGCACCCCGTTCCCACCGTATTGTTTGTCAGGTCTATCTACACTGTTTTTTTTACTGTGGTTACAAGTTTGCTGCCTTCCCTTCCACATGGCTCCAAGTACCACGCCTGTCACATAGTGGCTGTGTACCCTGTGCGTGGCAAGGCACAGCTGTCTTAGAGAGAGATGTGTGGGAATGCTGTTATATCTTTAGTCTTAGTGATGACAATTTGCAGCCACAGTAACATCCCAGCCAAGGAGCTCTGCATCAGCAATTTGGAAAGCAGCCGTGCTGTAGTTTGTGAAGATCACTCATCTTCTTTTGGTTACTATCTCAAATCCTTGAGAACCTTTCAATAATTCTTTGTGTACAGTTGAAGGCAAGAAGAACACTTGGGCACATACTCCTCTTTCAGGTAAACACACCACTACTTGAGTTTGCTTTGAACCCAAAGACACAGGTTTATGAAGTCCTTACAACCTGCTAGAGCATCCCCGTCACAACGGCGGCATACCCAGACCCAAAGCAAGCCATTGTGGTGTGCGTGGCACAGGATGATGCCTGTACGTAAGGAAGGGAAGCTGTGTTGGGAAGGCTGAGAGCCCTTTCTAGCTTCACAATTCGTTTGCTGTGTAGGCCTTGACTATCACTTATTCCGTGCCTAGTTTCTTTGAAAATAAACATTAGCCATGCCTGCCCATTTTACAGGGAAGGCGAAGCCTGTGGCTTGAGTCAGTGGCCTAACCACTGCTGGTTGAAATCACTTGATCATCTGAAGCTTTCCCATGGAGACCAATGGCTCCGTGGCATGGCAGATATAGCACAGGTGCTACAGGAATCCTGTGACCTTCCAGATGGGAGGTCAGGCAGGACACTGAGGGTATTGCAAACGGTGCCTGTGTGAGGCAATCGAGGTGACAGTGTACTGGGTTTTATGCATGAGTGATTTTCTAATGTGAATCATGTCACCGTATTATCAGCCTACCAGCAACTGCATGGAGCAGTTTCCACCAGCTGACAGAGTCTTATTCAGAAATTGCTTACCTGATTGCATCTTGGATGACCATAAATACAAAGATGTGTATATCTCAAATACTTTGCTGTCATTTTCCTCTCTGGATTTTCATTCCTGCTCAGAACCTGATGTACTCTTCTATTCTTCATCTGTAGGGTGCATAAATTTAATTCATTTGTTGACTCATTGACTTTTTTCCCATTGACCTAGAAGCTTGCAGAGTCAAGAGATGATTG
The DNA here is from genome assembly GCF_963921805.1 of Phalacrocorax carbo. Taxonomy (NCBI): domain Eukaryota; kingdom Metazoa; phylum Chordata; class Aves; order Suliformes; family Phalacrocoracidae; genus Phalacrocorax; species Phalacrocorax carbo. The sequence goes on from NC_087514.1 coordinate 159,072,083, forward strand.
AATATCTGCATGCATGTAAAAAAGGCTGATAAGTAATCAGAGCAGTGTGTAGAATACGCAAGTAGCTTCTGAGAATAGCAGGGGAAGACTCGCTGCCTTTTCACTGCAGGCTGAACTGTAAACTCCAGTTCTTCATGTGCCTTGATTTTCAGAATGCAAACAAAATTACCATCTGCAGGCAGAACAGCTCTCATTATTGTAGCCTCTGCGTCAACCAAGACCACAGTGCTGAGCTGTTTGGGTCCAGCCAGTCATTCTGTACCATGTCTATGTGTATATATTACAAATTGGATGGGGTATGTCAGTGTTTCTCAGTGTGGACAGACCTTCTTAAGAAAGTTGGGGGTACCATGAGAAGGAGCAAGGAGACAGGTGGCTTGCAATGTGCTGTGACAGATGCATTTGCTGCAGTCGGTTCACATTATGACACCCAGGGCAATAACTTCCACCTGGAAGCAATATAAAAAAGAGCGTATTTGGGAGCCCTGTCAGACTGTTGATCCTAACAAATAGAGGGAGAGGAACTGTATGGTTTCTGTAGGAGGGATTAGGGGAGATAATAAGTACTAATGCTGCATTACATTGTGCGGGATACAAATAGCTGTATTCATGGTGTAAGTATCCGAAAAATGTAAGAGAAGCTAAGTCAGATTAGACCACCCAGCCCAGCAACATGTATCCAACAGAGGCCAACAGCGAACACCTCAGGAAGGGCGAAAGAACCACACATGCAGTAAGGCTTCCCCAGAATGCTGTCCTGGACTCCACCTACTTGTGGCTTGTGGGGCTGCAGGACCAGAGATGATGACCTTAATGAGTATTGTTTATTATTTTTGAGATGACTGTACTAGACCCTGTCAGTTGTTCCTCTCCCTGGCTGAAGAGTCCTTGTCTATTCAGAAATTTTTTATGGAGAAACCTTACTACATATTTGATCATCCCTCACAATTCTCTGTAATTCTTCCATTTCTATAATATTAATTTTATGTGATACTAATTTTCAGCTAGAGGATCAGATCCGTATTCAATGTGCTAGTGTAGCAAGTTTCTTAGTGTTCTCTGTTCTTTTTCTAACCATTCCCAATTGTACCCTTTGCATCAAGCTGATGTTTTCATACAACCACGTACTATAAACACAGGATTTTTCTCCTGGCTGGTAATAGCTCATAGTCCATCATCATAAAAGCAAATTTAGAATTATTCTTCCATTTGCATCATTTTACATTTATCTACACAGAATTTCATGTGTCATTTTATTGCTTAGACCCCTAGTGGCACAAAGTGCTTTTGTAATTTTTCACAGTTAACTCTTCTATCTACTAGCCTAAATTTGCCATCCTAGTTACTGACCTACATTGTCTACCTAAGATTTGATTCACAAATAACCAAAGCAGTTTAGTCTGGATACAGCAGGTCTGTTAAAGAAGAACATAGCTGGGTCCGTTCATCACTTACACTGATCCAAAGGCAAAGTGTAAAGCCTCAAACTCTAAGACCTGCACCTCACCTCTGACACTCTAGTTTTGTGCTTCAGCTTCAGTATCGCATGATGTGAACAAGATTCTTGTGATCTACGTGTGGTTTTTAGACAATAATATAAAAGAACAAGAGGCTTGAACCAAAAGGCGTGTAATGCAAGAAGTATTTTCTTACACAAAAATTGTTCCAACAAAGCCTGTGTGTGATTCACCTCCAGCAGAAGTGTTCCTCTTCCACTTTTCTCTAGGTACATCACAACAAACATGTTTATTCTTGACACGGCACATATTGTCCTCCTATTCCCTTAGATGTGTTCATTTTCTACCTAACAAATGGTAGTTGTTCTTTTAAAGAAAAATTGCTTTCAGTAGAATTTTTTTCTTGCAAATCTATCTTAATCTATTGTTGTCTGCAAAACAAACTACTTTAGCAGTACTCCCCTGACCTCTTGGATTGAATCCTCCTGTCTATTCACGGCTGCCCCAATTCAATAGCTGTCAGTTACGCCGGATGCATCTCTCTCGCTTATTGTTGCACTGAGACCATGCAAAGCTTTTTTTTTTTTTTCCTTCACCTAATGGTTGGGGAAAGCTTTGTTTTCTTTTCTGTCAGGGCTTATATCATGCTTAGTATTTGCCCATCACTCCTCTATTCTAGGAAATGTAATATGAATCTTCCTCTCCCGTGTAGCCAGAGCATCAGGGGTATCTGAGTCACAGCAGAGCTATGATAAAGTTTTTGGTTTCTCTGTTATTCGTTGTGGGGTGTGTGCTATTGCTACTCATAAATGCACACCCTCCTCTCTAGATATGAGCAGTGTGACATCTGAACAATGAGGTATGTTCCCTTGGTCATTTCCTAAATAATTTCTCTGATGAAACTGTCAGGTCTTAGCCTCTGCTACCTCTAAGCAAACAGCTGCCTCATGTAATTTCCACAAGGTAATGTTTTCCTGCCTTTGAAATTCCTTTCTTTGCTCATCACCATCCATCCCTTTTCTCATTAGAATAGACAATTTCTATTATAATTTCTCATCCACTCTCCTTCCATGCATAATGACAATATTATTACAAGGCCCTGTTTCATCCTGCTCACTCCAGCAGCTTGTCTCATGGTCCTGAGGTTGCTGGAACAACTACCTTCTCCTGCATGGTCAGAGCATGGTCATGTGCTGTATTTCAGTTGTCTGAAGCCTGGCACATCCTGGCGATTGCTCTTGAGTGTGCATAGACATAGGGTGTGTGCAGAGTTGGCCAACAAATGTCTAGAATGACTGTAACCTCTTATAACTAGCAAAAGCAACACAGTAGATGTGTATCACCTATGCAACGCTACCAGTACCTCTCAAAGAAGTAGTGGCTGAGCCCTTTAAAACTGGTCTTGATTTTGCATCCTCAGAGTCCTTCTGCAGTGGGGATAAGTGATGCCTCCCTGGAAGGAACAGAGATATTCAAGGCGTAGCACACGTAAGGGCTGTGTGTGATAGAGATGTGGATCATAGGGCTGGATCAAAGGAGGAGGCTTCATTGCCTCCAGGCATGCATCGCCCTGCAGCATTGCCCTTGCTACTTGTTTGTTCTTCCAGAGGCACATGGAGCTGATTATTATTTTCTCCTGGTGTTTCAAGTTGCACTTGAAAATTATTGCTGGTTTTGTACAGTTGACCAGTTTTGTGCGGTTCTCCAGCTACCGCTTTGCCAGTGCCGCTCTGTAAAGTGATGGGCACTGGGCAATGTGCACACACTGCATCTTTTTCCCATAATTGAGGTATTTCAGGTCACTTCATCCCACAGATGTACTGAAGGCAGCACTCAGTGCTCTGGGTGGACATTTTCTTCTTCCAGGAGCTCCTAGTTTGCAAGCTTCCAGCCATCCAGCCTGAGCAGTTCAGGGACTCAGATTTAAGCAAAAGTTTTCTTTCCTCTCCTTTTGTCCCAGCTTGCCAGGGGCTTTGGTACCTTTTTAAAGTTGTCTGTGGAAGCTCATGGGAGGATTGGACAAATTCTGTGATCCTTCCAGTAATGACTATGAGTAGGCTGATGAAGTGTAACAACCTCAAAACCAAAGATGATGAGAGCATTATATATTTCTTCAGGGGGTAGCAGGTTGGTATGTCTGTGCACCTCGGGTCACATTTGTACTCTTGGAAGATGCTAAACTGTAGCAAGTCTCCCTCTCTCAAAAAACAAGAGGGGAGTTCTCTTCGGAAAGCCCAACACTCAGCAGAGAGGACGAGTTGTGCTCTTGTCTCCATGGGGGCAACAACCACAGTGCTGCAGAGGTAAAAGGTGCTGCGAGCTGCAGGGCCAAGCCAGAGCGCTGCATTCCTGTGCCACTTCAGTGTCCTGACCACTTCTGCCTGGTTTTCTCTCCCCATCTCTCTTATTTATCATCTGATTTAATACTGATGGGCTATGCTGGAGCACAAAGAGAGATAATAGAACTCTGCTATTGAGGGAGAGGAATTCCTTGTGGTCCTCCCTAAAATTGCTTTCTCTTCCTAAGTGCCCGTGAGAAATATATGGAAGTGATTTATCTCCTAATACTTCATTGTGGCTTGGAGCTCTGGGCACTGATAAAACCAGGAGCCAGATATATGGTGGCAGCTGTTTTCATTTCAGGATGAGCTGCTCTAATAAAAGTGCCTTTCCTGCATGCAGGCAGCCAAGCTTTAACCTTTGTGATGCCACCAGTTTGCAAGGTGATCAGCTATGGCAGGTAGAAAGCAATGGCACCACAAGTTTATTAATTGTTCAGTTTTGGGGTTTAGGGCTGGTCTAGACTGGGTTCAAAACCCCACCAGATACCTTGCTTTGCCATTATCTCTGGAGCAGTGGTGATGGTGAGGTGAGATATTTGGTGTGCACAGAGATGCTCGGATGGGCCCAGCACTGCTTTAGAGATGTCCTGGAAAAGGGGTCTCACCTGAGGGCAACCAGCTGGGCATTTTGGTAGATAGAGTTTCTCTGTCCTTCCCACTGCTGTTGGCAGCTTTAAATGTTGGAGTACTTCATGTATTGAACCAGACATGAGAAGTAGTCTGCTGCCTGCTGGTTAGGTCATCCCTCTGGACAGCAACTCCTCTGTCCAATTAATATCCAATGATTTGAGGGTGTGTGCCTCAGAGGCCACCAGATCAATGAAAATTTGGATCTGAAGATGAATGAGGGAATCCACAAAATGCAGCTATATGTGCTATAGCCCAGCTTTTCAAAGCATCTCAGCAGTGTGCAATTTCTCCTCTAGATCTTGCTGTACGTGGCATTGGAACAGCCCTGCAGCAACAGCAGGACGCTGGTTGACATTTCCCCTTGTATTGAGCCACCCACTAGTCTTGCTCCAGGGGCAAGGAGCATTTCAGTATGTGCCATAACCACCTGCCCCTTAGTGGATCATCCCTTAGTGAGGGTGAAGGTAGATTTTCAGTAAACAGTCCTCCAAGGTCATTTCAGTCACCTCTAATAACATGCCAGATAATTTTCAGGAAAAAAGCTCAATGCGCATAAGTTCCTTTTTATGCAGAAGATTTCAAATGCATCTGCAATAAATTTTAACTTGAGAGGTGCCTGTGTGTCTGGCCTCGGTCTGTCTGTGGCAGAGCTGAGAACTAAGCACAGGTCTTCAAAAATCTGAGGCTAACCAGTAAATGTCCATTTTTCTCTTTACAGGAAAGCAGCTTTCCTATGGGCTGGAGGACAACTGGCTGACTAGATCATACTGGCAGTATTTTCAACAGAAGTGGCTTTAAGTTCAAATTAAAATGCAGGCAAGGCTTTAGGAGATATAAAACCATATGCACACTTTGCAAATCCCTGGTGAGGAGCCCTGCTGGACCCCACCAGCAAGAGGACGAGCAGAAGACTTCCTCTCCAACCCCTCACTCCCACCACTGCACTCTTCCTTCTCACGCTGCTTGACTTCCACACCTCAGGGCATTATTTTTAACTAACACTTTTAATGCTCTGATTTTGCAGGTTCCTGGTGTATAATTAGAAGTCCTGACATCCTTGTCTCCTTGCTCCCTGGTGTCACAGACCTGAGGAGAGAAGGAGAGGGTCTTTACTCCCTCTCTTGTGGCAGAACCAGCAGCAGGTCCTTTGTCAGGACAATACATCTGTCAGCCTCCCTCAGCCTCCCTGTAATTAGCTCCAAAGTTAACTGCTTTCCATCTCCCAGAGAGGCCAACACCTTCGTGTTTACTTCTCACTGGAAAAATTCCTCCTGCAGCCACCTGAAAGTGTCTGCAAGGTGTCTGCAAGCCAAGAAATGTGCAAATTCACAGTAAAGTGCAAATCTCCCCTTAATATGCCTCCATCTGACATTGTGACATTTCCTAAATGAAGTCCGTCTTTGGCAGGAAAGGCACTAAGCTGTGCAGCATTGCCAAGCCAAAGGGCAATTAATTTAGATAAGTTTTCAGAAAGAGTCATGGCGTGAGGGCTGTATTTTTAAAATTTGTGTCTTTTGTTTTTCTCCCCATAGAAGGAATTATCGCAATTGCATGCAGCTGTGATAAAATGAAAAATAACTGGGGAGTAGGAGGAAGTTTTGCATAACAAGCCAAGGCAAATTTTCAAGTGGAGCTGAACTCCAGGTGCTGCACAGCCCCGGTCTGGAGCCCTTGTTTTATCTTCTTTTTTTCTTTTTCTTTCTTTCTGCTCTTCTTTCTGGAAATTGAATTAGTCCAAGCGGCAGAGCAGTAAAGGAGAATACCGTTACTCAGACTTGCATTTATTTTCCTTCTGCCACCTATTGCAGGAGATTGTAAACAATGATTATAGCTTTCAGACATCCACCAGAACCGAGCCAGAAACAGGAGACTTGGGTCCAATGCGTACAATGAAAAAAGTTCCACTAACTTTGGAGTCACCAGGGTTAGATTGTAGATGTTTATATTGTGGGTCTTAACACTGTCTACTTACATAATAATCACTTTCTGTTGTTCTTAATAACTGTTCTGTCATTGGGTTTTGGGTTTTTTAACCCAAGATGATGTCTCTTTCTTTTATTCCTCTTCATGTGTATAAAGCACTTGGTATGATGCTGCCTGGGACAGTTGATAGTGATGTTTGGAGGGACTTCAGTGAGTAAAGAACAGGTAATATAAGGAAGAAAGTGAAGGCTGGGTTTGGGATTTAAGGTTTAGGGATGCCCTCTGTGCCCTCTGCATAGGAACAGGTCTTGGTTTCATGACAAGTGCTTTCTGTGCCAGTTGCCTTCCAGGACCAGCACAGACACAGGGTTACAAAGTTTATTCCTATTTTGCTCTTCCAAACCTAATGACTGTGGAAATGAGTAAGGCTCGGATAAAACAAAAGCTGGCTTTCTTCAACACATTTTTCTGAGCCTGGAGCATTAATTGGCTATAAAACTGAACTGCTCTGTGATTTCATCCATGCTGAGGATCTACATGGAAAGATCATGCCCTATCTACCGCTCCTCTGAAGAAGACTCCTTTACTTTATTTGCATTAATGAAAGTTTTGTGCATATTTCTTATAAGGACTGGGGTTTAGGTTGACTTTCCACTGTGCTGTGGAACCCCTGTTTTCTCTATTTATCCATAACAGGTTGGTTGGTGAGAGGGTGGAGGTGTCAGACCACATTTGTGTGTGTGTGTGCCCAGGTGAGAGGGAGGTAAATACGGTTGTGCTGTTGCTGGATAACTTGCTCTGGGTGTAATTTATGGGTACATTTGTAGTATATTTCCTGAGACTCTCAGGAATGTCAATGTGTTAGTCACTTCTCTATTCAAGTAACAAAATCTAAATAGCTGTAAGTTATTTAGCGGCGATTCGTTTGGATGTCATTGCCCCACTTTTCCAAGTCTGGCTTATACTTCTCTACCTGCAATCTTTTTCCTTTCCTGTGTTTTGTAGAAATATCCTTAATAAAGTAATTGTTTTGGGAACTGTGATCATTGAAAGAGCTTTGCAGAAGAGAACTGGTTCTATGAGCACAGCAGCAGCGACCTGGCTTTAAAACTCAAAATAGCCTCTCTTCTATTTCTATTTATTTCTGGTAAACAACAGTCAAACCTTCAAGGGCTTTTAGGCATAATTACTATTATCACTAGAAAACACATCTGTCCCACTGAAGGACTGATTAGTGCTTAGTTAGATTCCTGGGAATGCTCGCTTCATATTTTAGAGCAAAGCCATGCTTCAGAAGTCTGAGTTCTCCAAAAAGAGTGGAGGAGTGTAGGGCAAGATGGATAATAGATGATATCTGGATTTCAGGAAGCTTTTAGCAGGACTTTTCCCCTAAGGTTTTTACGGAAGGTACACTAGTCAAAAGGGAATATCCTCTGGACAGGGCTATTAGAAGAACAGGCTATTGGATGCATCTGGTGCCACCTCGATGTCACAAGTGCAGTAGGTCTTGATTTTACACGGAAGCACAGCAAAAGGGGACATTACGCTGTGTGTAAGGGCTCTGGTCACCTGCACAACCTTGGTCTTTGGCATAATAATGTACTGGACATACTGTCCTTGAGTGTAATAACTGTCAGCAGTGGGAAATAAATGGCAGGAAGAAGTGCTGAATTTTCACAGTAGAGGGACACTACTTGTGAGATCTTGTGCTAGGAATCTGTGGGATCTGTGCTGGGCCATGTGCTGTTCAAAATAGCACAAATGATTGGGAGAAAGGGAACACAGTATAAAGTGACAGTGATGGCTGGTGCCAAACCACTGGCGTTGCAGAGCATGTCTCACCATGTCCTCCTGAGAACCCAGGCAGTGAAACAGACAGTGAAATTTGGCATCACTAGATAGATAATAATGCACATGGGGGGAAATGGCCTAAAATATGTACAGAGGTAGGTAAATAACATTGTTAAATAAAGCAGAGGTGTTGTCACATAGGGAGAAGGGAACCCAAACTTGTCCATGCGCCTCCTGGGAGTGGTTCCTGGTGCACCCTGTCCCCAGCCCAAGGCAAGTGGAAAATTGCACACTGTTTTATTTGATGGCACAGACCAGGGTCTGCATGGGTTTTCATCTCCTTCAGATCTACACTCAGTCTAAGACTGTTTTCCTCCAAAGCACAGGATTATATTTTAGCTCTCATGTGTCAAAATTCAGTCCCACCCTGAGTAAGTCCATAGTGGGAGAGTCTAACTATGATTTTCAAAAGGACCTGGGTAATTTTGGAGACTATATCCCATGCTATCTTCCATCCTTTACCCTTGCAGTGCAGGTGATCTTCATTCATAAGTACAGAGAATCAATATACCGTACATCGCTACTCAGCAAACCCAAACGCTCTGAATTTCAGAATGAGTCCTTTGTGGCTGGCATGTCTTTGCAAAAGGTGCAAAAATTTCTGTATTATCTTGTAGATTTGCCTTCCACTTGTGTGATTCCATTGATTTCAAGACTACTAAGGCAAGGGAGGAAAATATCCCATCAAACTAATTCTTGAAAAAATGCAGAGTATTCCTAGGCAGAAGCCAGCTCAACAAAGCTGTGGCTGAAGTGTTATCAATATTGAAATCTTGTTTTAAAAGAGGATTTTTCTTCTGTTAAAATAACAAGATATAGTACTAAGTACACAAAGGAATTTAAAACCACTGATGAGCTGAAGATTTTGCTGTGTGCCTTTGGGAACACCGCACTGAGAGGAACCTGACCTTTATTTCAGTGCAATTTGGATGTTCCAAATATATATAACCTCTAAGAGATGGTACACAAATGATGGTACATTTACCCAACGTATACCACATAGTTTAAAAATCATGATTCTTTTCAGTTAGAAAGGCCAAAGAAATGTTAAGTGGACATTTAATTTGCTTTCTAGTCTTTTTACAGAAGAGCAAAGTAACAGGACCAGAAGCTAGGAGACATCCTGAATTTGGGGATGGGTCTTCTTTTCCCATTTCCACCTGGCTGGTTTCCTTCCCATCTAAATTCCAGAGCTAGGAAAACGCTGCAGAGGCAATGACATAAACATATGTCCATGGTTATAAAGCAGATTGTGTTATTACCTCTTTGCATGGGTATTCCAGGCAGTGACTTAATTCACAGGAATGCTCATGAGTAGAGATTTTTCAGAATAAACAGGAAAATATTTGTAAATGGTTGGCCTAAATGAATATGTGTAAGACTTTCCATAGGAAACCCAATTTCTACTTGGCCATGACAAGACTGGTTTCACCGCCCCCCAAGGATTAGGGTTAGGAGGATGGTTTTCCACTTGCGGATGCATCAGGGCAGGAGGGGTAGTGGATGAGTACTGACTCTAGCCCTGAGCTCTCCAGGCAGTGACCCATGAATCTGTTCTGCGGAGACATGTCAAGAGGGCTTTATGAGCGCTTTACAGGCTGTCCTATCAATGAACAACATTTTTGGGTTTAGAAGCCCAGGGTGGGCTTCTATAGTATAACCAACACCCTGAAAAACCTTGCTCCAAAGGATGAAGTTGTCACAGGGCTTCTTAACCCTCCAGACAATGTGGGACCTGGTACTCTGTTATCCTCAGCCCTCTGCCCTGCTCCTTATGGCATCTCATTGACCTTGGCTTGGGTGAAACTCCAGCCCTGCTTCCATTGGGGCTGAGACTGTCAGTAACCAGCCAGAACTGCTCCCTGCCAACAGCACTGCAGCCATCGAGCACTGGAAACAAGCTGTCAGCATTGATGACTGAACTACAATTATGGGTAGGAAGTAGCTGAGAAATAATGTCAAATCAGTGTGATACTGTTTGTGCCACACTCCAATCTGCAAGAAAAACAGGAGAGAAATTCTTCAAATAAATGATTTATTTAATGAATTATTCATCCAGCTTTAATCTACTCAATCAATCAGAAGTCTGCCAGCACCATGGGACATAAATGGACTAATGTTTTTTCAGGCATCCGTACAGAAGGTAACTCCTGGTCAGCAGCTAGCACAAGTACGTAGTGTTTCGGGCTGTGAGCTGTGTTCCTGGATGTAGCTGAATCAATTTCTTACTAAAGCACATTTCAGCTATCTTACATTGAGGGTAACCCCATTTTCTTCTTCCCTATTTATTTATCCACCCTGTTATATCCCTGTGACATGTGGACAGCTATACATGGGCCCATTCTGTAACATCAGCTTGAGCTTTGGGGATGTGCGGGCAGTTGAGTTGTTTTGCACCACTGACCTGAGAAGGCAGGTGAGAAATGGGATCTGTAATTCCCTCCTTGCTGCAAGGCTTCAAATCATTCCCTGTGCTTAGCCTCTGTGTTCACGATTACCTTGAGATCTTGTTTTGCAGGAACTCTGTATTACCCCATACTGCAGTAACCATCCACCATCTCATCATTTACAGTGATATTTATGTCCCACCATGAACTTTCTGGAGCTTTCTGGAGACCAAAAAGGTTCACGGTGGCTCAGTTTGGAAATGCTTTCTCCTTTTCATTAGAGACTGAACAAGCCATCTCATTTGCTTCTATCCACATGGCACTTTCAGTGTGATAAATTACCTTGGTCAAGCATTACTTAGAAAACTATCCCTCCTGCTACTTAACACTGAGGCCATGCCTGCTCCCAACACCCGCCTTGGTCTGGGCTTGTGGATTATTATGCCTGCAAAGTGCATTTACTATGAACGCAACAGTTCAACAGGGCTATGTGTTATGCAGGCTTAGGGAAACCTTCCTTCACCAGGGAAAGAAGCCACATTATTGGGTGTGTACTTTTGCCAGGATGACACATTCACTGCCATGTTTCCCTGGCAGAGCGCTGTCAATGGGGCCGTAGAGAGGTGCAATCACAGGCTGACACAGCTGCCAGCAGGGATTGCTATAAAGACAAAGGTAGGTTTTATTTTTGGTGTCACACCTGGAAATTTCAGTTTCAGCAGCTCAGGTCTGCTCATGCATGCTGCTTAGTTACAGGAGAGCAACCTCATCTTAACACGAGTGGTCCCTCAATGAGGGATGCCTGCAGTACCAAGGCAGTTGTTGCTTGCTCAGCCTTCGCTCCACCAAGCCAAAAGGCACACTGTAGTCTTGCTCTTTACCTGGGGATTAGTCTCAAGTTGCATCAGAGGAGGTTTAGATTGGATATTAGGAAATATTTCTTTGCTGAAAGAGTGGTCAGGCAGTGGAACAGGCTGCCCAGAGGGGTGGGGGAATCACTATCCCTGGAGGTGTTCAAAAAACACGTAGACCTGGCACTTCAGGGCATGGTTTAGGAGACATGGTAGTGTTGGGTTGATGGTTGGACTTGATGATGCTAGAGGTCTTTTCCAGCCTTGGTAATTCTATGATTCTATTTAGGAGAACTCAGCTCCAGCTCAGATGCTCATGATGGGCCCAGGCTCCACAACTCTTGCTCGTTTTTGAGTGAACCAGGGATCATGGAAACATAACAGGCTCTTCTGAGTGCTGCTCTGGGCTTGGTGTTCATTGAGAAGTTCATTAAGTGATATGAACTGAGGACAGACTGGCTGGGTCACTCGCAACCTTAAACCTCCAAATGATTCACACTTCCCTGCCAGACCAAGGGGTGTTTATTGGCTCATTTTTGATGGTGACAGTCCTGGTCTTATTACCTAGGGAATGTTTTACCAGCTCCAAATTGCACAAGGACAAATGAAAAACAAAAGCATCCTGGAAGAAGGAATGATCAGATGTGGTGGCTGAAGCATGGAGATGTGCATTTCTGCCTTTATGATTGTCAATAAACCCAATTACTGATTGATTGGCAGTGAATCAGGGTAACGCAGTTTAGCTGGGATTAGATGGAGAAGGTTAATGAGGTGTCTGAAGGTAGATGTTAGTTGCTGGTGTTGATTGGGCAGAGCAGGGTGCAGTTGGCTCCTGGCTAGGGGAACATACCTGCCTTCCCTTCATCTGCAGAAATTATTGTGATGCTTCCCAGGTTGGGTACTGGAGATATGGAGCACACCCAGGAGGCAGAAATGTGGCCAGGCAGACTCAGCAGTGGTGCAGGGACAGAGATGCAGAGGCTGAGCCACTGTAGCGACACAGCTCTGAGTGCTGCAAGTTGAGTTTATGGGTTTGAGAGAAAAAAAAGAGCTCAAAAGCCTTGGTTGGAGTTCATCTTGTGACTACTGCAAAAACACAAGGACTATAAGATGCATCCACGCCACATGAAACTCCTCTGCAGCTTGGAACAGATTTTCCGCTTCCCTTGATGCTAGAAGCACCACTGTCTGGTGGGTGAAGAGCCTCTGCCACCCCCATGAGGAAATTCTGGAGTCTGAACCTGGAAAAAAAGTGTATTTCAATTGGAACTTGAAGTTTCATTTATATTTGTACTGAAGCAAAATCTTTGCTATAAACCCCAAAAGAGTCTTATTTGTTTATAACAGAGGAAGCTAGATTCTCTGCTCTCTTTCACTAGTACAAATCAATAGTTACTATATTAAAGTCAGTGAATTCACATGGTACAATATCAATGCAAAGCAGAAAGCAAACAAATCCGTGTATTAAAGCAACAGGTAGTATTTTGCCTTTCCTCATGTTGTGGATACTATTCCATATCAAAGCTATTTTTCCCCTGCTACTAAGCCCACTCAAGGATTCATGATTTGCTTCTCATAGCCAAACAACGTATTAACCTTTTAGATTTTCAAATGCAGAGTTTCAAGGTGTTCCTGCAAACCAGAATTTAAGATCTTACAAGTTACCTTGAACTTCCTTTTTTGTTGTTGTTGCTTAGCAGGCCAAAAAATAGGCAAAACAAGGTGTGATGCTCCACTGCAGATATAGAAAAGAACCATTCTTTGATATGTGATGTGCTCTCAGCAACATGAACAAAGACACTGCCTCCCTTTATTGCTCTCAAACATTGCTAAAGGAAATCAACTTTTATGTGAGCAGTTTTCCCTGTCTGGAAACTAGGTGGAAGAAAAGGAAGACAGCGTCAAAAGGTGCAGCAGTGGAAACAGTGGGGAAAATACATAGTGCATCTGGGGCATGTTTTGTTTAGTTATACAGAAACAACCTGTAGCTTTGGGACCTGATTCATCTTCTGCTGAAGTCGGCTGGGATTTAGCCATTGCCTGTAACAGGATAATTTGGTGGCTCAGCACTAGCAATACACTCAGAGAATCCTCGTTGCATCTGCTTTACTGTCTCTGGCCATGGCAAATGCTGTTGTGCTCTGCCCTCCCCCAGTCTGGCCCATGGGTCTCATCACTTTTGCCCATCTCCGTGTCCCTCTGCTGCCTTCTCACTTGTATCAAGCTGGAGCCTCTCATTTTCCTTCACTCCCTTCCTGCAGGGCTGCAGCCCACGGAAGGGGCCCACACTGGAAGAGTCAGTGAAGAACTGCAGCCCGTGGGAAGGCCTCACATTGGAGAATCTAGTGAAGGACTGTCTCCTGTGGGAGAGACCCCACGCTGGAGCAGGGGAAGAGAGTGAGGAGGGAGGAGTGGCAGAGACAACATGTGATGAACTGACCACAACCCCCATTGCCCCTCCCTCTGTGCCGCTGGGCGGGAGGAGGTAGAGAATTTGGGAGTAAAGCTGAGCCTGGGAGGAAGGGAAGGGTGGGCTGACGATGGCTTTTAAGATTTGGTTGGTCATAAATTAAACTAATTTCCCCAAGTAGAGTCTGTTTTGTCCATGATGGTAGTTGCTGAGTGATCTCTCCCTGTCCTTACCTTGACCCATAAGACTTTTGTCATATTTTTTCTCCCCCTCTGTCCAGCTGAGGAGGGAAAATGATAGAGTGGCTTGGTGGGCACCTGGGCCCAAGGCCAACCCACCTCAGTGCATTTTGTTCAATTTATTTTTTTAATCAAAGTGTCTTTGCAATTTTTACTTCCAACAAGAAAGAGAAGCGACAGCAAACCATTCATCTTGTACTGTCTTGTGGTCCTGCAGTCTCTGACATATATCTGACGTTGTAGACCAAAAGATTTGGATGTTGGGGGAAGTTTGTGCCAGTGTGAGATCATTAGACAAATATTTGGACAACAAACCTGCGGATGTGAAGTGGGCTAGAACTGTGCCTGTCAGCCATCAAGATCTCCTTTCTTTTCAGTGAAGTGGTGTTTTGGTTGCAGCCTGTGAAAGATCAAAATCTTCTGATGTAGCAGAATGGAGTTGCTCCAGGGACCTGCTGCCAGGGACTTCAAAAGATCCTGCAAATAAAGTGAGAAGAATTAGAGACCAGAGATATTAAAAAGCATAATGCTGGCTTCTGCCTAGTCTTTCTGAAGGCTACAGGTACAGGCCAAGGCCAAGCCCCTTGGCCTTTCTTAATCTGTTTAAAAGGGTTAGCAGCAGGCAGGAGTCTTGTATCAGGATCTGCTTTGGGTGCCTCTGACAGGGTGCAGGAAAGTGCTTAGAGGACTCGGGAAGATGAAACATGGATGTTGCTCTGCACAGAAGTCTCTTCTCTTTAGAGAAGATGCTGGGTAATTCACATGGCTATTGCACCTCAGCCACACTTATTTCTCAGAGGTATTGCATCTCTTTCATCTTTTATTTTTAATAAGGGAACAAATGAATAAACTCAACCAATGAACCCTTCTAGTCTCCATCATTTTTATCTCCATTAAATGGGTTACCTGATTACTTAACCAACGTTCTTTTTGATTCCTTTACCATTATTTTCACTGTATTAGTCTAAAATCATTCAATGACAAGCCAGAAGCTGGGCCCTAATCTCCTATTAAAGTCCAGGCAGCTTTAGTCCTCTGTAGTGCATATGAGATGTGGCCTTTTCATCTCCAGGTTTGCATAATGAACAGGCTCCTGCTCGCTCAGGTGGTGATTTTCCACAAGTGTGACTGTCTTCAGCATTTACGCTCCCAGTTTTCCCTGAGCTGCTCAGTTTTAGCAGCAGCTCACCACTGTTGGTGCAGAAGCCGGAGTGTTTGTACAGTCCATGCTGAAGTCCAGGTTACCCCTAATTCAGGCCATGCAAAGCTGCCCAATGGATTCGTTACATGGAGAGCAGAACCAACACTTGTCTGCAGCTCTTTGCTTAAGCTATTCAAAATTGCAATTTAAGGTCTGATTCTCATCAGCAGGACAGTCTCTCCACCCTGTTCCAGCCCTGGGCATGTGCATGGGCTTTGTCTCTCTTCCAGAGTGCTTTTGTGTCCCTTGATTAGCATATGGGGGAGGAACTGGTGCAAAGGCAATCTCTAGCCCTGAAATTCATCAGGCATCATCTGTGTAAGCCACTGTTAGATGTGTATGCTCACTGCACATCTGTAGGGTGAAATTCAAAGCCATGACTCTCATGTTTTTTACTTTACTTCTTGTTCTACAAGCAAAAAAAAAAAAAAAGGCACAAGGTGAGAAGGGAACTAATCTGACCACAGAAGTTTTTCTCTGATGGTAAAAAATACTCAATATTCATCAAACTCACAACTCTTGCCATGCTTCTTTCTTATTCATTATTACTCCAGAATTGCTTCTCCGTTTGCTTGTCAGTGCTTCCACCCACCTTTACCTCCTATCCTGTGTGTGATGAATTTCCTTTCATCTTTTTCTTCTTAAATTGTGCCTAATAAGATGTGGAACAGAAAAGATGTTCCTTGCTTCCCAGTAGTAAGCCCTTCTTCCTCTCCTTCCTTGAGTTGTCCGTACAAGTGTGCTGTAGCTAACCCCCCTCCTCCCCCGGACTGCAATTGGTACACATCCAGAATTTCCTTGAGGATATTTAATGATACACAGAAGCATTCACTGAGTGCATCATATTAACTCTGCTGTAATTTTCTCACAATTGCACATTTGGTTTTTTTGGTGTTGGTTTTAGTGTTTGGTGTATTTATTTAAAGGCAGATAATCACTGAAAGTAAACCCATTTCTGAGAAAAACTGAGTGTTCCAAAGTAAAGACTGGAAGTACCATATCCTGAGCATTTCTGCTTCTGCAATCTCTTTGTTCATTTGAGTTCTTATTTAGCAATTATTTCTAATTTCAAAATGCAGCAGTGAGTGAAAGTTTGGTTCCCATCTGTTCTTGCCTTCATGGTTTCTGCTTCATGAGATCATTTCCAGAGGTGCATTAGTTACACATTCTTGCAGAGCAAGGGTGTGTATTGTCTGCAAAAGCACTTACTGTAGCAGCCACTGAACATTAATAAACATGACACCTCTCCTGTTTTCTTTATGCAGTGAGATTTCTGCATTAAGTCATCCACCAAATAGGATCACTGTTTCACAGGTACTGCTATGCAATAATTACCAGGAAAAAGCATCAGTTAATGAATGAACCAGTCTTTGGAACAACTGATAAAAATTGTAATGCAAATCCCAACCCTGCATCCAAAGTCAGTTGGGTACTATCAGGCACAATTATTTATGGCGCCCATTAGATGCCAGTATAAATTTAGCAACAGGAGCTGGATTTCTGAGCTAAGACCTTGTACCCTTCCATATTTGGAGCAGCATGTGGGCTGGGATTAATGGAATGATGTGCAGATGACCGAGGCTTTTTTTTTTCCTTTTCTTTTCTTTAGGACCAATGTCATGGGAAGAGATCTAGTACTATCTGCTGAATGCAAAAGGGGGTGAAAGGATTTACTCTCTGATGAGTTTCCTCATTTCTTCCAGTTTAGAGCCATAAAGTCTTTTCACAGCCTTTTTCTTGTGCAGAACTAGTAGGTGGATACACATAATGACATACTTGGACCCACGTGACATTCAATGGCATGCAATATTTTTTTGCCATTTTAGAAGTAGCAGCTGTAACTTCACCCTCCAGACCTGCAGCTCCTCCCAGATGGGGCTGGTAGGAGGAACAAGAAAAGTGCTAGACTGAGAAGCAGCTGTCAGAAGAAGAGCTCTTTCCAAAACAAGTTTCACCTCCCATAGCTGCATTCCTGAACTCAAGACACTGATGGAAGCAGGAAGAAGTGGTGCTGTGTATTTAGGACAACATGTAGGTGAATTCCAGAAAAACAAGGTGGCTTTCACATGACTATATGTGCAGAGCTGACGCTGGAGCTGAGGGGACTTAATCTCCAGAATAAAACTCTTTCCTGGTCATTGTACGTGCGCTACTGCTGTCTGGAAACTCATGGTCCTGAGCAGGGCTTTGTGGCGGATGCACAACGGCCTCCTCAAACACACCAACACAGTTGGCCAGCCTTGGCCAGCCAGTTAGGCTACTGATAACTTTGGCTTTACACTTATTTGCATTGGTATGGTTGATGGCACCATGCTTTTAATATTTGTCGTGGTTTAGCGGCAGCTCAGCCCCACACAGTCGCTCGCTCACTCCCCACCGGTAGATGGGGGAGAGAATCAGGAGGGTAACGCTCGTGGGTTGGGATAAGAACAGTTTAATAATTAAAATTAAAAGAAAACAACAGTAGAAATGCAATGTAAAGGGGAACAACGAGAATTAAAAGAAAACAACAGTAGAAATGCAATGTAAAGGAGAACAACGAGAGGCGCAAAGCCCCGGGGGAGGGGGTGGGGGGAAGGGAGGGGAGAGGGGGAACGAACCGCCGGAACACACTGCCCGCGCCGCAGCCGCGCGCCGCCCGCCGACCCGACGCCGCGCCGCCTCCGTGCTCCCTGCAACTGCCCCCACCTCAATATATTGGTCATGGTGTCACATGGTATGGAATGAACCTGCCATTGGCCAGTCGGGGTCAGCCGCCCCCACCATGGCCCTGCCCCTCCCAGCCCCCCCCCGCCACGCGGCAGAGTGCGGGAAGCTGGAAAGGTAGCCGACCCCCACAGTGAGGAGAATTAACCCCTTCTCAGCCAAAACCAGCACATTCTCCACCCCTTATTCCATACCATTTACACCATGCCCAGGTCCCATATGATGCAATACAACCATACCAACCACCACCCCTCCCCTTCCCATCCTTTAACATAATACACAGACATCATTCCCTTAGTTCATGGACCTTCCCTGTACAATGTCCATTAAAAATGTCCATTGAGTTCATCCAGTCCATGACTCTGGGCTCCATCTGTTGTATCAGTCTTTCCGGGTGGGAGAGATGGTGTGTGGCGTTGGGTCGCTGCATACCGAGTCAGTCATCGTTCCATCACTGCTGCACGGCTTGTTTCATAGTTGATCTTCCATAGGTTGGGAGGCTCGTACTCTGATATCATTGGTACAACACAGAGGTGACACACAGTATTATATAGCAGCTCACATTGTGCCATTCAGTTCATTGACTGTTTTCACCCAAAATCAAATCCCCTTGAGGCACACATCGGATTTCTCCATCCTCCCGCATCACCCACCAAGTGCACCCAGGTCCTCGAGCAAAAGCAATCCCACGAATGGGTTTGCCTTTGCCGGAGGCAGGAAGAACCCAGACTGTTTTGCCCAGCATACTTTTTGTGTGCACTACAGGGACTCTATCCCCTTCCACAGTACGTAAGGATTCTGACTGGGCAGGGCCAGCTCGGTTGGCAGATCCCCTCGTGTTGACTAACCACGTGGCTTTTGCTAAATGTGTATCCCAGTGCTTGAATGTTCCACCCCCCATTGCTCTCAGTGTAGTTTTTAACAGTCCATTGTACCGTTCAATTTTCCCAGAGGCTGGTGCATGATAGGGGATGTGATACACCCACTCAATGCCATGCTCTTTGGCCCAGATGTCTATGAGGCTATTTCGGAAATGAGTCCCGTTGTCTGACTCAATTCTCTCTGAGGTGCCATGTCGCCACAGGACTTGTTTCTCAAGGCCCAGGATAGTGTTCCGGGCAGTGGCGTGGGGGACAGGATATGTTTCCAGCCAGCCAGTCGTTGTTTCTACCATTGTAAGCACATGGCGCTTGCCTTGGCGGGTCTGTGGGAGTGTGATATAGTCAATTTGCCAGGCCTCCCCATATTTATATTTCAGCCATCGTCCCCCATACCACAGAGGCTTTACCCGCTTCGCTTGCTTGATTGCAGCGCATGTGTCACATTCGTGGATAACCTGTGCAATAATATCCATGGTCAAGTCCACCCCTCGATCACGAGCCCACCTGTATGTTGCATCTCTCCCTTGATGACCTGAGGTGTCATGGGCCCACCGAGCTAGAAATAGTTCACCCTTATGCTGCCAGTCCAGATCCACCTCAGCCACTTCAATCTTGGCAGCCTGATCCACCTGCTGGTTGTTCCGATGTTCTTCAGTGGCCCGACTCTTGGGAACGTGAGCATCCACATGACGTACCTTTACAACCAGGTTCTCTACCCGGGCAGCAATATCTTGCCACAGTGCGGCAGCCCAGATGGGTTTGCCTCTGCGCTGCCAGTTGCTTTGCTTCCATTGCTGCAGCCAGCCCCACAAGGCATTTGCCACCATCCAGGAGTCAGTATAGAGATAGAGCACTGGCCACTTTTCCCGTTCAGCGATGTCTAAGGCCAGCTGGATGGCCTTTACCTCTGCAAACTGGCTCGATTCACCTTCTCCTTCAGCAGTTTCTGCTACTTGTCGTGTAGGACTCCATACAGCAGCCTTCCATCTCCGGTGCTTTCCCACAAGGCGACAGGACCCATCAGTGAACAGGGCGTATTGCTTCTCATTTTCTGGCAGTTGGTTATACAGTGGGGCTTCTTCAGCACGTGTCACCTCCTCCTCTGGTGATAATCCAAAATCTTTGCCTTCTGGCCAGTCCATAATCACTTCCAAGATTCCTGGGCGACTGGGGTTTCCTACTCGAGCCCGCTGGGTAATCAGTGCAACCCATTTACTCCATGTAGCATCAGTTGCATGGTGTGTAGAGGGGATGTTTCCTTTGAACATCCAGCCCAGCACTGGCAGTCGGGGTGCCAGGAGCAACTGTGCTTCAGTACCAACCACTTCTGAAGCAGCTCGAACCCCTTCATATGCTGCCAATATCTCTTTTTCAGTTGGAGTATAGCGGGCTTCGGACCCTCTGTATCCCCGACTCCAAAACCCTAGGGGTCGACCCCGGGTCTCCCCTGGTGCTTTCTGCCAGAGGCTCCAGGTAGGGCCATTCTCCCCGGCTGCAGTGTAGAGCACATTTTTTACATCTTGTCCTGCCCGGACTGGCCCAAGAGCTACTGCATGGACTATTTCTCGTTTAATCTGTTCAAAGGCTTGTCGTTGCTCAGGGCCCCATTTGAAATCATTCTTTTTCCGGGTCACTTGATAGAGAGGGCTTACAATCAGACTGTAATTTGGAATATGCATTCTCCAAAAACCCACAACGCCCAAGAAAGCTTGTGTTTCCTTTTTGCTAGTTGGTGGAGACATGGCTGCTATTTTGTTGATCACATCCATTGGAATATGACGACGACCATCTTGCCATTTGATTCCTAAGAACTGGATTTCTCGTGCAGGTCCCTTCACCTTACTTTGTTTTATGGCAAAACCAGCTTTCAGAAGGATTTGGACTATTTTCTCTCCTTTCTCAAAAACTTCTTCCGCTGTGCTGCCCCACACAATGATGTCATCAATGTACTGAAGGTGTTCTGGAGCTTCTCCCTGTTCCAGTACAGTCTGAATCAGTCCATGGCAAATGGTAGGACTGTGTTTCCACCCCTGGGGCAGTCGATTCCAGGTATACTGGACGCCCCTCCATGTGAAAGCAAACTGTGGCCTGCACTCTGCTGCCAGAGGGATTGAGAAGAATGCATTAGCAATATCAATTGTGGCATACCACTTGGCTGCCTTTGACTCCAGTTCGTATTGAAGTTCTAGCATGTCTGGCACAGCAGCACTCAACGGTGGAGTGACTTCATTCAGGCCACGATAGTCTACTGTTAGTCTCCACTCTCCATTAGACTTCCGGACTGGCCATATGGGACTGTTAAAGGGTGAGTGGGTCTTACTGATGACTCCTTGGCTCCTCAGTTGGTGAATGAGTTTATGGATGGGGATCAGAGAGTCTCTGTTGGTGCGATATTGCCGCCGGTGCACTGTTGTGGTGGCGATTGGCACCTGTTGTTCTTTGACCTTCAGCAACCCCACCACAGAAGGGTCCTTTGAGAGACCGGGCAAGGTAGACAGCTGTTCAGTTTCCTCCGTCTCCAAGGCAGCTACACCAAAAGCCCACTTGTAACCTTTTGGGTCCTTGAAATACCCTTTCCTGAGGTAGTCTATGCCAAGGATGCACGGAGCCTCTGGGCCAGTCACAATGGGGTGCTTCTGCCACTCATTGCCAGTTAGGCTCACTTCGGCCTCCAATACAGTTAGCTCTTGGGATCCCCCTGTCACTCCAGCAATGCTGATGGGTTCTGCCCCTATATAGTTCGATGGCATTAAGGTGCACTGTGCGCCGGTGTCCACTAAAGCTTTATACTCCTGTGGGTCGGACGTGCCAGGCCATCGGATCCACACAGTCCAGTAAGCCCGGTTATCCCTTTCCTCCACCCGGCTGGAGGCAGGGCCCCTCTAGTCCTGATCATGGCAGTCACAACTCACTTCCTGCAAATGTGAATCAGGAGTCCCTCTATTACACTTAGAAATAAAATCTGCGCTTCTACTCCTCTGTCTGGGGACTTGTTCACTGGAAATTGGAGCAGCAGCTTTCCTGGAAGAGCCCCCCTGAGTGACTGTTCTTCCTTGCAGTTCATGCACTCGTGCCTGTAGGGTCGAGGTAGGCTTGCCATCCCACCTCATCATGTCCTCTCCGTGGTCACGCAGGTAGAACCATAGGGTGGCCCGTGGTGTGTATCCCCTTCTTTGAGCCAAAGGACGCTTATTCCTAACAGCTGAGACACTGCTCTGTCGAGGTGGGGAGTAGGACAGATCTTCTTTGAGTTGCTGGACCTCTTGGGATAGTTTCTCCACAGCAGAGACAAGCGAGGAAGAGATATTTGTGTCGTAATCTCGGAGTCTATCTATCACCTCTGCCACCGTTGGTGTCTCGTCATCTTTCCAGGACATCACTGCCAATGAGTTTGCATGCGAAGATGGTGCGCTCCGTACAAACTTCCGCCACATGGGTCGTGTGCACTCGGCTTCATCTGGATCTTTGGATGACCGTTGATCATCCAGGTCACCATAAATCACCTCAAACACAGCTAATTCCCTTAGATACTGGATGCCTTTCTCCATAGTTGTCCATTTTCCTGGGCGATATGTAACATCTTCTTTAAAGGGATACCTTTCCTTCACTCCAGACAGGAGTCGCCTCCAGAGGCTGAGGGCTTGTGGCTTTTTTCCTATTGCTTTGTCAACGCCCCCTTCCCCAGAAAGGGATCCCAATTGTTTGGCTTCTTTTCCCTCTAGTTCCAGGCTACTGGCCCCATTATCCCAGCATCGGAGCAGCCAGGTGACAATGTGCTCACCTGAACGACGGCTATAATCTTTTCGCATATCTCGCAACTCGCTTAAGGACAGGGATCGGGTGGTCTCTATTTCATTTATTACTTCTCCCTCCTCTCCCCGCGATGGCCCTGGTTCTTCATCATCCCGTTCTAAACGAGTTGATGTCCGCTTCCAATATTTTGTCTTGTGTATGGGGGCAACTGATACTGGTATGGGTTTATTTTCTGAGCTAGCTCTGGTACTTGTTGTGGGGGTTTGAGTGGCTGCGGTGCCTGTCGTCCGGGCTGGATTGTCTACAGTGCCACTCACTTTGCATTTCAATCCAGAGACATTCTCTTCCCCCTGGGGGCATTGAATGCTGTTGAGCAGGGCTCGGTATGCATGGGCCAGACCCCAGCATGTTGCAGTTATCTGTGTCTCTCTGGAGTTCCCAGCGTAACAACATACTTTCTCCAAATATTCTACTAGTTTTTTAGGATTCTGCACTTGTTCGGGGGTGAAACTCCAAAACACTGGGGGTGCCCACTGCCCTAGGTATTTGCCCATGCTATCCCACATGCCCTGCCACTCGTAACTATCAAGCCTCGGGGCAGATTTCTGGGTGATATTCTTAAGTTGCTTAGTCAAAACCAAAACAACCTGCCCAAAAACTAACAATAAGTGCACCTTAACCACCCAAGGATGTTCAAGATACAAAGACGTTGTTGTAACAAAGGCACAGACATCATAGAACAAAGTTGCAAAGGTATTATTCTGTATTTCCTCCATATAAAATCTCTCAGAGGAGGAGGTATAATTGCTAATTGCCTCAACAAGGTGGTATCCAAAGTACAGTAACGGTTTCAGCAAAAACCCCAAATACCAGATAAAGCTGAAAACGAGTGTTTGTATAACAAATCTTGTAGGCAAAACATTACTAATCACAGCAGAACACAGCAGACTCAACAAACCAACACCAATCTGTAACACCAACTGCAAAAAGGACAACATGGTGCTGTGACCAGCAGCTGTTATTATCTCCAACCCTCGTGCCCCACGTTGGGCGCCAAAAAGACTGTCGTGGTTTAGCGGCAGCTCAGCCCCACACAGTCGCTCGCTCACTCCCCACCGGTAGATGGGGGAGAGAATCAGGAGGGTAACGCTCGTGGGTTGGGATAAGAACAGTTTAATAATTAAAATTAAAAGAAAACAACAGTAGAAATGCAATGTAAAGGGGAACAACGAGAATTAAAAGAAAACAACAGTAGAAATGCAATGTAAAGGAGAACAACGAGAGGCGCAAAGCCCCGGGGGAGGGGGTGGGGGGAAGGGAGGGGAGAGGGGGAACGAACCGCCGGAACACACTGCCCGCGCCGCAGCCGCGCGCCGCCCGCCGACCCGACGCCGCGCCGCCTCCGTGCTCCCTGCCACTGCCCCCACCTCAATATATTGGTCATGGTGTCACATGGTATGGAATGAACCTGCCATTGGCCAGTCGGGGTCAGCCGCCCCCACCATGGCCCTGCCCCTCCCAGCCCCCCCCCGCCACGCGGCAGAGCGCGGGAAGCTGGAAAGGTAGCCGACCCCCACAGTGAGGAGAATTAACCCCTTCTCAGCCAAAACCAGCACAATATTGAATCACATGTTATGGCCTGGAATTCACTTATAAAACTGTAGGGTCTCTTGCCTGTTTTTCTGAATTAAGACAGTGAGAGTTCTTAGTCTGGAAGGCTTTTTTGTGTGTGTGTTTTCTGCTACTATGACAGTCTTACCAGGTGTTTGGGTCATGGAGAGGATGTGACTAAGTGCTGTGCAGCAGGCTGAAAGCTCATAGCGGATGGTGCCCTCAGGACACTGATGGTCACTGTCTGTAAGGCTCAATGCTGCTGGGCAGCGCCCTTCTCTCATTTCAACTGTATTGATTTTTATACAACATCTGCACAACATTTGCACAACATCTCCCTTCCGTTGTGTGCAACCAAGTGCACAACCAAGGGCAGGGGCCAGGAAACTCAGAGATTTGTGGGAAACTGAGATACACATGTAAACGACAGTCTTTGACAAGGCTTCACCTTGAGCACTTACTTTGGAGAATGGATATATTTTTATGGTTTGTTTAGGTTATTGTTTGGGTTTGGGTTTTTTCCCCCCAGGCATGTAGCACATGCCAGCACAGTGCAGAGCCATGGTTCAGTGAATAGCAAGGGGTGCTTTTTGTGAGGTGTAGCTCTCGTGTTATTTCCACTTTCATTTTATGTGCTGGTAGAACAGCAGGTGTTGCTTAACAGCAGAATTAAGTACTAATGTCTTCCAGGCTTGTGCAGCTTTTGCACCTCCAGTAAACAGCCTGTCTGACTGCTCAGCCCCACCTGGCCTGCACGGGCCAAGCCATCTCTGTCTGACTCTGAAGATCAGTCAGTGAGGTCAGGGTCTGTCAATGCACAGGAGGAGGGCTTCAACCCAAATGTAAGGCTCCTATTTTTTTTTTCTAAAATGTGAATAAAGATTTAAATAGTAGAAGGCATTTCATTTTGCAAAATTTGAAACTTATTTTGTTCTCTCTGCAGGAAGCCTCAGGGTCATTTTGACCCACCATTCCTCTTAGTGGCTGCACAGAAATCTCAGGAGCTGGGACGGACCAGCCTTAGCTCCCTATAGGTTCCTGCATGGAGGTGTTTTCCTTGCTCCTCCTGGAAGGAGCAGCAGCAGAAGGGTTTGGTGCTAAATGCAGCACTCTCAGCTGAGTGAGTTGCATGGCCAGGGAACCGGGGGTGTGTGTGTGAATCTTGCACCTACTGTCCATGTTGTTGGCCAAAAGGGAGGAGGATGTGAACTACCATTTTGATGGACTGTCCTCCCTAGCAATAACATGAATCTGTGACCGCCACCAGCTGCCTGGTGGTTCCGTTCCTTTGTCACTATCTGCTTGGCCAGAGCAAGGCTGTGCTCTGCTTTCCTTCCACCCAAGCTTTCTCTACCAGCTCTCCACCAACTGCAAGGCTGCTTCTCCCAGGTACTTCCCATTACAGAGGTATTATTTTCCCCTTCTTAGGCACTTTCATTAGGTCACTGAGTATCTTCCTTCCACCTGCCCACTCTTTTCTTCTTTAGCTCAAGGTGAACAGCAGTTAGTGTCGGTGTCCTAGTGAAATGAAGCTGTTAGATTTCTATGGCCAGAACAGTGAAAATAGTCATCGCTCATTCTTGGTTTCTATAGCAGAAAACTGAAAACCTGATTTTTCACCCCATACTTTTGGCATTCAATTCCCACTTTTTCCCAGTCCTGGGAGCTTTCAGACCTGGTGAGTCTTTTTTTAAAGTGTTTTTTTGTTTTTCTTCACTTGTGTGCTTTTGAGTTGTGACCCAGGGAACATCTTCAGCTCTGAGAGTTGTTTGAGTGGCTGACTGTCCATAGCACTGGCTGTGCTGCATCAGACCTTCGCAGGATTGTGGTTCACGTTACCAAGTCTACACTATACGTGTAGTTAGGGTACTGATTAAGAGCATCCCTGGGACATTGCAGTCATAAACATGGTTTGGCTTCCAGAGTTTATAGAGATGGAGGCTGACCCCAGTTATTCTTCTGAATTTCCCAGCAGTCAATGTTGAGAGCTGGATCTCTACCTGTGAATGCAAGAACAGCAGTTCCCGATAAGTTTCAGTGAGTACTTGTATTTGCTTTTCCACAGGTTGTCTGGATACTGGAGATGTACCCCTTGTTTTTGCAAGGTGTTATCTTCATATAGACAGCTTGTTATTGCAATATGTTTTTCAGTTTGCTACAATATATCAGGAGGGATTTTAGTGGTTAAAAAAAAATCAATCTTGATGAAATTTGTACTAATGGCTGCATATATTTCAGCTGGATGAGTTTCCTGCAAAACTGAACACACTGTGTACTTTCTGACAGAGCTACAAAACGCTTGGCTCTCAGTCAGCACATCTTGATGCAGTGCTAGTTATTTATATGAGATCACAGCCAGTGTCCAGATCTGCCTTTCTTTTTCTGTTAAGTCCCATAACATTCAGTGTTTCTAAAGCACCGGGTCTTGGAGTAGTGGGAGTGTATGAACAACCTCTCCTTTCTTCCTCCTGGAAAAAACTTACCTCAATAGACATAAAGGAAAGCTTCACATGCCAAAATACAGACCAAAATTTTAAAAGGAGAAATCACCTACAGCCAAAACTGATAAAAATTGGTTGGTGTGTACATGCTGCAGTTCTGTATTCTGCAGTACCTGTGTGTATATAGCACTACACTGGGCTAAGGAGTCCGTCATGAACCACGTGCCAAATATAAAGATGGTCCTTGGTTCAAACATTTATGTACTGTTTTTATTTTAAAACTCATGTTAGGTCGGTGCTATGATTTTTGGCTACTTGAGGTAGTTATGAATGGTGATGCTTGTACACACAGTGGAACTAGGCTGCTGCTGACACCTGAAAGTCCCAAGCTTGATATTGCGTGATCTCATACTGAGGTCTGACAAAAGCCCAGAGACCAGGTAGTGAACAGCTTCATATACATCTTTGGTTTTCTGGTTCCTTAGATGCCCCAAGGGTTTGAAGGAGAACTCATCTAAAGTTGAACAAAAACACTGAAAAAATGTCTAGAGAGAGAAGAGAAATAACAGCTCCATGGATTTCTTGAGGTCTTTGTAATGAAGTTGAAGTAAAATTTAGAAATATAATTTAGAACTACAAAATAGAAATGTGACATTGCGAACACTGCAAAACAAAGCATTTTGATTCATTCCTTTGAAAAACATAGTTTCATGGAGGTTTTCCCTACCAATTTCCTCTCCAGCTTCATCGGTGGATGCCAAACCCTGACACCATTTGGATCCAGGATGTAGTGGCCAGTCCAGGTGTTGTGGGATGTGGTAGTAAGCAACAGTTCTGCACACAGAGGCAAGGACCCTTGGCGCAGCCATGTGAAACAGAAAACCTACAATTATCTGGCCTTCCCCTTCACCCCATCACATGCAAAAGACACCTCACCTGTGAGTGAGCAGGAGCGGACTCATCCAGGTGCCTGCTGCAGTGGCAATGGCAACCTTGATGAGCAACCAGAAGCCATCTCTGATGCGCACAGGCCTTCAAAAGAAATATTCATGGGTTCAGGGTTTGTTTGGGGTTGCACAGTGTAAAATGCCAGTCAAATCCTCCAACTCTTTCCTCCACAAACTTCTTTCCTCTGTTGACTGCCCAGACCCCCCTTCCCTCATCAATGCAACATGTGAGTGAAGTTGTTTTTCCAACCTAAAAGAAAGGGAAAGAAAACCCTCTAAAAACCACTTGCACATACAAAACACATCTTGGGCATAGCCAGTGTGAGCAGAGGCTGCATGGTGCCTGCCACAGCACTGCCAGGAAGGGAAGGGCTCTTCTTCATCACTGCAGTGTGAGAAGTCAACTGGTCAACTACTTCAGCAAGAGCTGATGCTAACAAGAAGATCAGACAGAGGAAAAAAGACTTACCAGTTATATCTGGTTGTCGCAAATGCAGGTTTGTGGATACGGTCGACTACACCAAATTGTAACAAATACAACCTTGTGTATCCTGCCCACTATACCAAATTGTCTGGAATATGATTTGTTACACAGCTTAAATTAGCAATTTAAGATTTATTAATGTTTTGGAGATAGATCACAATATTATATTGTATAATTCTTAACAACATTAGCCAATTTAAAAGAGCAATTTGATGGAATTTTTTGCAGTCAACATAGTGACTTAGTTAAAGATTCGAGAATGGCAAGGTTCACTCTATTACTTACAGAGAAGTGCACAAAGGAAAATTGAGGTATACTCGAGTTAGAATGATTCAGAGGGATTGTGGATGCAGGGGATAAGGGGGACCCTCCCGTTGAGTCACAAGGTTCAGAATAGACCCCTTACTTTCTAAACTTCTTTCAGAGAGAAGTCTAGGTGCGGCTAGGTCCAATCTTAGTCTCAGACTTGGACAACGGTTTATAAGTTTAGGGATAATATATATATAGTCAACTTGCGCGCACACCCCCCCACCTCCCCAAGGTTAACCTGTGAATAAAATTTCCCTTTGCTTGAGTTTCACAAATTACTCACTTTTACATGCTGGCATTCGTCAGCGTACAGCTGCCAAACCTCACAAAATCAGGCCTTTGATTCCTCATGAAATCGCCAGCAGATGATCTTTCAATCCTCGAGAGATCTACCCTGAGAGGTGTCCCAGCCCAGGGGGAGATACAGGGTCACACAGACAGCTGCGGTCCCCAGGAGCTCAAAAGGTCTCCCTCTTGGATCACTATTTATAGGGTCAATATGATTGGCTTTGGTCAATATTTTACATTCTGGCCACAATTCTTGTACACAAGTCAGGGAGGCGATGGCCCAGGGGTGGACAGAGATTTCCTGGCACCCAAGTCGTTATGACCAAGATAACAGCGAGATTCGTCTTATCCTGAGATCTCAGGGTGGCCCTGATGATGTGCCATTCAGGCAGGAGATGGCCCACCTGTGGATGCAGATTGCCCAGGGCAACACAATAGGGTTCATTCTGGGACCCCAGAGTGGCCTGAGGGGGCTGCACCACCACGCTGTTCGACTTCTTCACAACTTTAAGTGGAATGATTTTCTGTGAAGGGCAGGAAATAAAGCTTTTTATAATTTGAACTTCTGTTTTGGTGATTTCTGCCAGTGAAGTCACATCCAAGTGAGTAGCAGTGGCAGAGAGGTGGCTGATATGATCGCTCTGAGACTCCCAAACTCTGTGTTTTGTGTTGCAATCGTGCTTTCAGCCTAGGCCAGGGCAGAAAAGAAAACTCATTGCATAAGTGATCCAGGTATTGTGAACTGGGTTGTAGGTGGAAATGAAATCAAATTCGGGCATCCTGACAGCTGTGTAGAGGTGGCAAACAGATCTTCCTCCTTTGCTGTGTGGGTATGTTGGGAAGAATCACTGCAGAGGGCGCTGGGCACTTCACTGATATGTTCATGACCTGGTTGGAGGCCAGTCACTCGTGGTGTTCCCCAGGGTGTCCAGTTCTGGGCCCCCAGTTGAAGAAGGACAGAGAACTACTGGAGGGCGTCCAGCAGAGAGCTACCAAGACGATCAGGGGACTGGAGCATCTCCCTTGTGAGGAAAGGCTGAGAGACCTGGGTTTGCTCAGCCTGGAGAAGAGAAGACTGAGGGGGGATCTTATCAATGCTTATAAATATCTGAAGGGCGGGTGTCAGTATGATGGGGCCAGACTCTTTTTAGTGGTGACCAGTGACAGGACAAGGGGCAATGGGCACAAGTTGGAATACAGCAAGTTCCACTTAAACATGAGAAAAAACTTCCCTGTGCGGGTGCCAGAGCAGGGGCACAGGCTGCCCAGGCAGGCTGTGCAGGCTCCTTCCCAGAAATATTCAAAACCTGTCTGGACGCAATCCTGTGCCCCCTGCTCTAGGTGTACAGGACGTGTTGCAGGGGTGGGTGGATGAGATGATCTCCAGTGGTCCCTTCCAACGCCTAACATTCTGTGATTATGTGATTTTTCTTGGGAGGCAAGCAATTAGAACTTGTTCAAGTATTATTTTTTTCAGATATTCCCTTGCAGGACTCTTAATATCAAAAGAATCACCATGAGAAGTTAGGATTGCTGTAGCCAGTACACCATAAACTGATGCAATTTTACATTAATTCAGTGGAAGAAGGCTGCTGAATAAAGGAATAAATCCAGGAAGGTTGTTACAGGGATGACTAAGACTTGCTTCCCCAGGAAGGAAAGTCAAGGTCGCTGGCACAGTGCTGTGCACTGACTGTGGCAGCGGTATGGCACGTGCTTGGGGGGGATTTTTTTCTAAGGTGGAATAAACCTCATTGTAAGTGAGATGCTTAATCACCGCCTTTAATGTAAGGCAGTGTTACAGACGATGAAGCAGGAGCTTGTACTCATAAAAGCAAATATTAAGTTACTCAGGAGTGGCAGCAGTTTGGGAGGAGATTTGCACAGCATGGTGTTGGAATAAGCATGAGTGGGTGATGAGAAGCAATGCATGTAGCAAAGAAAGCTTTAATGTCCCCTGCAATCCCATGTGCCTTAGAGACTGAGGTTTGGGACCAAGTGCTGGCTGAACAGGAAGCAATGAAATTCTTTGTGGTTGCTGGTTCACTCCTATGCCCAGCAAAGCAACGTTCTGGATGTCTCTGCATAAACACAGTGACGTCAAGGATAGATGGCTGTGCCTCTCTCTCTGTGTTGCAACGGAACACCTTGCAGGACCCATAATTTATATATCAGTAAAATAAAAAGAGGTGATGGGTAGGGCAGCAGAGGTAGCCAGCTTTTTAAGGAGAATTGTAAGCTGGCCAAGGCAGAGCATGAAATAGAAAGGGTCACAAACCTGGACATGGCAAAAAAAAGATTTAAAGCCCAGAGACTTTGCCAAAGAACATAAAACTAGATCTCTGTCAAGAGGTGTCATTTTTCCTGGAAACACTAAGCAGCTAGACAGCATCTTCCCATGAACAGCAACTGCTGAACACCTGAGCGTATTGGGAGCCCATCAGCAAATCTCCCTATTTGGAACAGCAAACCAGCTCAAAGAGTGACCCAGAACCTGCTATAGAAATTTTCCCATGAAATAATAGAAAGCAGAGAAATATTGGCTGACCTGGGATTTGCTGACAGATGCGAAGGGCAGCACAGAAGGCAAAAATTCGTCACCAGAAATGACTCAGTGTGAGCCAGAGGTTTGGCAATGCAATTGGGCCAGTTGATGTAATTGGTAGAGGTGTAACATTTACGGCAATGCTGTGAAGCTGGAGAAGACTTTGGGTTGGAAAGGACCTCTGGCAATCAGAAGTCAGGTCAGGTTTCCTACAATCTCTCCCCATTCCCATTTGGAAAACATGGGATCTCACAGAGTTTGGGGAAAACACAGCAAGAGGAGCTTCTTTCCATTTTCTTGTTTGGGTTTTTGTTAGAGGGCATGAGCTCCCAGCAGTGCTGGGTTTAATATGCATGAGTTCAAAAGTGATCATCTCCTGGCTCATGACACTACTGAACACTTGGAAAAAGTCATAAATCCAGTCTGCAATACCAGGGAAATTAGCAATTCTGGAAAATATAAGGGAAGCAGTTCAGTTAACTGCAGGCAGTAGAAAAACTGGGGAGAAAAAGGGCTGCCACAAATATAAGGCTACCCAGGATATATTAGTTTAAAATTGAAATTACTTCTCCATTCTGTGAAACAGGGACACTGAACTGGAGAAGTTAATGCTGGAGGCAGAAATATCACCTCTCCGTGTCTGGTTTCCATCTGGGTGGGTTAACAACAACAACAACAGGAAATTGGCTGTTTTCATAATCAGATGTGTGATGGGAACGGCATGATGGAGGCTGGACGAGCCATCTCCGAGATGGGAATAGTTGCGGAGGTCAGTGAATGGATCTGATGGGCAGACACCTCTGTGGAGTCTGCAGTTGAGGTGAGGGGACAGGGGCTACCACCCCAAAAGAAGTGGAGATGTGGCTGGGGAAATTCAAGCAAGGAGCCTGCTGAATGGCTGAGCTAGTCTTTGGGGGGGATTTTTGTTCAGGCAGATATGGGGGGAACTGAGAAGTGCACTGCACGTTTGTCTGTGGCATTTGCATTTTGAGATGTGCCCCGGCTGGTTTGCAGGTGTCGTGGTTTAGCCCCAGTCAGTGACTAAGCACCGCACAGCCCCTTGCTCACTGCCCCTCCCCAGTGGGGTGGGGGAGAGAATCAGAAGGGCAAAAGTAAGAAAACCTGTGGGTTGAGATAAGAGCAGTTTAAGAATTAAAATAAAGTAGTAATAGTATGTCCTGGTTTTGGCTGGGATAGAGTTAATTTTTTTCACAGTAGCTAGTAAGGGGCTGTGGCTTGGATTTGTGCTGAAAAGAGTGTTGATAATGTGGAGGTGCTTTAGTTGTTGCTGAGCAGTGCTTACACTAGTCAAGGACTTTTTCAGCTCCCCATGCTCTGCCGGGTGCACAAGAAACTGGGAGGGAACACAGTTTGGACAGCTGATCCCAACTGGCCGAAGGGATATCTCACACCATATGACACCATGCTCACCTTGTAAAGCTGGAGGAAGAAGGAAGGCGGGGTGTTTGTCTTCCTAAGTCACTGTTATGCATGGTGGAGCCCTGCTTTCCTGGAGATGGCTGAGCGCATGTCTGCCCATGGGAAGTAGTGAGCGAATGCCTTGTTTTGCTTTGGTTGCCCACACAGCTTTGCTTTACCTATTAAACTGTCTGTATCTCAACCCACAGGTTTTCTCACTTTTACTCTTCTGATTCTCTCCCCCATCCCACTGCGGAGGAGGGAGTGAGCGGCTGTTTGGTGCTTGTTTGCTGGCTGGGGCTAAACCAAGACATAGCAGTGACAGCAATAATAGTAGAATAATAATAATAATAATAAATATTGTAATGAAAAGGACAACAAGAGGAAGAGAGAGAGGTGGAACACAAAACCCAAGTGATGCAACCGCTCACCACCCACTGACCGATGCCACCAGTCCTTGAGCCGCGATCGCTGCCCCCGAGCCAACTCCCCCCAGTTTATATACTGAGCATGACGTCATACAGTATGGAATATCCCTTTGGCCAGTTTGGTTCAGCCGCCTTGGCTGTGCCCCCTCCCAGCTCCTTGTGCACCCAGTGGAGCATGGGAAGCCAGACTAGTCCTTGACTAGAGTAAGAACTACTTAGCAACAGCTAAAACATCAGTGTGTTATCAACATTATTCTCATACTAAATCCAAAACACAGCACTACACCAGCTACTGGGAAGAAGAATAACTCTATCCCAGCCGAAACCAGGACAGCAGGGAAGAAGTTTTCCGCAGAAAAATCTGCACCAGACTGAATCTGCATTTTGGGGAAGGAAAGATGTGTTTGAATCTGTCCCTATGTGAGGCAGGCCAGAGCCTTCTGCATGGGCAAATGGCAGGTGGGAGAGCAGGGACTGTGAGCTCTGAATATTGGCTAGTGGGTGAAATCAGGCTGGTGGGAGAAGAAATGGTGTGGAGACAAAGCTGAGCTCCCAATGTTACCATTAAGTGCTGCTGAAGTGCCATCCAGCACTTGTTAAGGATCCTCAGGAGATAGTCCAAGAGGTATTTTGATCAGGAATCAGGAGATCTCTCCTACTCTAATGCGATACAACTTTGTTCAATACAAGTTGTACTGCACTCATTCAGCCAAAAAATTATACTGGGGCGAAACAGATGGCAGCAAACAAAATTAAGTAACTTTTAAGATTCTTATCCATTAGCACAGACATATGGCTCCCTGGAGACTGTAGCAGGTTCCGTTTTGATTTTTCTGTATTAGATTTTAAACATTGCAAATAGAAGTCAATCCAGAGGATGGGGGAAATCTGCCTTCACAGCAGAACAAAGCCTGTGGCACCTTGAAATGATGCCTTTCAACCTCTGCATTGTTCCTGGCACGTTTGGAAAGCTCATGGAGAAAGCATTACACGGCATGCCTATTGAATTTCAAATACATATAAAGCACCTAAATCCCTCTCAATTTATTCATTGGAAATAGCTTCTACCTTTTCTGCATATTGAACCCACTATAAAATCTAGTTATATAAATGTTAGTTGGAAGTAACTGGATTTGCCTGTGGGGTGCTTTGATGTGCAGGATTTGAACACTTTGGTGGGGATTGAATAAGTGTCTCAAAATTCAAAAGCAGCACAGACATACCTGACAGAATAAACTGAGAGGCAATGCATACAGAAATTCTGATAAAGAGATAACAGTGACACCAGGAGAGTCACAGATACAATGGGTAAAATCCAAAAGTGTTCCCGAAAGTGGAGATTTGAGTTTAAAGGGCAGCTATTTGCTAAATGACCACTGTCTACTTGGTTTAATGTAGGGGAATAGACAGGGATCGGCGACCGGAAGATCACGGGATGTAACGGAAAGATAGACTCCTCCCCATAGGAGTGGCAGGAACAGGAACCGCAAGAGCTATATAAGCGTGTGACGCAGCCAAATAAACGGACATTTTGTATCCATCATGTTGATGTCTGTGCATCATTGTCCCCAGGGCGGGCAGAGCCCTGTGTCCCGGAGGTATGCGGCCCAAGATAAGTTCTCCCGTAGAAGCGTACAGCTACAGTTTAACAAATGATACTCCTATTCCCTTGATTGATTTCAGCTGTAATCAGCTGTAATGAGCATTTTTCATCCTTATCAATTCATATATTGAGTCCCTACTTCTTGAAAGGCCATGTGTCCATGCTCTCTTTGAGTGGCCTTCATTCTTGCAACTGGACATATGTAAACATTCCCAGATGAAAGCATCTTCCACCTCTTCATTGTCTATAAGCTTGAATTTGGCTCATTTTCTAAAATTAATTTTTGTTCCTTTTTAATGAATCCTTCACTTATCTGAAAACAGTTGAACTTGGAATCCCCAGGTTCAGACAACACCTATCTGCACATCACCAGGTATGCATACATATGTCTCTTTTATATGATTTATGAACGTCAGTAGCATGGGAGTCCTTTCTAAACAACACAGCGTTCTTGCCATGAAGAGCTTACACACCAGTCGGGCCATGTTGTATGGAAGCGATAATGGGCATTACTATATGTCTTGTTCTGAGGTTTATCTGCTTCCATGGATTTCAAGGCAGCCCTCCTGTTACAAAAAGATTTGGGGAATGAAAATATGCTAAAAGAGCAATTCAGAAGAGGTGAGTTAAATGCTGCACTGGGTTTCCAAACTGGTGGGATTATTCTGAGGCAATACTTCATATGACAGGTTTAAAAAGTATTATTTAAAATGTATTTGGTTAAAATTATGGATATTCAGTGCTATGAAACACCCCCAGCAAATGTGATCCAAGTTTTTTTCATAAAAGCTTTTCACATAATAGGCAGAGCCTGCCTCAGTATCTTCAATAGCTGACTTTAAATTGCCTGCAAACTGTGAATAAAGTGGATACGGCACTCCTTACTACAGAGGATTTCAATCCATTTCTGTTGAAAGATAGCTGCTACTATGAACAGTTCTGGACAAGAAATTACAGCCCTGAAGCAAGGAGTGGGATACAGGACAAGTTGAGTGAAAGGTGTAGAGTGATCTCACTTTGTGATATTTATCCAACCTCTCAAAAATATTTTATGAGGACCGACTGAACTTGTTGAAGGGGTTGCCACAGATGTATGTGGGCTATATCATGTACCTGGGGGAGTTGGTCTCAGGCAGCCGTCTCCTGCAATTTTATGACTTTCATTCACCAGGCATGTTAGAAGAGTGTAAACATCACCTACCCTTTCTATGTTTTATGCTGTCTGTAAACACGAATAGAGCTTAGATAGCAAAAAAACCCCCCACTTGTAAGAAAATTGATAGTGCCACCTAAGCAACCATATGCTTTACCGGCCTAGGGCTTGTGTACAAATAGAATGGAACAGAATGGAATGGTTTGGGTTGGAAGGGACCTGTAGAGGTCATCTAGTCCAACCCCCCTGCAGTGAGCAGGGACATCTGCAACCAGATCAGGTTGCTCAGAGCCCCGTCCAGCCTGACCTTGAAGGTTTTCAGGGATGGGGCGTCAACCACCTCTCTGGGCAACCTGGGCCAGTGTTTCGCCACCCTCGTAATAAATTTTTTTTTTCCTTATATCCAGTCTAAATCTACCCTTCATTGGGTTAAAACCATCACCCCTTGCCCTGTCATAACAGGGCTTGCTAAAGAGATTGCCTGCATCCTTCCTATAGTCCCCCTTGAAGTACTGGAAGGCTGCAATAAGGTCTCCCCGCAGCCTCCTCTTCTCCAGGCTGAACAACCCCAACTCTCTCAGCCTGGCCTCACAGCAGAGGTGCTCCAGCCCTCGGATGGATCATTTTTGTGGCCTCCTCTGGACCCGCTCCAACAGCTCCATGTCCTTCTTGTGCTGGGGGCTCCAGAGCTGGACGCAGCACTGCAGGTGGGGTCTCACCAGAGCAGAGCAGAGGGGCAGAACCACCTCCTTCACCCTGCTGGCCACGCTGCTTTTGATGCAGCCCAGGATACGGTTGGCCTTCTGGGCTGCAGGTGCACATTGGCTTGTGTCCAGCTTTTCATCCACCAGTACCCCCAAGTCCTTCTCCGCAGGGCTGCTCTCAATCCCCTCATCCCCCAGCCTGTATTGATGTCGGGGGTTCCCCTGACCCAGGTCCAGGACCTTGCACTTCGCCTTGTTGAACCTCATGAGGTTCTCACAGACCCATCTCTCCAACTCATCCAGGACTCTTTGGGTGACATCCCGTCCTTCTGGTGTGCCAGCTGCACCACTGATCTTGGTGTCATCTGCAGACTTGCTGAGGGTGCACTCGATCCCACTGTCTATGTCATTGATGAAGGTATTAAACAGCACTGGTCCCAGAACAGACCCCTGAGGGACACCTCTCATTACTGATCTCCATCTGGACATCGAGCCATTGACCACTACCCTCTGGATGCGACCATCCAACCAGTTCCTCACCCACGGAACGGTCCACCCATCAAATCCATACCTCCCCAATTTGGAGAGAAGGATGTTGTGGGGGACCATGTCAAAGGCCTTACAGAAGTCCAGACAGATGATGTCTGTAGCTCTTCCCTTGTCCACTGATGTAGTCACTCCATCATAGAAGGCCACTAGGTTGGTCAGGCAGGACTTGCCCTTGGTGAAGCCATGCTGGCTGCCTCAGATCACCTCCCTGTCTTCCATGTGCCTTAGCATAGCTTCTAGGAGGATCTGTTCCATGATATTGCCAGGCATGGAGGTGAGGCTGACAGGTTGGTAGTTCCCCAGGTCCTACTTTCTACCCTTTGTAAAGATGGGTGCAATGTTTCCCTTTTTCCATTCACCAGGGACCTCACCTGACTGCCATGACTTTTCAAATATCATGGAGAGTGGCTTGTCAACTATGTTAGCCAATTCCCTTAGGACTTTGGGATGCATCTCATCAGGTCCCATAGAGTTGTGTATATCCAGGTTCCTCTGGCGGCCAAGAACCAGATATTCTCTTACAGTGGGAGGGTCTTTATCCCCATGGTCTCCATCCTGCATCTATCAGCTTGGGAGGGATGAGGAGAGAGGTTGACAACTGAGGCAAAAAAGTTGTTGAGTACCTCAGCCTTCTCTTCATCTGTTGGTACTAGGCCACCATTCCTGTTCATTGGGGTGGGGTGGGGGGGTATGCTTTCTTTAACTTTCCCTTGCCAAATTCAGCTCCAGTCACACCTTGGCCCTCCTGACCCCATCCCTACACAACAGGGATACCTGTCCCTGCTTCCACTGCCTGTGCAGTTCCTCTTGTTCTTTAGTTTGACCAGCATGTCTTGACTCAGCCATGCCGGTCTCTTCCCTTGCTTGCCTGATTTCTTACACCTGGGTATCAAGAGCTCTTGTGCTTTATGGAACGCGTCCTTAAAGATCTGCCAGCTCCTTCTGTTCCCTTGTCCCTGAGGACCATTTCCCAGGGGGTCCTGCTGACCAACTCTCTGAAGAGCTGGAAGTCTGCTTTCCTAAAATTTAGGGTCCTGACTATACTCCTTGCTTTTCCTGTATCCCTCAGGAGTGTGAACTCCACCAATGCCTGATCACTGCCCAGGCTGCCTCCAATCTTGATGTCACCGATGAGGTCTCTTGCATTGGTGACCAGGTCTAGTATTGCATCCCCTTGGGTAGGACTGTCTATAACCTTGCTCAAGAAGTTATCCTTAACGCATTCCAGGAATCTCCTGGATTGCCTACTGCTTGCCATGCTATTTTTCCAGCAGATGTTGGGGTGACTGAGGTCTCCCAGCAGGACAAGAGCCTGCGAGCATGAAGTCTCCTGGCGTTGGAGGAAGAAGGCTTCATCAGTAGGCCCCCCTTGATCAGGCAGCCTGTAGTAGACACCAACAACAAGGTTCCCTCTTTTGCCTCAGTCTCTGTTTCTTACCCATAAGCTTTTGACCTGCTTGTGATTATTCTTCAGAGACAGGTCTTCACACTGAATTGATTTCTTGATGTAGAAGCCAACGCCTCTGGCCCTCCTTCCTCGCCTGTCCCTTCTGAACAGCCTGTAGCCATCGATAGCCACATTCCAGTCATGGGATTTGTCCCACCAAGTTTTGGTAATGTTGCGAGTAGGTTGTAGCTTTCTAGCAGCACAGTAATTTCCAGCTCCTCCTGTTTATTTCCCATGCTGCGTGCATTAGTGTAGAGGCATTTAATCCGGGCTGTGGGCCATGTCTCCTTCTTAGTGGAACACCCCTTGATTCCCTTGAGGTGTTTCATGGGAGTTTCCTTGTTGGCTCCTACTTCCTCAGAAGCCCCCAGCTCATCTCTGCAAGGCTTCAGCTGTGCTGCAGTGTCCCCAGCACACCTCTGGGCAACAGGTTGAGGGCTCATACTAGCAGCCCGTTCCTCTAACCATTGTGTATCATCCCACAGCTCGTGACAGGCAAGCCTGATATGTTCCACCTCCCACTTTGCCTCTAGTTTAAAGCTCTGTCAATGGGCCCTGCAAGCTCATGAACAAAGACCCTCTTTCCTCTTTGAGAAAGGTGGCTCCCGTTTGACACCAGCAAGCCTGGTGCCATGTAGGCCATCCCATTTTCAAAAAACCCAAAGTTGTGTTGGTGACACCAGCCCCAGAGCCATGTGTTGATTGGGTCCACCTGTTCCTTTCAACGTTACTGCCCACAACCAGAGGAGAGAGGAAAAGATAACCTGTGCCCCAGATTCCTTCACTAACCATCCCAAGGCCCTGAAGTCTCTTTTAATCACCCTTCGGCTATGTACTGCCACTTCATCACCACCCACATGGAAGAGCTGTAACGGTCTGAGGGCTGTACCAGGCTAGGAAGTTTCTTAGTGATATCTCTAACCCGGGCTCCCGGGAGGCAGCAGACTTCCCTATAAGGAAGGTCAGCCCAGCATATTGGACCCTCTGTTCCCCTCAGAAGGGAGTCTCCTACAACTATGACCCATCTTTTTTTTCCTTGTGGAGATGGTGGTAATATGGGGAATAGTTTTTTTTTATCTTGGTAACTCCTCTGGTGTTGATGGATCATCACCCACATCATCCACTGACTGGTCCTCCACATCTAAAGCCTCATACCTGTTGTGCAGAGGCACCTGGGGGGATGTGGTGGGCAAGGGAAGAGTTCTCTTGCTGCCCCAATTGTGGACTTGTTTCCACTCATTGCTTCCCTTTAAGACCCTGCCTACATCCTGGTGGAGGGATGATACTTGATCTCTCTGTTCACTGGCTCTTTCTGGTAGTTGACCCTGTTTAGGTGTTAGTAAGGTGACTCTATGTGGACTGAAAATATGTCAGCAAGTCAGTATGAAAACAAATTGCAGGTGTGTGCA
Organism: Phalacrocorax carbo; assembly: GCF_963921805.1. Classification (NCBI taxonomy): domain Eukaryota; kingdom Metazoa; phylum Chordata; class Aves; order Suliformes; family Phalacrocoracidae; genus Phalacrocorax; species Phalacrocorax carbo. Next base: position 159,112,051 of record NC_087514.1, read on the forward strand.
GATTTCATAGATGTTAAATCCAGGCAATGAGCACGTAGGGCCACAACCTTGGTCTGCAAGGCTTCTTCCAGCTAAACTGCCCACTCTCCTGCCTTCCTGCTGGTGTAGCAAGAGCTGCTGTACTCTGGGGTTTCCCCTGGGGAATTACCCTGCAGAGCAGGAGGCAAGGCTGTCTGGCACATCTTCTGCAGACGTGGGAACTGAACCCCACTGGCCTCGATGGTGTTTGTAACACACAAGTGCGTGTCGTACAACCTCGTGTGAAATCAGCCCTTTCCGCAGCAAGCACAGAAGCTCGTTTCCCTTCTGGGAGGGAGGTGGGGGAACATACTGCTGCCTTGATCTGAGGAAAGAGCTCAGCCAATGTGCTATAAATTGCTTCGTGCTGTTCTTACTCTGCACATTTCTCATCACGAAAGGAGACATAATAAACCTGTTTAAAAAAAGATGAGTGTTTAGGAGAATGGGAAGTGGGAATTGCTTCTCTCCCTCCTCACACGACAAATTTGATTGTTGATGTGAGAAAGTCTGTTTTATAAAAGCAGAGTACAGCTGAGAAACATCAAACAACTTGAAAAGCAACAGATGTCTCTGCAGGGCATTGGGATTGGACTGAAAACCCCAGCACTCGCAAGCACTCTGCTCTCGTTTGGACTGCTTGGTCGTGTTCGTATTAAAACTGATTTGTTTACCCATTTTTCTTTTTTAAAATATTTTTTCAATGGATCTGATAAAAACAAAGTAAATGTTATGGCCCTGGATTTGCCGGTGTGTGATGTTGGGTATCACTGCTATGAAAAGGCGAAACGGTGGGGTGGGAGCAGCCGGGGGCGGGTCTCCGTACACTTCACAAGCAGGAGGGACTCCTATTCCCAGGCAGTCCTGTAAGGAAGCAGGCTGGTGAAAACAAAACACGTGCTATGTTTTGCCGCTGTGCCAGCCCTAAAGACAGCACCAAGAACATGGGGGGCACTGCCTTGGGTTAAACCTCTGCGGACAAGCTCTGCCCAGCCCTGGGCACAGACTGGTGCAGCAGATAGAGAGTAGTTTGTGTCCTGGCTCAGGCTGAGAAGCCAACAGCCCTGTCCGACAGCCGGGACACATGTCCAACATAGGAGCTGTCTGACCCAGCAGGGCCAATCTGTAGGCAAGTTTGATGAAAAAAATTTTAGTGCATAAAGTCCTTCAACTCCCAATAGAATAGAATAGAATAGAAAATTAAATTTCAGTTGGAAGGGACCTACAATGATCATCTAGTCCAACTGCATGACCACTTCAGAGGTGACCAAAAGTTAAAGCATGTTATTGAGGGCATTTTTCAAATGTCTCTTAAACACTGACAGGCTTGGGGCATCGACCACCTCTCTAGGAAGCCTGTTCAGTGTTTGACCACCCCCTCTGTAAAGAAATGCTTCCTCATGTCAAGTCTACTGTACTTCTTGGTGTCCACAGCAAAAGGTCATATATTTCACAGAGTGTAAGTTACGAACTGATGTCCCCTCTCCTGCACTGGTACTCTGCCCCTTGTTCCTCTTCATCCTCTGCAGACCTTTTACTCTGGAGACAGCCACCCCTAACTAACGCACTTGCATAACTGCAAGGATGCTGGTTTCTTCACAGGGACCTGGTGATAGCCTTGCCATTTATCTAAAACGTTTCAGTGGCGGTCAGAAAGGTCAGATTAAAAGACAGAAAGCACCAAGCTTTTGAAATGTTCCTTATCTCCATTATTGCTACCAAATGCTACTGAGCCTAGTTCAGAGTGCCGAGGAGCAGGTGGGAGCTGAGCGTCAGCCCAGGTGTCTTCAGGTGGTCCAGACTGACTTTCTGTCTGAGGTGACTTGCTTGAGTATTTAATTAAATGACTTGGTGTTTTAATTTCAATGTGATTAGCAACATTTTACACGTCAAATTGTTGTATATTGCTGTTAATTTTAGATTATGATATTCAAGAAAGCAGAAACTTTTTTATCACTAATAACTATTACTTTAAGGAAAAGTCAACTGAATTGTACTCTAGAATATCTCTTCGGTACATAATTTTTCTGAAATGTGTTTTGGAACCAGAATGCATTACAAAATGCAAATGAGTTCATCTGGAGGCAAAATAATTGTAAGTGTATTCAGAAAGATAGTGTAGACAGGCTGACGGATCTAAATGGAAAACTCTATTCTTGCTGAAGACTACGCTGGAACAGGAAAGGAGACATGGAAACACAGATTAAAACAGCAACTAATTGCTCAACTGAAGAAAACCATTCTTTTGCAGAGATAATATATAAATAAGAGACTTCTCAATATTTGATGTCTCTATTTTCATTGGTGCTTCTTAGGCATCAGCTAAGAGCCACAGTGATCACTTTATGTCTGCAGTATAGGGAAAAATGCACTTGAAAATGCCAAGAAATTATGTTCTAGGCGCTTTATTATTTTTAAAGGTAATTAGAAGTCTGTACCTGGCCCATTTTATGTGTGATAACGACCTAAGTGAATGCTGCTGAATATTTCCAGACAGGCCTATAAATCTGTAAAGTTCATGCTTCTTCAGGGAAGGTTTAGGAACATAGCACATGTTCATCTTGACTTTATTTCTCATTTAAACAAAAATAAGTATTTCAGATCAAGATACTCTCTTGCTCTCACATAAAATTCTGAACTCAGCTTCTGGTTCCTTTTACAGTGTGTGATACTTATCTAACGTGCTGGTGAATGAGAGATATTTATCATTTTTGTCTCTTTTCTAACTGGCGTAGCAACCTCTGACAGTCTAAACCAGCCATCTAGACTCCCCATGCAGATAAAATGACAGCCACCAGACGGGTCTCTAGGCACTTCCCCTGTGACCCGGCAGGTCCGTGACCAGGCTGGGGAGGTGAGGGTCAGCAGCGGAGGATACCCATGGCTGGAGATGGAGCTGCAGAGCCCATGTCCTTCACCCGGCCCCTGGCCAGGAAAAAGCTCAGGGTTTCCAAATGCGAAGACTCACCTTGTGGATGGGTCTGCCCACATAAACTCATGTTTTCTGGTGTTTTCCAAATTTGTATTTACTGTTAAGGTTACTTCTTCTCTTGCACCATCAGGACAGTAGCTCTTCCAAAGAGTAGTGGAAGAAATTATTCCTTTTTTCCAAACTTTTTTTCCTCTCTCATTATTTTTATCTCTACCACACTTCTGAGTGCATTTTATTCCTTCATGGCCAGAGAAGAGCCCATGACTGTGGAGCTCCAGCAGCATCTCAGATACATCTGTCTGATCATGGATTCAGTCCAGGTATAAGGAAAGGGAAGAAAGGTGGTTTCCTGTTACCTCAATTGATAGTTTATCCTTTTTTCTTTTTTTTTTTTGTGGTAGATCACCTATTAGCAGTGGGCTAATATGTCAGTTTTCATCCTATCCCAGGAGGTAGCTGACTGTCACGGTGCCTCGATTTAACACAACCTGACAGGCATCCTTTTGGGCGATTTGTGGGAAGTGTAGCCAAGGCTTAATGATTAATTGTTCTAAACAGAGAATGAGCTGTAAACAAGGTTTATTGGCTCCTGCTTGGCATGGGCATCCCCAAATTTTAAGTTGGATTTTTTTTTGTTAATTTTCTTAACTAGAGCTAAATTTTAGCAGCAATCTGAATTCTGACATTTGGATTTAGATGAATATCACCTCCACAGTTTTCATGCTAGGATGATGAGCAGTTTGTGGACCACTGAGAGTTTGCTCTGGGCCTTGAAGCTATGTTTCAGGGGCAGGTAAGGTCCTATTAGCCTTCAGGTCTTCAGTACCCCATCTCTCTGTAACAGCCCCAGGCACTGCCCAAATCCAAACATCGGTGTAATGCGGGGTTCTTCTCTTACCATTAACGCACCCCTGTGCACTTGTTCACCCTGGGATGCCTCACTGAAGTTTTCTCAGTGCATATTATTGACCATTTGGATCAAGCGAGTGGTTTATTGTGGGTGTTTTCAGATTAGCTGGCTAGGAGTTCAAGGCTAGAATAATGTTAATGTGAGCATCTCTCAGATTCAGTCTTCAGGACAGTAATTTTTAAACATGAGGAACAGTGAATATCAAAGTATTTGAGGGAACTAAAATGAGAACTCAAGCAGAAGCTGCAGAAATAATCCCAGATCTCTGAGTGACTATAGGGATCATCCCACAAATCCTCTTTTACTGTAATTTCTGTAGGTTTCCACCCTGTGTTTCTTCCACCACCCTCAGGCCTTCTGCCTCTCCTGCTCTGAATCTTTTAGAAAAAAACAGTTATTTGCCTCAAAGTAAGGGTAAACTGTTTGGTTAGCTCTTTCCACAGTTAACTACCCTGGCAAAATTTGGCTTCTTCATATGTGGCTGAATTTCACTTCAATCCCTACTGATTGAAGAGGGTCCCTATTGTGGGAGTTTCTGCATGGGATAGGAAACAGGAGGATGCAAAGCAGGCAGTGGGAGAATCTCTGATCTGTGGTTTGCTACAGGACAGTGATGGCAAGAGCCTCATGAAGCTCCGCAGTGATCCTCAGGGACCTTGTACTGAGAGAAGGTGATGTTTTTCCTATACCAACCTCATATCTTGGCATGCAAACAGGGCTTCCAAATTGCAGGACTGCCGTGAACTGGACGGTCAAACCCAGATCTTCTGACTTGCAAACAACCGTGGGTGACACATGAGGGAGGGCAATACAGGAACTCAAGAAGGCAGGGAATGTGTTGCTCCAAGGTACCACACTTAGCAGTTACTTGCTGGGATGAAACTGTGAATTAAGCGATTCCACTTAGTATAATTTGAGGAGATACAAACAACTCAACTCAACCACAATGGAGCACGTGCTGCGATATGCCTCCATACTAAGACTTCAGCTCTTTTCCCAGTGAAACCCAGCATCAGCCCAGTGCAGCAACACAGATAAATTGAGCACTGAACACTGAACTCAGATCCTTAACTAAAACTGCTGCAAAGTCTCTTAAACTCTTGAAACTTTCTCTTAAGAAAATCTCTTCTTGTAAGCTTACTAAGCTATGATGACTTGTTTTTCAGTTCAGCCTGAAGATGATGTAATGAAGGTCCTTGCACAAGAAATATCCACAGTTACTCTACTTGCTGCATGCTGCTCTGGTCTGGGTGACCATGTGGGGCTCTTTTCTTGCCCCAGTACTTTTCCAGTTGGACTCACAGAATGGCAGGAGAGGTTTTTTGCTCCTGTTTCTCTGGAATCTGTAGAATGTTTTGAGATTTCAGAGAAATTAAAGAAATTCAACTGGGTGCTTCCTTTTAAAGATGCTTTGAAAATATGAGCACAATTGTTCAAGTCCCTCCAAATTCTGTATTTGCTCCTCCATCCTTTTCTGCTTTTGAAAATCTAAATACTGGGCTCAGAACAACTTGCTAGTGCTCCTGTCACCGCTGCCTACATTTCCCTTTCTGCTGATTTAGCCTCAGAAAGCACTGGACCATTCAAACAACTCTGACTGTGTTTTCTCTTTACATTCTCTTGTCAGAGCCCTTTGGGGTTTGCAGCCAAGAGCTGATCCAAAGGAAGACCAGCACAGCACCCAATCAATACTCCTGTCTCTCCTCCACTTTCACTGTGACTATGTTGCAGGGCTACCTAGGGACCTGTGCCCCCTCGCAATGTATATGTGGGTCTAAGCCAAACATTTCCAAGCCTGGATGAGAAGCTCTTACTTCTTTAAGCATCAAGGTCCTCTGTCATTAGGACTCATTCCCTCTGTGTCCAGTGTTTATTTCTGAATTATGAGTAGGAACAGACTCCACCAGGTCTGTTGGTGGCTGAGTGCCCAAGCTGGGATCACCCACTCACAGGTTATTTCCGTCCCCAAAAAACACCACTTGCCTGCCCTGGGATGGGTTGACTGCCCTCTGCTCTGCTTGGAAGGACAAGTTCTTGTCAACCCTTGCAGATTCCCTCTTTCTTCTGCCTCCCTCCCGTGTCCTTTTTCCTACTTTTACAGGTATTTTGGATGAGTGGGTTTAAAAAGAATGTATGTAATAAAATGTAGAATGATGACCCCAGAACAGCCCATGGAGGAGGCGGGTGGAACTGGCTGTGCTCAGAGCTCTTCTTGCTTGTTTGGTTGGCTGGCTTTTTTGGAGGGGGGGTTCAGTCAAGCAGTACCTACCATGCAGCTGAGCAGGATATCTCACATGCAAAAATTGTCTTCAGAAATATTAAGGGCCATCTGATAAGTGGGTCAAAAGAGGACAATTCATATTCTGTAAGGCTGCAGAGCCTGCTGGAGCATCACTTCCGACTTTTATAGCACAGGACTGAAAATTACCTGCAAGAGCGACCCTACTCTGCACCGAGACATCACTGCTTAATGTCAGTGAGTGCTTCAGAGATGCACACAGGTGCAACTGCAAGCTTTGAGCAATGGGAACCCACCATTTTCACAAGAAGGTTATTCCTCTGGGGGCGATGCAATCTTGTCGTGCCCCTTCCGCACCGGTCCGGCTCAGAGAGAGAAGTCTGGGGTTGCACCGAGGAGAGGTTACAGCCTAGTGAGTGCTGGGAGAGGAGCTCCCGGCTCTTGCTTCATGAAAACCTGAACTGCAAATGCAAAGAGTGCTTTGTTCTCCAGTGCTGCCAGTCCAGCACTGCCCACTGAAAACTGTCTGCACTGAGAGCTCCTCCTCTGAGCCTTTTTTTCAGTTGCACCTCCCATGAATCCTTTTGGCATCTGCAGCAGGGAAGCAGCAAGAAGCCCTAGCTGGGATCACAGCCCTGTGAGGGAAGGATTTTATAATAGGCAGTAAAAGAGTAAAGGAGATGGTTCGTGTGTACAGATCAAAGACAAATCCACACTGCCTATCCACATACCTTAGGCATATAACTGCAATACTTAAAAACATAAGGCTGATGTCTAGGATTGTTCTGGGTATCTGTGGTTTGTTCAGCAGTGATGGAAAAGGAGCTCAGAGGAGCAGCCCGTACCAATGATCAGTGGGCCTTCAGGAAGCTTCTGAAGTGCAAGTCTTGGCAAGGAACTTGACACTTGAAGCTATTTATAAATATATAATATATATGATATACTAACCTCATGGGAAGTGAGAAACCTGGTTCTAAACTCTCCCCTCATTCAACAGCATTTCCCAAGCAAGTGCTTTCAGCATCAGCCCAATGACATTGGGCATCTCTGTGGGAATGGGGACAGGGATGAGCCAAGGCCAAGTGGGCCAGGGTTGGAGCAGGGGCACATATGGGGCCCATGGCCAGCCAAAGGCAGGGCTGCAACAAAATAGCACCAACCCAATGGACATTTTAATGCTTTCAGACCATAATACAGGTGATCATTGCTTCAGCCAGGCACCTTCTACTGTTTTGCAGTGCAGAACTGCACTATGTTACCAAAGGCAACACTTATCTAGGTGGTGACTTCCTTCCATTTGCCTGATAGATTTTCAAATGCCAAATAAGAACCGCATATGACCTATTTAATACTAGTTGACAGCAGGTGTGTTTGAAGCACTGTTTCCATCCATGAGCAGGGTGCATCCATGTCTCACTTCTTGAGCAGATAATCAGAAATCCAGCTGGTAAATACAACATCTATTTCCACTAACTATTGAAGGGCAAAAAAGCATGAGCTCTGGCATCTTTTGGATAGGCACTTTTGACACAAAACTGTGGGTTGGAAGTTCAGCCTCCTGTTTTGTCTCCAGGCTCAAAAATACATGTAACACTTGCAGTTGCCACTCGTAAGGCTTTTTGTATTTACTGTAATATTCAGCTGCAAAACAGCAATTTCCTATTGAGACCACAGAAGCCATCACTTGAAATGGCATCAGTATTTTTGCCTTTGACATTCATGTTCTTATTTACAAAGAATGGTCAGTAGCCAAAGAAATGGTGTGTCACCTATTAAAAACCATACATTTCCCTGTTGCCTGGTGATGTAGCTGTAGTAAATCTCCTTCTCTTCAAGGATTTTTTGAACTTGCTCCAAGGAGATATTTGACTAGCAGGATCCTGGGCTAAAGAAGAAAGTCCTGTTGTGCTCCCTCCCATCCCACCATGTAAAAAAACCCCACATAATTAATGCTTGAGCTATTCTTGAAACAATGGTTTATATCAACTAAGTCTCATCTTAGATGAAGAGATGCTTGCAATTCCCAGATCCTCTTGCTAACAGATTCATGGAATGCTTTCTCTCACCTGAGATGTGCTGTTCATATACCTGAGTTCCATCTCACTGCAAAGTCCATTTTAACTGCCTCAAGCAGAAGCACCACACAACAAGAACAGCAAAGAGCTACCAAAACCTCTTCCTGTCTGACTGGATTAACCTTTATTTCCACAACCCAGCACTGAAGTGCCACAAGACCCAAGCAACTGTTGGCAAAGATGCCGCACAGCTGCTGGGCATGTGGGGCTGCCTTCTTGGCAGTGCACGGGGGTGGCTGAGCATTTCTGAGCTCCACAAGGCATGTAGAGCAAGAAGAGTCTGAATACAGAGCAACCCGATGGCAAAATAGCAGCTTGTCAACTTTCCAGACAGGCCAGCTTTATGGCAGAAATTGCAGAGATTCATTGCAACATCAGCCACAGCGGAACGTTCCTGTCTCTCACCTCCACGTTTCTGGCTTTTCTTTAATCCTCAAACCATGCACTTTTCCCAGAAAAGCTGGTCAAATGAATGATTGGAAGAGATGTTTAAGTTGTGGGCAAAACTCCTTGCTCTTCCTTAGCTTCCCTGTGGTGAATTTGACATACACACAATACACCCACACACCACCAAACAACTTCCACACAACTCACACTATTTTTTTTAAAAAGGGAGAAAAAGAAGAAAAAAAGAGAAGCTATTATATGTCTTTCTACTTTAAATACTTGTGAGACATGTAGCTACAAGAATTCTCCCGATGATCCCTGAAGGGAGTAAAAAAGCCAGACAATAAAATTTTTTTCTCTATTAAAAAAAAAAAAGGTTTTCATTAATTCCTAGAATACTGTAAGTCAGAGTACAGGCTATATCCCTGCTTCCGCATGCAATCAGACATTGGAACAATACACTAGACTTAATTGCAAAAGGGAATATGAATGTGAAGAGACAAAGTTATTTGTCATATTGCAGTCCAAATGATGTGGTAGCCGCTGCAAGTTTTTCTGTCCTGTTAGTCTAAAGCTAAGGACTTTTCAAAACAACCCCAAGCCTCACTCAGGTCATTTCGACAGGTTTAGATTAACAGTCAATTCCAGCTCTGAAGTCATGAGCCACTGAAAGTAAGAGTGAATTACACAGGCTACAGAGCAGGGATGGAGAAACCCGCTTTGCAGATACAATGTTTTTGCTAATATCAGTTTCTAAACTCAGAATAGAATTTGAAACATCCATGAGCCAAGATGCTTTTTTTTTTTTTTTTAGCCAGTTGCTCAAACGTCATGAATATTTGGACCTGTTCAAGGTGTAACTAGAGAGCCTAAGACTCAAACCACATGAGTGAAAATATTTTCCTAGAATGCAACCATGCATGGAAGCAAAAAGGATTGAATGATGGACGTTTATAATTGCAAAGGATAGCTGTGGGTGCCACAAGCTTCAGTAGCGGCTGCCGTTTTATTGCTTCCGTGGCATTGTAGCAGTAACACACATTGCCACCTGCAATGATTTGGAGGCATGGTAAAATTTGAAGATGAAAAATTTCTTTAGGTTAGCTGGAGTCTGAGGGGCTTCAGAGAAAGCCAAAAAGCTTGGCAAATGGACAGCACAGCAGCAAGCATGATACAGCAGTAAATATCGGTTTTCACAGCCCATATGCCCTAGGCCCACAGGACCAAAACTGATGCTCCATGTACCTCCTTTTTTGTGTTGAGAGTACAATCAAAAGAAGGAAGAGGGAAAAAAAGGTCTGCCAGCCTCCTAGATTTATCCAGTCATTAGAGAGGAAATAATGTCAGATAGTTTTCTGTACTTCTGGTTTTAAATTAATTTATACCCTGAGTAAGAGTCATCTCTCCTATCTAGAAAAGTCTTTGGGTTTAATGTTTGAATGACAGCTAGTCTCTGTAGGCTTTTTTCATACTCAGTGGAAAATGTGTATTTTTAACAATACCTCACTTCTTTTGAATGGGGTGTTAGGCACAAGACACTCCAGAAAATACCCCTTGGTGATGTTCGTCAACTACAGTTCAACTGTATTGTCTACCTGGACTTCAGTAAGGTCTTTGCCACTGTCTCCTATAAGACCCGCACTGAGCACCCGTTGATGCATGGGCTGGATGAGCAGATGGTGAGGTGGACTGAAAACTGACTGAGTGGCTGTGCCCCGAGAGTGGTCATCAGTGGTGCGAAGTCTAGTGGTAGGCCGGTGACTAGCGGTGTACCCCAGGGGTTGATACCGGGTCCAGCCCTGTTTAACATCTTCATTACTGATCTGGGTGATGGGGTAGAATGTGCCCTCAGCAGGTTTGCAGTTCATACCAAACTGAGAGGAGTGGCTGATATACCAGAGGGTCATGCTGCCATCCAGAGGTACCTCGACTGGCTGGAGAAACGGGCCAACAGGAACCTCATGAAGTTCAACAAGGAGAAGTGCAAAGACCTGCACTTGGGGAGGAACAACCCCATGCACCAATATATGCTGGGGGACACCCAGCTGGAAAGCACCATGGTGGAAAAGGACCTGGGGGTCATGGTGGGCACCATGTTGAACATGAGCCAACAATGTGGCCTTGGAGCAAAGAGAATGAACACTGTCCTGGGCTGCATTAGACAAAGCGTTGCCAGCAGGTTGACTAAGGTGATCCTTCCACTCTACTCAGCACTGGTGAGGCCATACCTGGAGTGCTGGTCCGCTTTTGGGCTCCCCAGTACAAGAAAGACATGGACACACTGGAGAGAGTCCAATGAAGGGCCACAAGTATGATGAAGGGACTGGAGCCTCTCTGCTCTGAGGAAAGGCTGAGAGAGATGGGACTGTTCAGTCTAGAGAAGGCTCAGGGAGCCTTTTATACAAATACCTGAGGGAAGGGTGCAAAGAGGACGGAGCAGGCTCTTTCTAGTGGTGCCCACTGACAGGACCAGAGGCCATGGGCACAAGCTGAAACACAGGAGATTCTCTCTGAACATCATGAAACACTTTGTGGTAGTGAGGGTGCCTGAGCACTGGCACGGGTTGCCCAGGGTGGGTGTGGAGTCTCCTTCCTTGCAGATACTCAAAAACTGTCTGGACACAGTCCTGGGCAACCAGCTCTAGCGCAGTTGGACCAGGTGACCTCCAGAGTTCCCTGCCAACCTCAACCATTCCGTCATTCTGTGAACTCCTGTGCCATTTCTTAGCTCTGTCTATAACAGCCTCTGTGTATAACATCAACCCTTCATGCATACTGATTAATAAAACAGCACTCAGCCCTGAGCTTTCAGAGTGATCTCCAAAACATTTTCCTCATCTCCTCCAGAAAGAGTTCTGGAAATGCTTTCTCTCCTCAAATCACATATAATAGATGCAATAGAAAAATTCAGCAAGCTAACAGAATTTTCCTTGGTGAAAATCAGGTTACCTTTGATTCTCCTTTCCTTTTATTCTTGATTGGAGAGAGGCTTTAGTAATTAAGTTTTTGCTGAGAGAGATTTTTGTCCTTCATACATTTGCACAGTTTTTCTAGTTAAGAGCAAAATAACCAAAACCCAACTAAAATGGTTGGTGCAGCGTGAAAAAGAAGTGTGCGTGTGTTCATGTGCGTGCATGTTTTGTAGGAACATTATGCATCTGTGTTGACATTTTCCAGTGTGTGTGGGCTGATCATTGTGCCCAAAGAGAACATCTTTTCCTGGGTATATTTAGGTATGCAGTGCTGTTTGCTTGGAGGGAACACTCAGAGCAATGAATCTGGGAAACTGATGTGTGTAAGTGTTCACGTATCTCCTATGCTGCTCTGCTCAGAAGGCAAAGGACAAACGAGGCTTCCGCACTCACCTGTCTCTTTAAAGTCTTCTAAGGACGTTTGTGCATAAAACAGTTGCATCCTGGCCCCATAAAATAAACCATCCATTCTTCAAAAACAATATCAGCGTACAATCTGGCTAATTCTGGTTTCCTTGCCTAATCAGTGCTATGGGATGTTTATGTAGTATCTGGGCAGAAAGGCTTTTAATTCAGAGCTGCCTCTTTCCTGATGCCGCGCAGACCTCCCGAAGCCCATGGCTCTGAGCAACATGCATCACTTGGGACTCCAGACGGCACGAGCCAGGCTGGGTGGCTTTGCCTTTGCATGGAATAGAAATGTTAGAGGGTGTAAAGCTGGATAAAGGAGGCTGGGAACATACAATGCTAATCCTACTCTGAAGCGTCTCAAAATTCAGAGCACTTGGAGGGGGAAGGGGGAGGAGGACAGTGGATTTGATCTGGTTCAGAGGGCTATTATAGCAGCCGTAGAGGGTAAGCAAGAAAGATGTTTTTCCACTTACAAAGGGCTGTATGAAGCTGAGCATCCAAGTGTTGAAAAACCTGTACACACTGTTCATTTTGCACAGTACTGAGGCATCTTGCAAAGCTGGAGGATAGTTGCTCAGTGGCAGAGAGTGCACTTTTCCTTTCCTTCTACCGTCTGCACTAAGGCTTGGGTTATCTGGGTTATTTAGGTGCTTCATTACCATTCAAATAAAAAAAAAAAGGCTAAGCATCTCACCATCTCTAAGGACCACATCTGGGAACAATAAAAGGGATATTGCTCTTTCCCCCCCCTCCCCCCGCATGGCAGCTGGCAGAAGGAAATGAAAAATAATCAGTCTCCTGCCCTGTGCTGCCACCCTCGAGCCGATAAGAGCACGCTCAGCCCTTGACCTCACGTCTTGCCAAACAGACTCTTATCTTGCCACAGAGGAGCGGAAAGGTGAGCAGGCCAGATGGTGCTTTTGACCTCATCTCCTTCCCTGCAAGCTAGCAGAGTCATCTCGCCGTCTGCCTGCTGCCAAAATCCGTGGCGGCGGAGCTGGGCAGAGCGTGCTGTCTGTCACCTGCAGCTCCCGCTGCCCCGGTGGCTGCCCGCTCCTGCGGGGCAGGGCCAAGCCACGGAGCCTGCGGGGAGCCAGCAGCTCTCTCCTTACCCTTCTGCCGTGCCTCCAGACCAACCTCTTTTCTTTCCAGTAGGCTCCAGCCTGTGTGCAGGTCCACATCATCATGTATGAGCTGGGGTAAAAGCACAACGCTCTTCATCTTGGTGGTAATGCTGGGTGCCTGCAATGGATGGGGGTCCTGCTATGATGCACAGGGTGCATGCAAGCCCCTCCGTGAGGAAGGGTGTCCTAAAAGAAACAAAAGCCTCTCCCATTAACAGTGCTGGACAGGCTGGGGCTGAGACAATTCCTTCTTTTCCTGAAAAGGTCCACCTCTGTGACGATCACGTCTACTTTATGGTTTTGAAGTGCCTAGAGCCCCTTGCAAACAGGCATTTCAGAGGGATACTGGTGCAATCCACCCGCTTTTTATTATTCCATTTGATCTGGGGCATGGCTCATTTGGTTTATGAAGTGATTATCTTCACTATGAGCCCTTGAGTGGAGGAGCAGCCCTGACTCTGGGAGCACCACCGTGGCAGCATGTAGGGAAAAAGGCTCCACCAAGACATCAGAGATCTCCTCTGGGCACCTCCGAGAGCAAGAAGGGAGCCAGGAGAAGCGTTGTGGTGTGGGAACAACTGCTCAGCTGGGGCTGCCGGCCGGAGGGATGAGGAACAGCAGGGCGAGAACCAGCCCAATTGCTCCACACCTAGATGAATTATCCAGTGTACCCCAAAGGCCAGGCCACCTGGGGACAGGAGTCTGTGTGGCCGGAGGTGTTGCTTTGCACCTAAAACTGGGGAAACCAGGGCATAGCCCTGTGCGGGACAGTCACGTGCGGATGATTCAGGAATCACCCAGGACAGATGCTGTAGTGCACACATGGCGGTGGGTACATGCTCTCTTGGAGTCACATGTGAATAAAAGTGGTGGAAAAGCTGATCTGAGGAGCAGCAGCAGATTTGCTGTCAAATAGGCTTCATTTAAAAGTTATTTGTTGTGTTCTGCATGCAAACATTGGCTACTTCTGGGGTTTTGGAAGGAATTTAAAGGGTTTATGCTACATACAGTCTTCTCCAGGTGCCTTAAATGCTCATTTTAATAAGAAACAGTCCTGACACTTATTTTGGTTGGCAACTATTAACAGCATATAAAGTAGCCCTAGGGCTTTAGTCAGGGTAATGTGCTCTGAAATCCCTGGTAAGGCTGAGGTCTGTGCTGCAAAACTGCGGGAGGCAGAGAAGTGTGGCTGAGTGCCGCATCATCTCGCCTCAGCATCTACCTGCCTCCTTTTAAAAAGCCTCAGAAAAGCCTAATTACTTAATACTGTGGGCTTGCAGTTTCTTTTTCTGTTCAATTTCCAGATATTGAGTAACCCCTTGTGCCAGCAAGTGTACTTGCACTTCACATCTGCTGTACTCCTCCTGTCTGTTTAATATTCACCCCGACGCCGTGATGTGCGGGTGGAAGGTCCAAGACGCACGGCGGGGGCATCTTGCCTTAATGCACCTGGAAACTTTGGCACCAGGCAAGCAGCTGAGGAGAGAAAAACATCACAGACCTGCAACTCCCAGGCAATTGTGCGAGAGGCTCCATATGCTCCGGTGCCCGCTGAAAGAGACGAGTTTGGCATTGCATCAAAATTATTTCTCCCCCCTCCTTGAAAGCAGGTCTCCATTTAAACTGCAAAACTATGTGATCGCGAGCTCTGCTTTTCCCCTAAAGTCTGCCTGACAGGAGCACAGGTAACCTGTGGGGCAGGATATAAGGCTGTTAGCAGATCTAGAAGGGGGTTGCAAGGTGATCACATTAATTTTCACCATGGTTGGTGTGCCACAGGCTCTTCTGGGTTGGAAACAGTCCTGTTTGGTCCAGCTGTGCCAGGCCAGGGAGATGTTGCAGAGGCAGCACCCTGACCAACGTGTGAACAGCTTCCTGATGTCCACAGCTCCAACACAGCATCACAGGAGAGTGGTAGAAAGGTGGGATATGTTATGGACCTTAGCAAAATGAGCCAGACCAGGCATAGTTTAAGCTTTGGGACTGCCCAGCCAGGTGCCTTGTGAAAAGCCAGGTGATTCAGACGTTGAATAGCAGCAGCCCAGGCAAGAAGAAGCAGCTCTTGGGATTTTGTGGCACATCAGCTGTTGGCTTGGCACCCTGAACCCAGAGACAGGTTTTCCTGACAAGTAAAGATGCTAATTTTGAAAGGTTGCCTTCGTCTGTACCAGCAGCCAAGGCTGGTGGGACCTGTGCGTAACCACGATTCGGTGGTGGAAAGGCACAAACAAGGAAGAAGCCCTGACCTCAGGTTGCAACACTGAACTGATGAAAAATGCAATGTTTCAGACCAACGCTTGAACACACTCGGGGACCTGGCCAGCAGCAGGTAGTTTTGAATGATGCAGAGGTTTCCACCATCTTTAGCTAGCAGCGGGAAGGGGATTGAACAGGGCAGGGTGGGTGCCTAAGCCATGCAGAAAGTTTGTCCTCTCCCAGAGAGGCAGTCAGGGCTAAGGAAGTTTTTTCCTGCAATTAGGGCTGCAGTGGGTTGGGGAAATTTCTTCACCTCCCTTTGTGTTCCTGCAGAGATGACCGTACCCATGGCAGGGGCAGCCTAGCCAGGTTTGGTCTCACCAGAAGCAGTGAGGGCGGCTAGAAGAAGGATGAGGGACTGGTTTGTCAGGAACGGCTCCAGCAGAAATCCAAGGCAAGGGTATAGCTACTGTTTGCTCTTTCCCTGTCCTAGTCGCTGTCAGGGGGCAGTGCCTGCTCCATGGACCAACCCCTGGAGCTGCACCCAGCCTTGCTTGGTCCCACCTACCGAGCAGGCAGCTGCGGTTCAGCGTTGCAGAAGCTGTTGTTCCCACTGCTGAAACTGTTAGTTAGACAGAGGAACAACAGCCATGCACTGGGAGATCCAGAGAAAGGGCCCATCTGTCTTCCTTTTTAGGATGATTAGTGAAAGTATTTGACTTGGCCAGCATGGGAAATTACATGGCTGAGAGAATTGCAATGCTGAGGCTGACTGCCTGGCAGCAGCATGGAGGGGGGAACAGCGAAAAGGCGATGAACTGAAATCGTAGCCTCCCCTCCAGTGACCAGAATAAAATCCATAGCTGGACACAGCCCATGCATAGGTAAGAAATAAGTCTGCTTGTCCCCAAAATACTGAACAGTCACTTACGTTTGGCTCCTGATGCACCCTGACGCTGCCGTGCCTCCCTGCCTGCAACAAGGGTCCCATCCTGCTGCTCCTGGGCGTGTGCCCCCAGCCAGTTTGTATCCTCACTCCTCTGTACAAGTGACTTCATTTTCTGTATTTACAACTTTTCCAGTCCATGAGTCATTAGCAAATATTGGACAGTTTGAACCTCATATTGATTTCTTCTTCGCTTTTTCATGGAAGTGTTGAGTGTTGTCAAGTCAGATTCGTTATTGAGGAGTGAATGCTTTATATCACCACCAGCAATGAACCAAGCGCTGCAATCAAAGAAAGACATCAATGTGATTTATTTTTATTGTATATATTTCCTGTAATTTTTTATTCATTGAGTCCTTTATCAGCTGTTCCACATTTTTGCCAAGGATCAATTTCAAGCTGTAAATCAGTAACAGTATTAGCCTTATAAATACTTGGCTCTCCCAGTTTGCTCTTTTAAAATACTGGCACAACTTCAGCTCTCTTCCAGTCTTCTGCGACTTCCTCAGCACTTCAGTGTTACTGAAAATAATGGTGATTTAAAGAGCTCTGTGGACACCTCTTAAATTTGATGAATATGCTGGTAGTTTCGTGATGTTCAGCCGGGGTGTATCGCTATGGGGATGCAGATTTTCCATGGATGTTTTACCCGGCTGTTCCCACAGGGGGCATTAACGATGCCCATATTACGTTCACCATGACTTTGCTGGTGTCCCAGTTTGCTGCTGTACCAATGCAGATCAAATAAATATGGGATCCAAGAGTAAAAAGGCAATGAGTCCCTCGCGACCAAATGAGCTCAAATGACTACATTGCAAAAATCACTCTGACACCTTGTCAGTCGTATCTCACAGCAGCAACTGCTGGAACTAATAGTCACTAATTACCTTTGTCAGGTGAAATTCCCTTAATTGCCCGCAACCTTACTTCCAGGAACGCCCACTTTCAGCTGCTGCTGACAGTTTAAAGGCCACATCTCCCAGCGATAATTTTTAGGAAAAGTCCAGGCAGATTAATGGGGGATGAAGTCATGCGTGGCCCACCTCTGGCTGGACAGGATTGGCACGTGTCCTGGAGTCACCTGCCTGCCCTGCCTGCACTGAGAAAAAAGGTCAGCGGGATGGGGGTGGAGGAGGCAGGTGGTCAGCCAACCTGTCATGTAATCCAAGGGCATTCTTTTGTGACCTTTTCTTCCCCCTAAAAAATAAAGGAAACACGGTAGCAGACTGCCTGGAGAGCTGCTGCTCCTTGAACCTTGACAATATGTATTCAGCGTTGCGAGGAGACATTCAGCAGACAGCATTCAGCATGAGCCGCGGCTGCCCTAGCTATCAAGCTCCCATACAGATGTTCATTGAACTGTCGGAGCATGGAGAGGAAAATAAATTAATTGTAAGTGGAAGAAGGTTAGTTAAATCTTCTCTGGAAGTATTATATAGCCATTAGATTGCATAGGAAACTCAATAGTAATGGGTAATAATGTTCTTCCAAGGAATTAAATAGAAGCCCAATTTATAATGCTGCTCGGCATTCAAACCAGTGTTCCACCTTCCTGGTACATGATAAACACTTACTAATTAATCCTCACAAAGCCTTGGTGAGGCAGATCTCTTCACACCACTGATTCTATTTTATAAATGGGAACAAGAAGGTACAAGATACATCCTTTGAAGCCGGGGTTGTGCACATCCTCAAACATGGTTTGGGTCTCTGGGAGCCCACCCAGCATCCGTGTTTGAATACTGAGAGGTTTGTAAATAGCCTCGGAGCCAGGACAGAAGTCAACGTTTCTTTGTGCCCCTTCACTGTGCTCAGACCGTTGTGACATGTTTTGATATAATTCTTCAGCACTGTCTCCAGAATACTGGTATTTTTCCTGCATGATCACATTACATTGCAGGAATGGTATTTAGCAGAAAAGCCCGTGGTCTTAGGTCTCATGTAAAAGTCGTAGGAATTGGTCCATAATGTAGCTGCTAATTATGTTGAGATTCAAGGAACAAAACTTATCACCAAGTGGAAGCTGTTATTTGCAGAAGATAAATATGGATTGTACGGGATGTGTGTTGTCAAATAAATGTAACTGCAATTTACACCAGGAGAGTGGACTATCCATGACTACAGACAAATTAGAATTATTTAGTGTCATTTTAAGATTCTCTCCTGTCTTTCTGACACCTTTTAAGGAATGAATAAACACAGGATATAATGAAGGGGAACTTCACCCCAGCACTGAGCTGCAGCAAAAGTAGGGATCTTTCCCATTGATTTCAGTTTAATTTTTGTCTGCTTCCACAGAGTACTGATTTGAGTTTTCAGTTAATTCCACGACCTGTGCGAGGATGCCACACCACACTGGCAGAGAATCTGCAATACTCACCAAAGAGCAAATAAAAATGGGGATGGACACAGCCCAGAGTGAAACAGGGTCGTGTAGACATGATGTTGTGTGTTAAAATGGTGGACTGAAGTCCAACCTCCCAATTAATCCACTTTTTAGTGTTTAAAGTGTTGCCGTGGTGGCCTAACAAGTAGTTTCCTACTTTCAGCCAGTACCAAGCTCAGCTGAAGGTCTGGCTTGGGCAAGGAGGCGTTTTTTCCAACTCATTTTTGGATAAACATCTTTTGACACAAGAAAAGTACTAAGTTCCCCAAAAGAACCACTCTCCATTGGTGATGGACTGTCCAGAGAAAGCAATGCAACCTTTATATCCTCAGTTAAAAAAGCGGTTCAAGACTTTATTACAATTTTCAATACGTCAGAGATGTCACTAATAATACTTTAAAATAGGTAACAAAGAAAGAAAATGCTCTTTACTAGCTATAGAGAGACTGGTCCATGGTTAGCACAGAGACTCTTTCAGGAGAGTTACAAGATTGCTCCTATCCCACCCATCTTCTCCTTGAATTAATTAATGTTAAAATTATGCTTCTACAAGACAAGACATGCTGGAAAAAATTCTGATTTGCTTGAAGTCACTGAGAATTTGTCCATTGCTTTACATGAGAGCATGATTTGACCTAATATTTCTAACAGACTTTTATAAAATAGTGTTGAAAAAGACCTCAAGGGCCATCCTATCTCTCCTCTTACCGCAAGGCAGGATCAGCTACATCTATGTCAGCCCTGATGGAAGTTTGTCTAACCAGTCCTGAAAGAGCTGCAACACTTGACAGCACCTTAGGCTCTGCTTCCATTTTCACCTGTCCCGAGATATGAAAAGAAAAGGGACTTTTTAACCAACTCTGCCAGGATTTTTGACTGGTTTAAAGGGCCAGTGACAATTTTAACATCTGATGTCTCACAATCTGCTAAGGATAAGAACTAATCTAATCCTATTCACTCTCCAGGGAGCTTTCCCCTGATTTATTGACAATTTTCCCTTTTATCTCTTCTTCTTGAGATATCTGACACAAAATCATGTCATACTGATTCCCATCTTGCCTTTTCCTCCACCATTTCTGTTCTGGTCTGATTTCAGTGGCTTCCCCGTAAGAACTGATAGTTAAAACTAACGCTTTTCTTTATCTGAAGGCCTGTCGGTCTTCCAGCGGTGCAGCATAAAGTGCAAAATTTTAATTCTAGGAGTGAAATGCCAACTACTGTAATTATGTTGGCAACATGGAAAGGCAGGGAGGCAGCAGAGCAATAACAACCAGGCAGAACTGGAGCCTTAGGTGGGAAGAAGAAAAGGAGCGGTGGGCAAAAGAAATATTTAAGTCTGGTCCTGGCAGCAGAGCACCTCTATGGTTTGGTTACGCTTCCAGAATGAAACGTCACCAGTCATTAAGTGCCCTTTGCCTGCAATCTGGTGCTCACAGAAACAAATTGGGGCATTTGCTTTGGTTTCAAGAAGACCTGAATTGCTTTCAGAAATAGTAAAGCACAGCTCCTCAGTGACAGGCAATTTGAAATACACTCCTTGCATCACCTGCAACTACAGGAAACCTGCCCCACAGCTGCTCAAAATACATTTATGGTTTAGAATGGGAAACACAGACACAAAGATTAACATTTACAGCTGGTATTTCTGAAAGTAAAGGTCTGAGGCAGATGCTCACACGAAGCAGTCAGAGAACGAGAGGTGGATTTCCCATGCATTCTCTCTCCTTCCAGGGTAACCATGCATTAAGCTTTTACAATAAATAAAGTTTTTTAAAACTTGCTACAGGGAATCCAATAGCAAACAGCACAATTCATTCTTGATAAATATGTGAGAAAAGGCTTTGTACTTGGAGTCTGCTCTTAACCCTTACTGAGGGTTTTCTTCCCCAAATACAAACACCTAACAATCCCTACTGGCAAAAGACAAGACAAACAGCCTTTTCAACCAAGCCATAAAATATCTAGTTTCATATATAATCACAAAACCTCCTGACGTTAAAGGGTCCCAGCTTAGCAAAGTTGATTAACGCTGCGAGAGACTAGCAGTGGCCAAACCAGCATTTCAAATAT
This sequence comes from Phalacrocorax carbo, assembly GCF_963921805.1. NCBI lineage: Eukaryota > Metazoa > Chordata > Aves > Suliformes > Phalacrocoracidae > Phalacrocorax > Phalacrocorax carbo. The sequence continues at coordinate 159,132,717 of NC_087514.1, forward strand.
GACTCTTTGCCAGAAGACTCCTCTGCACCCTTACTGCCACCAAACACATCACTGGGACGGCAGGAGGAAAGCAGCGGGGCACTGGAGGAAGAACGCTGTGCTGCTGGCCAGAGAAACCCTTACATGTTTGCAGGAAAAGTAGCAACTGACTTAGAGACTGGGTTGGCGAGTGTGTGTAGGAACCAGGAGCGTTGCTGGGACATATGACCCATGGGGATGCATCTTGAGCATCACCTTGGTATCTGTGGCTTTGAACTTCCTCAGGAGTTTGGCAGGATTCATTGGGAGTTGAAACCAGCTTCCTGGGGCAGCGGGAAAGCTTTTTCTGCTCAGTGCTGTCTAAAGAATAGGTTCCTGAAGGCATTGTTGTAGTTTTTGTTGAAAGCAGTGTAGATGAGTGGATTAAAAAAGGAATTTGAATAGCCTAGCCATAGAAAAATACTCTTCCAAATGGGTGGGATGTCGCACGAGCAGAGGGGGTTGATGAGCTCCGTGATGAAGAAGGGGATCCAGCAGAGCACGAAGACCCCGATAAGGATGCCCACCATGAGGGCAGCTTTCTTTTCCTTCTGCTCTCTCCACGTGTCTCCATCCGTCTGGAAGGTAACAGTGGCGTGACGGACAGTGAAGACCATCTGTGGCTGCTGGGCAGCTTCTTTTACCTGCCAAACACAAACACAAGTTGCACCATATGTGCCTCAGTCAGCTGATCCCACACAGCAGGTACACAACCAAACTATGAGAGTGATGGCCAGAGCTCACGGGGAAACACAGGCCATCTATGTCATGCTATAATGGAGGGAAGACTGGTTGTACGACCCTCTCCTGGGTAACAGAGACTATTTTTAAGTGAGGCTAGAAACTAAAGAGGGTATGGGCACATGGCATTGCTCACACAGCATCGCAATAAGATTATTTCCTCATTTACAATCAGATCAGTGGAACAGGCACACACCCACGTCATGCACAAAAGTCTCCTTGCTCTCTCTGAACCCATTGAGTTTAAGAGTCCTTGGTAGGAGAGGCAAGAAAATGAGCATACATTTCCTTCCTCCCCTCAAGAAGTCTTTACAGTGCACAGTCACCGTGCCTGCGATGAACTGACACGACGCAGCCACAGTTAGGAAGGATTTACAAGGACGCTCTGCACGTGTGTCATCTTTGTGGGTACATTCACACAACCTCCCCAAAGCCACAGCTGCTTGCCAGGTTATTGCCCCCAGCAGAGACAGGATCCCATCCATTCACACCCCCACTTGCCTCCCCACGGGAGGCACGGTGACCCCTTACTCACGCTCACGAGCACTGATTCAGCATTCCACGGGGGGACGCCTGTGAGTCACCGCACGCCCACGTGGAGCTCAGGCTCGCAATCTGGCCCGAAGTTGCTTTAGCTACACCTTGCGCGCTCGCAGCTGGGGATCGGAAGGAGTCAAAAGACTGGGCTTGCGAGCTTTGCAGTCAACTTTCCCTTGAAATCCTTCAGGATTCACCAGGCTTTGGTGGGATGCTGTTTGCTTGCATGCCTTAGCTCTAAGTTTCCCTCACTGCTGCAAGGGCTTGGCTGCTACCGGTGGCTGACTAGAGCAAAATACAACCAAGTTGACCTACCTCCAGGGCTTCTGGTGTAATGGGGGTGATGGAGTTGCTCTTCCGAGATCCAATTCGAAACTTGGCAGCCTTGTAGATCTTCCAGTATACAAATAGCACCACGCAGAGGGGCAGGTAGAAGGCGCCAAAGGTGGAGAAGATGGTGTAGGAAGGCTCCTGGCTGACTTGGCACTCCTCACTGTCCTCAGAGTAAGTCTCTCCCCAGCCAAAGAGGAGTGGGGCCAAGGAGATGAAGGCAGAGAGTGCCCAGGTGAGGGCAATCATGATGTTGGAGATGCGGCGCCGGGTGCGGAGCGTGTACTCCAGGTGGCGGGTTATGGACCAGTAGCGGTCAAGGGCGATGGCCGTGACGTTCCAGATGCTGGCGGTGCAGCACAGCACGTCAAAGGAGATCCACACCTGGCAGAGCAATCGGCCCAGCCGCCACCGCCGCCCGGACAACTCGTGCACCAAGCTGAGGGGCATGACGAGGGCCGCCACCATCACGTCGGAGATGGCCATGGAGGCCACCAGGTTGTGGGGCACCCGGTGGAAAGTGCGCACCCGGAGGATGGTGGCCAGGACCAGCCCGTTCCAGAGGAACGTGGCCACCACCAGCATGGCCAACAGGGTGAGGACCAACACGCTGAAGACAGAGAGGTGCGCCCGGCCGCCGTCCGGGCCGGCGGAGGACCCGCTCCGGTTGCTGGCATCCGGCGTCGTATCGGCGAAGCAGCTGATGTTGAGCGGGCGCTCCATGCCGGGGGGCTCCGGGGCAGCCGGGCTGCTCCGGGCGAGGCGGCGGTGCTCGGCGCTGCGCTCTCCGGGAGCGGGGGCGGGGGGGAGCGGGGGGAGCGCCGCCCTACCGCGGGCGCGGAGGGTCCCCGGCCGCCCCGAGCAGCGCCGGGCGCGGCGGCTCCGCGCTACCCGCCGCCGGGGTCTTCATCCCCGGGAGGAAGATCCCTGCGTCAGCCAGCCCCCGGCCCGCCCCGGCGGCGGGAGGCGGCGGCTCCGCGGGCGCGGCGGGGTGCGCGGCTGCGGGGCGGCGCGGAGCGGAGCGGGGCGGCGCTGGCCGCGGCCGCGGCGGCGGAACCGGCGCGGAGGAGCGGCTGCCCCTGCGGAGGAGCCGGCGCCGTCGGCTGGCGGGGCCCGGGGCGGGCAGGTGAGTCCCCCCCCGCGCCGTGCGCGGGTGCGGAGTGAGCAGCCCCTCGGCGGGGAGCGGCTCCGGGGCTTGCGAGGTCGTGCTTAGTCATTTCGGTGCGCGGATCGTCCCTCGGAACCGGCGCCGGTGGGAGCGGGGCGAAGGCAGAGCCGGCAGCCGCTGCCCGCAGCGTGCGGGGTGAGCCCCCCCCCCCGGCTTTGTCTGAGCCGCTCCTGCTCGGGGGACCCTCGCCCCCGCGGGGCGTATTCCGTGTCAGGCGCAGAAAGTTAGCATCCCTGCGACATTGTACCTGGGAGCTTCTAAAAACGTGCCAGTGAGGTGCCACGGGAATTTTATAGCTCCCGTACAGGCTGGAGTCGGTGCGCAGCAAACCAGTTAGCGATCCCGGTTATTCGGCGCGGGGTGGGGGGGGATGTGGCAGGGGATGATTTCTTTGACAACTTCTGCTCTGACATTTCCTAACTTGTTCGCAATCGGCGGGCCTTTTATTAGCAATAATCTATCACTTGGCTGCGGTTGTCAATCGTTAAATTAATAACATTTCATTAAACATTAAGGAAACGTTTGAACATTTCACCCGGTTTTTATCACGGTGCTTGTGATGAGAAGTGGGATCCTGGGCCTCATAGTGGAAGGCAGAATTTAAACCCGCTGAGCGGTTTTCCCAGTGATCCAGCTCCGAGCAGGGATGCCGGCCAGCTCCAGCCTGCAAGCCTTGGGCGGCGTTCAGGCAGGGCTGTGCCCGCGCTGGATGCTTCGCCGGGTGGTCCCGGCATAAAGGGTCCAGAGAGCTTTGGGGTAGGAGCTGACACATGATGCGAGAAGCTGGCGAGCACTGGGCAAGGACTGGGGCTCCCAGCCTGCATCCCTGGCAGGGAGAAGGAAGGAAGGGCATCAGTGTTAAGAATCAGTGACAGTGATACTTGCCGGTGAACTGCACTTTCCGAGAGTTGGGGGAGAAAACACAAATGGAAGCGGTGTTCAGGGGAGTACCCGATGCATGGTGTGCTCGTGCTATACGGAGGGTAAAGCCAAACGGGTGCTTTCTGCTGTCTCTTCTGAATCCCTCTGGCCTTTTAAATGAAAAACAGCGAAGCACCAATAAGAAGGGCTAAGGAAATGAGATGTTTTCTGGTGCTGTTACTTGTTTCTCCATGCTACCAAGTGAAGCACAAGGCAGCATATCCAAAACAGGTCCAGGACCTTGTTTTGGTGGGACGGGAATTTCCCCATATGGACTCGTGCTGTGCTGCGATATTCGTCCTCAGAGCCAGAACACAGGACCTGGCCTATTGTAGTTACTAGAGCAGATGTAGCCTTAGAGACTGTAACATAATTTTGGAAATATACTGCCATCTTTTTGGGGAAAGATGATTATTTTATCTTTTATAGCCATGAATACTGACAATTTTGGAACGGGTAGGTTTTTTACTTACAACTCAAAGGACAAATGGGGTTTGCAGGCTTTCATAAAGCCTCCTGATTTAAAATTCCTGGTTTGCAAGGTGCCAAACATCCTTGACTGTCATTCAATTGATCAAAACACTTAGCAACTGCTAGGACTGAGAGCTTTTTGTTGCGTGGGCCCTTCCCAGAGAAGCCTGTGAAGCCCAGAATTAACAGAATCAATGACAAATTATGGAATATGTGATCCTGAAAAGATTTTTTTTTTTTCTTCAGGAACAAATAGACAAAAATTACATTTAAAGGGAAATGGAAATGGAAATAAAATGTATTAAGTCTGAAGAAGTAAAACTAGATTATGTTCTAATGAAAACTCATTAATATTTTCATTATCTTACTTAGTGGACTTTTAAAAATATATATTAGCAGATTCTGGAGTTGTATGGGTCAGCTGAGTACTAACTGGAAATAGAAGATGTAGACAAATGTGTTTATATATATCTCACATCCGGCAATGCAAAGGTCTGCCCCTGGGATGGAAGAACCTTATACAACGGTCAGGCTGGGGACTGACTGGGTAGGCAGCCTTCTGCAGAAGGGGACCTGGGTGGCCTCTTGGGCAAGTAGTTGCAGTCTGCAACGTGCCATTGCACACCCTGGAGCATCCTGACCTATATAAGCAAGAGTGTGGTCATCAGGTCAAGGGATCTAACTATTTCCCTCTGTCCAACAAACCTTGTAATTTTATGTCCAGTCTGGGGTTCCTCAGTACGAGACACTGATGTACTGGGTGAAGGCCAGCGGAAGGTCATCAGGATGATGAGCGGACTGGTATATGATGTATAAAAAGAGGGAGAACTGAGTTTATCAACCTTAAAAAGAGATTTCCGTTAACCTTCAGGGGAAAATCTGACTGCTGTCTCCAGCTACCTGAGGGGAGCATGTAGAGAGGGCGGAGGCAAACTCTTAGAGGTGCACAGCAATATGACAAGATGCAATGAATGCAAGTCACAACATCAGATATTCCAATTAGAAATCAGGAAATAAATACTCAGCTGGAGAGTGGTCAAACACTGAAATGGGTCTGGGATTTCTCTGAAATCTCCATCCTTGGTGATGTTCAAAATTCAGCTGCACAGCACTGTGAGTGACCTGATCTAACTTCGGTGTTGCCCTTCTTTAATGGGGGCTGGTCTAGGTGGTCTCCAGAGGTCCCTTCCAACCTAGATCATTCCATGATTTTGATTCTGCAGTTTTTAAGCATGTTGGCTGAATGCACCAGATTCTGGAGGTGACTGGATGTTGTTATTTTCAAGGACAAAATGCTGTTTACTTTACACAGATGAGTAAACCCATTGATTTCCTCAGAACTGTTGGTATTTATAAAGTGAGTGGAAGGCTGGGATCTGTAGCGAGTCGATAATGTTTGTGGAACGATCACATCTATGAAAGTCTCTGAGAAAAGGATCTACACTACAAAGTCAGGGCTATCTCACATCCTTATTGATGGAGCCAGAGGAATTAAAAGTGACCAGGCTTCCCAGACCAGACTAGATTTAGCAGGGTTCCCTCCCATAGAGATATTAAATGCTGCTTGCTACTAAATACCATTTACTGAAGGTACCTTCCAGTTCAAAATATGTAGCTGATGGTTGAGGTTAGGACAGAATTTGCAACATAATCGGTGCCGCCGCCTATGTGCACGTCCAAGTAATACCCGCTCTTGGCGACAGGGTGAATGGACTTATATTGTGAATCTGCATGCAGATCTTTTGAACCTCTGCACTTAGAACTGGCAGAAAAGGGAGAGGAGATGGCTCCGGAGGTGTTTTGCTGAGCATACTTAATGAATACATGAGAATGTCAGTCTACAGGGTAGGCGGAGCTGCTAGGTTAAACAAGGATTAAAGGAACACATTTACTTGCTGTATATATACACCAACACTGAAAGCTCTGCTCTGTTGCCAGCCAGACTGCTCAGTAAGTGTGCATTCTGTTAAGGCAATTTCTGAAACTCAGGTAATCATTACTTAAACTTCATTTAACATTCATCAGCTCCAGCTCACACTTTGTACATCCAGACATGCTTTTGAACACACTTGCAGACCACCTGCTTCTCGCCTATAACAACAAAACATTCAAACACACAGTTAAAATGCACAGACTGTGAGGTTATTCTCACACCCTCAGAGCCCATCCACACTTCTGAGTCTCCCTCTAGTCTTCCAAAACTGAGGTCTTCAGAGATGGCCAATATCAGCACTGTGAAACACTCTCATGATGCCTCACCTCTGGCTCAAGTGTGCCGTGGTGTTAGGACCAGAGCAGGGGAATGCTGAACCAGAGCTCTTCACAGACAGGCACCAGCTTTTATAAAACTCATCTCTTAGTCTAGTTCGTCCCATAAAAGCTGCCTCAGGTGCAGGGTATTAGCTCTAGTTGGGAGGAAGAGCGAGTAAGTGATTCCCTCCCTCTCCAGCAGTCCTTGAGAGCATGCATTCGGGGCATAGGCAATCAGGGTTCAAAGCATCCCAGCTCAGGCTGCGGGCTTGAATCATGATGCCTCGTATCCCATGGAAGCATTTTAGTTGCCAAGTGGCTGGCTATTCTGGGTAGCTATCTCTCAGGTTTCTTATGCTGAAGCTCTTTAATAATCCTGTATTTACTGGAGCATGGACTTACCTGAGGTTTTCCAACATCCCAGCCACGTGCCACAGCAACGGAAACATGGAGTTAGCCTTTCTCTGCCATGTAATTATTTACTGCGGAGTGGATCAATTCCTACTGACTGAGAAGCAGAGATTAATCCTGCTGTGTGTTGGTAGGACACTCGGCAGGGCTGTGGGAGTACGTCGGAGCAGGAACGAGGAAGACCTTTCTGCCTCACGTCCCCGGAGTGCCCCAATGACTGACCTGTTTGCCAAACTGGGTTCTCTTGCTTCAGATGCTTATGAGAAACTTTGAAAAGCCTCTCTGTCCTGGGGCAGAAATGAAAACAATGTGTTGAAATCCTATTGTCTTTTTATTTGTATGGCTGGAAAGCTGTTCCTCATCCAGCCTCTAATGGCAGGTCTCATTCGGTACAGGGCATGCAAGCTTTCCTTTAGGAATTGTCACAAATTGTACAACTTCAGTGACATAACTGAAGTATTGTTTAATTCTGCAATAGAACAAGAACAAAATCTGTTCAGCAGAGCAGCCTCTTTGTGTATCTGCCTTGCCTAGAGCATAGTCTTCTCATATGTAAACTCCATGGTAAGTGTCTCTTGGCTTTGGCCACAATCTATTACACAGCCAGCCGCAAGGGAGGATGGACTCCGGTACCTTGCATTACTGTGAATGTCTCAGTAAATGGGCTGCCAGCAGTGTTTATCCATCTTCTGCCCAACGTGAATTAACTCCTGCTAGAATTAAACCCTTCGTTCTTGCATAGCAAAAAACACGTTCATGGTCAAAGGACCAGATGGAATGTAATTTCATAAACTTTTACAGGCAACTCCCACATCATTCGCTGCCGCAGTTAAAGTTGCACTCTGTGTAAATAAATGAAATGTAAATACTTTTATCACTCCTTTTATACCTTAAGGGACAGCATTAATCAGCTGTGTAATTTCAGGGGAGTCAGCAGAGTTACGCTAGGTGTCACATTGGCTTTTAGTCAAAGGTGCTTTGCAGTAAGTAGTTACGACAGTAATGCAATAACTCGGAGCGTGCCTCAGGGGGCACTGCCCTCATAAGGCATCCACAGTTTTCATTTATTACTCCGGTGATAGCAAATCCTTAACACATGTATACACCAGCACCTGTGACCTTCTTTACCTGTGGTCAGTCCCTGAGAAGTAAACCTTCCTCTGGACTCTGATGGATTTGGTCTCTGCAGGTTCCTTACAAATCACGATAGAAAATCATCCATATTTCAGATTAAAAAAAGTTTAAAAATATCAAAATATATTACGCTTCTGGGAGTACACAGTATCCTGCAGTTCTGTCAATCACTTAGGATAGCAGGCCTATAGAAAAATAATAAGGAACTGTGTGTGGGAAGACTAGGTAACTCTAACTTAATACATGAGCTTTGGCAATTAAAGCTGCCAATGCAATCTATCAGGACTCTGCCAGGGAGACAGATGGCACGATGACAGCAAATGGATGGGTCTCTAAAACTCAATTATCATTTCAGCTCAGACCCTTCTTCTGTATGCCAAGTTGTGGAAGAGATTTGTTTATCTTGAGCTTTATACATTTTGGCAGATAATTAGCATAGGTGTGAAGCTATAGGGAAGGCTGTGATAGTGTTAGGCTGAACACGTTTTTTTCTGTTGGGTGTTGTTTTCCAGGTTACCTTTCTGCCTCCTTGCAGGCGGTAGGTTTCTGAGCCTTTATTTACAGAAATCCATACATAGTCTGGAAACATTCTTTCAGAACTCCGGAGGCAAAATGTTTTGAGATCCATTTACCATAATAAAGAGATAAATCACTCTAAACAATTTGCCAGGCCATCGGTTCTTCAACTTTTTTTCTTATATCACCTTCCATCCCCATTCTGCTCCCTTTGGCTCCTTGTCAATGTGTTCCCATGCCCATGTCTTCCTTGGCTGGAGCGCCTTATTCTCAAACCACCATTAACCTTAGCATTCAAGACCGGTTTTCTAATTGTAACAAATTGGCAGTATGTGCAAAGATGAAACCACCGATGCCTGTCATCCAGTGATGTCTCCAGTGGGAGATTCTTTTCTCTTCTTCCACCCCACTAACCTAATTTCGTTATATGCTGTTGGTTGCTGCCTTCTTCCCGGGAGATTTCTGAACAGCCACAGCCACATCTCTACCTGCCAAAGGAAGCACTGGCATAGTTGTGCAGCTTTCTCAGCTTGGGTATCACTGACGAGTGTCTCAGATTCATATTTGCATGCTCCTTCCTTCCAGCTGTCGAATATTTTCCTCCCCCTGATTATCTGGTGTGCCTGTATGTTTCCCTGCCCCTGCCCCTGCCCAGGTCACACAGATCAGCAAAATTGCTGTTAATTTAAGTAAGGTAGATTCCCAGTATTTTCAAGCCATGCAACATGGCAGGTCATTAGAGAAAATGGGAAAGCTGTGGAATTTTTACTTATTTATATTTCATATCCATGTTGCTATTTAAGCGAGTGAGCATACAAATGAGAGGAATTCTTTACAAGTTAGAAAAAGTCAAATGGCAGGATATAACCACACATTTTCTTTCTGCAACTGAGTCTCCTCCCATGCCTGTGCAAGGGAAGTGCTTGCAGATGTCTCCTGTAGGCTGGCAGAAAGCTTGCCTCTTGATCACAGGCAAGACAGCAAACTTTTCCAGCTACCTGAACAGAGAAAGCCATTTTTAAAGGACCCCAAACATCATTTCTCTCACAGAATTTGGCAGTATCATGCTACAAATGTTTTATTTTGTTTCCTTCTAGTGCAGCAGGCACCTGATCAAGCAGTGTGTTCTTGCTACAGCCATAAAATTCTCTGAACCCATGGGATAAAAGCAGTTGTGTAGTATGTCTAAATGTGTCTCTATTTTTCACAAGGATTTTTATTAGTAGCATCATTATTTTTGACAGCCAGTATTCACTACTTTGACAGGAAAATGTTGCCAGACCTTTCTTAATTGTCTAGCAATGCATTCTATTATAAAATAGCTGATTTTTTTTTGTCTGCTGGTCTGTGAGTCAAGGTTAGTAGACTGTAACTCAGAGGTGGTGGCCCTGTGATTTGTAAGCTACGGCAGCTCACCGGCAGTTCATGTTCAGCTCCCACACTGGGGACATGACGTGTGACAATGGGAATATGCTCATGCAAGAGCTGGTGGTGGGAAAATCGATCAGAGTGGCTGAGCGCAGTATCTCTGAGTTACTGTCGTGGTTTAGCCCCAGTCAGCAACCAAGCCCCACACAGCCGCTCGCTCAGTCCCCCTGGTTGGATGTGGGGGAGAATCAGAAAAAGTGAGGAAACTCGTGGTTTGAGATAAAGACAGTTTAATAGGTAAAGCAAAAGCCGCACACACAAGCAAAGCAAAATAAGGAATTCATTCACTCCTTCCCACGGGAAGGCAGGTGCTCAGCCATCCCCAGGAAAGCAGGGCTCCATCACGCGTAACGGTTACTTGGGAAGACAAACACCATCACTCTGAATGTCCCCCCCCTTCCTTCTTCTTCCCCCAGCTTTATAAGCTGAGCATGATGTCATATGGTGTGAGACATCCCTTGGGTCAGTTGGGGTCACTGTCCCAGCCGTGCCCCCTCCCAGCTCCTTGTGCACCCGGCAGAGCACGGGGAGCTGAAAAAGTCCTTGACTAGTGTAAGCACTGCTCAGCAACAACTAAAACATCTCCATATTATCAATGCTGCTTTTAGCACAACTCCAAAGCACAGCCCCTTACTAGCTACTGTGAAAAAAATTAACTCTATCAGAGCCAAAACCAGGACAGTTACCCCGGGGTACAGCTGTGTGCCCACCCTTGCCCTGCCCCACAGTGAAGCACCAGGCTCAGAGGGAGCTGCTGGCATCTGCCACCACTCCTTTCTTTCCAGAGCCCTCCCTTCCACCTTTCTTCAGGTGCCTCCAGGTAGATGTAATGTATCATGTAATTCTTGCCCCTGTGGAGATTTTAGTATGTGACCTGAAAGGTGAGGGACCTGGCTGGCCTTGTTAAGCTGGTGGCTCCTGTATGTTAATTTTCTGTAGTCCCTTTGTCTACCTCTTCTGTGGTGACCTACTTTCAGGTTTCAAACTGTATCACAGTGGGTTCGAACTCAGCTGCTAAAGGAACCAAAAAGGTGACCCCCCCCCATAAGAATTTCAGCATAAATGTAGTAAAAATCTTCCATTTTGATACCACGGATATGAGCGTAGTTCATGGGGTGTCTTCATTAAAGAAGGCATTATCCATCTGCACAGAAGATGGCTCATGTATTACTTTAAAAGCTGAATCATTCTGGAAACAAAAAACCACTATGTTTTTTAAAAGGACTCATCTGACCTGATACATCTTCAGATCTTTCTAGCCAAACTGTCAGTGTCCTTCCTCCTCCACACATTTCACCATCTTCACTGTGCGCTAATGCCTCTCCTTTCTTCTGTGCTTTATTGAGCACTAGAACAGTTAACATGGTCAGCTTATAAAACATCACCACTAGCGACTGACTTGGCAGTAGGGTTATAAATGCAATTTTGAAACCGCAACCAATAATTCAGTAGAAAAATGGGAAAAAACCACATAACGTTTTCATGTTTTAAAGCCTTTCATGCAACGTTCAAACATATGACATCTCCTGTCCCTTAGCTTTGACTCCTAGCACTATTCTCACTCTTGCTGCCCACACACACGTGCACTCCCCATCCCTCCTGTTCTGGTCGCACTCCAGCCAGTCTGGCTGCTGGTGCTGTGTCCTTCTCCTGCCATCATCCCTTCTGCAGCACGGCCACACCTCGATGGGAGTCTGCAAGTGGAGGCCAGGGCTTGATGCGTTGTGAGGAAGAGGCGCAAAGACAAATGGTCTCTGCCACAGTGCATGTTCTCCATTTCAAGGAGGTTTGCTTGCAGCTTTTCTGGCTTTTTTGGCAGTTGTGACTATAAGGAACCATAAATCCCAATGTCCTTGCTCCAGATAATCCCTCCCGCCCAGGGAGAGGCATGCCCCATTAAACACCGCATTACTGCCTCAGATTGATGACGAGCATTACAAAAGAGCACCATGGGTCATGGAGACCCACAGGGGGTTCAATAGGGTGCATCTTGCAAACAATTACTGATAAACACCCAGCTGCACTATTTTACACAGGTGAGGTTTAGCGCGAAGGCTTGGGTTGTGTAAACAGCGTTAGCCATCGACATGCCTAGCATTTATTATAAAAATTTACGGCAGCTGCTTTCTGTGAGCATCAGTGAAATAGGTAGGAAATAGATTTTCTTAAGCGGCCTATGGCTCTGAGCGCATCGCTTCCATTCATTTCAAGGAGGATTATTATTTTTAAACGTAATAAGATTTTTTTATAAAACTGAAATGTCTAAAATGTAGATATCTAAATCCTCTGGACTGCTTAGTAAATCTCAGAAAGACATCCCTATCTGAATCAAGCTTTCTTTCCTTATCTGAATAATAATACTCCTATAGTAGCTTTTATATCCTTTATCCTTCAGAGGGAAGAGATGTGGGTGAGCTTTTGCTGTACAAAAGCAAGACCAAACAGTCTCCAAGGTATGTTCAGTAAGCAATCCAGTCAGCCTATTATGAGAAATTACCCTCTGCAAATTGAGATACAATAAATGATGACAGCAAATGATGACATATGCTTCTTTTCTTGTCGGCTTAACGTAGAGAGACCTGCATTGCTCTCTGCCTTCCCTTGGCCTGGGCCAGAATAGGCGTATGCACACAAAACCAGGGAGGGTATGTAACTTTTTGATATTCACCAGCTGGATTATTTATGAATGTGTGAGTCGACTCCCGGCACATAGGAGAGCCACGTGGTAGCTAGGCTCTTCTGGGGAGGGTGGATCTCCACGTATCCTGAGATGGACCTAAATATTTGCATTGATTAGGTCCCGTTTGGTGCTTTTATCATTTAATTGTTATGAGCGCTGTATCATATAAGCATGAACATATAAAGCATGAAATGTGTAGAGCTCTACAACTAGCTGGTGTCTATGTTAACCATTGGAATGTGCCCAGTGGGTCCTTTCTTACATGGATTTATTTCAGGAATGCATCCTCATTCACGACTGTGTTTAATTTCAAGTATGTGCTTTAGTCTTATCAAAATAAGTGGGGTTTGAGGGTATGCTTAAAGCTAAGAATGTGATTTTAGAGCATCCCTGGCTTGGGAAAATTGTCACAAAATATAGGAGGCAAAAATCTTAGACTGTAGAGAAATGTAACTATGGAAATGTCCCTTCCTTTTTAGGAAAAAAGTATAGAAATGTATCCAATTCTCTAAGTATGAGTGCAAGCAACACTAAGGAAAACACTATACTACACATTTAGAATGAGTTAAAGCACTTGACAGCTATCCAGCCACAGAGCAAAATAATGTAATTGTAACTGTGAGCAGCAAAATGGTTCTGCCTAATAGTTAAACATCAGTAAGCGCCACTGTGTCTAATAAAATGCAGATCTCATTATCTGTTTGTTATGTGCATCGTGAGATAACTGTTCAAGTTGAAAAGTATAAAAATTTGATTTAATTCACTGACATTTTGGATACAAGAGGGTCAGGTTGGTCTTGTAACGAATAACAGCTCGGGGCACATGGAAAGGAGTGTAATTGAAGATAAGGCTCTAGGAAGATGAGTGGAAAATGTAATAGAGTTCAAGGATACATTAAACAAATGTATCCTGGCCTTCACACTGTAATCACCTACGTGTGCCATAAGGCAAACAGCAAATGTAATTGACACCCAGAAGGAAGATCATTACAGCTTTGGTGCTTGCTGCCTCATGCCACGTTTTCTTCCATTTGCAGCACTGAGAATTCAGACTTGGCAAGTCCTGGGACCCTGAGGCTGCTCTAATTTATACAGGGAACTCAGCAACTTCTAAATGAACTCAGCGAAGTTTTCAGTGGCCTCTCTGAAAGTTAAACCCGTATCTGTGAGTATCTACCACAGCGTCATAGATTAAAAATGACCAACATTGACATGAATATAGCAGAAGCCTCAGTGACGAAGGAGAGGGATGGTCCTTTAAGCACACTCAAGAGCTAACAAGTTAGGCTCTAGTCTACCAAAACCAAAAGAGGCAGCTTCTTTGTAGTCTGGTGTCCTGGAGAGGTTCAATGTGATCAGTTCTCTTGTGCATGGTACGGCAGTTTTCTCTTTTCCCCAATTCCTGGGCAGTTTCAACCTTGTCTGACTGGGCTGTAGAGGCTTCAGGGATATGGTAGGAGTGGAAGACCTTACTAGACACTGATGGAGCCACATTGTGATCTTAAACCTTATTTGGCCTCAGCCAGTTCACAGAGGAATTAGACCTCGAGACAGAAATCGATTGCAGGCTTGCTTAGTTCAGAGAACTATTTGTTCATATTGAGGGAGCTTCAGCATATCACAGGGCATATCTTCCAAGTAACCAGAACATTTAGCGACTTACAGAGCCTTTATTTCCCTGAAAGCCTCCTGGAATTAAAAAAAAGAGAGAGCCAGGACTGGCCTGAGAATATAAGCAGTAAGCCTCCATTCGTCCAGAGCTTAGCTCCAATGAAAGAAGTCTTGACAGCGAGACCTGTTTCTTTGAATCCCAAACTCCTGGTTAGTACTGAGTAGTTGAGATCATTAAAACAGACTTACTCTAGATATCCAATCAATAATTCTAATTTTTTTTTTTTTTTGCATTGAAGAGTGGCAGACAATTAGGGACTTAAGTAACAAATGTCTTACTTCATAATGCTTTCTGCTTGGCATACTAAAGAGCAGAGAGTTCCAGATATCAATCTCTAATTAATTAAGCTGGCTCCAAGGTCATGCTAAAATTATTGATCAACTAAGAGCAGCAGTGGATTCTTCATCCTTTGATGTCTTCAGATCAAGATTCAATATCTTTCAGGAAGTTCCACTTTGACTAACCAGTCACTCATGATACTCAGCTCAGAGCAAGAGTATTTTGGATGAAATTTAAGGGCAAATTATAAGAAAGGCTGACCAGAAGACCTGCTGGTTTCTTCTGGCCTCAAGGCTGTTACCAGAATGCCACCAGAACACATTCTTCAAGAATGTCAGTGTAAATTCTTTGTTTTGTTTGAAAAACATGTGAGAAATAGAAATAAATTTCCTTCCACAGAAAAAAGAAAGTGGCAGTCCAACGCAGCCACAGTAACTCCTTGTCTGCGTAGTACAGTAACATCCATGCGTACGTAGTGGGAGCCTCCCAAAGCTGCAACCACAAATGTGTGGCAAATGCAATCAGTTTCTCTGTTTGTACCATATCATAGGGCAGATAAGTATGTATACCTCTGTGTCTATATTTAAGGATGTGCAGGCACATGTCTTTTGGCTACCCTGAAAATGCTGCTCTAAGCTTCAGCATTTGGAAAGGCCATAAAGCAGAAATGTGCTCTGAGATTGGGGCTGTTTTTAGAGAAAAACAATGGAATGATCAATTCTGCTCCCCGTGTTCCATGTGAAAGGTTAATCTAAGTGACCTTCTCGCCTTAGACTCTGTAAGTTGGAGGAACTGCTCTGAAGATGGTGGAGTCACTGTGAATTTATGTCAGCCAGGGAAAGTTCTCTGGCAGAAATATTTTTCACTGGTTTTAGTGCTAAGGCCCTATGGCTACATATGAATTTCTCTGGGGGCAGAGGCAGCCAGATGGGCTTGTGTAGCTGCTGCCCTCCGTCTCCCGCTTGGCAAACCTTGAGTCACTGCTCATGCCGAGCCAGCGCCGGGTTAACTGAGTCAGGAAAATGACCTGCGGAAAACCCAACCATTTTTAATAGGCTGTTCTCAGCCAGACCAGCATGGGTCACCCCCGAGGCACTGAAACTTCCGTGTGAGCATAATGCTGAAAAAAGTGCAGAGGCAGAAATCATCGACCAGAACCAGGGGAGGTTTTGCGGTGGTGTAAGTCAGCTTAAGTGAGATTGCAGGTTGGAGGATCTAAGTTAGCAGCAGAGAACTCTTCCCATCTCAGCATCACGGACCTCTCCTCCATGCTGCTTCAGGCCTGGCATAAATCCAGGCTCAAGGAACTAGACCAGATGATAAGCTTTCAGTGAGTTTGGCTCCTTGCTGGTCAGATAAAAGTCACACCCTGTTCAAGAGGAGCAACAGAAATAAGGCAAAAACCAACCAACCAACCAACCAACTGGCTGCCATGGAAAGGAGAGGGGAAACCTGCCTGTCCTGGCAGCAGCAGTGAGTCGGCAGAGCAGCGCAGCTGTGATGTGATGCCACATCCTCAGGCAAGCGTCTTCTGTCCATTCCTCTTTCTGGATGAGTAAAACAAACATTTAACTTTCTGGACAGCGTACAGAAAGAGATCGATGTGATGTAAAGGTTTTATCAGCACAATTTTAATTTTTTTACTCTACTCATAAACACAAAGCCATAAATGAATAATGGAGATCATCTCAGAGAAGTACCCAGGCTCATTCTTCACACTGTTCTGTAACATGCTCTGGAATGCCACCAACTTCAGTTGCCTTTTTCTGAATTTATGCGTTAATAATGTAAAAAATAAATACAAGTGTTAGCATCCTTTGAATCACATAATAAAGGTTTGGCACAAATAACGCCAAGTTTTTCCTTTCTAGAAAAACCCATTTCAGTAACTCCAGGTTTCATTAACCTTTTTTTCAAGCCTGCATGAATGAAAGCCCAGGCTTAAAGGAAAATTTCCATTCTCCACTGTTTGGCTGATACTAATTTAACCAAATGAAAAACCTGTAAATGAAGGAAATCTTGACAAGCTACAAAGAAGGGCTATAGGGATAATTACCCGCCACTTTTCACAAACATTTTTTCTCAAACTCGGAAAATATACAGAAATTGGTAGGTACCTTAGCAGGAGCAGAAGCAAAGACTTCTCCTGACATGCAAAGAATGGAGCCTCTAAATTATAGTATCACATTTTATTTCTGGCAAATTATTTGTTCTTGCCCAGAGGACTTGCATTCTTCCTTCCTGGTGCACTACAACCAAGTCCAGGACTCATTAAGAAAGTATTATAGTGTTATATATCTATATATTATATAGATATGTAGGAGTATGTATGTGTGTATCTAGGAAATGTATATAGAGAGGATTATTGGTAGTCCGGGGGGAAGACAGAAAGAAAGAATCAGCCCCATTTACAGAATAGACGATTTAGATCAGACATCAGGGAAGGCTTTCTAACCATAAGGAATTTTTACAACACCAGGACAAGGTATGGGGAATGTTGTGTAGATGTTATCACTGGAACTTTTAAAGGCGAGGGATTAACAAGGGGTTCCTCCTGCTCTCCCTATCCATGCTGGCAGCTCCTTTCAGCTGTATGTGTGGAGTCTCTGCAGTTATGAAGAGCTCTGCATCAGTCTGCATAATTAATTCCTTTGTTAGCTAAAAACTACTGTGCAGCCTCCCAGCAGACCTACTGAAAGCAAGCCCTGTAAGGATGTGGTGCTACGTTACACTCGTTGGAGAAGATCTTGGAGCAGGAGTGGCTTCAGACAAGTGTAACTAGTGCAATTACACTGTGTACCGTCCCGCTAGCTATGTGTTGATAAAGGCATGCCCAGCTGCAGCTTAGGGCTGCTTTTTATCCTTGCAGTGTGACACACAACATCTCATTCACCTTTCCCTGTGGGCTAATATGCCAGACACAGTCCTCAGCAGATAACAGAAAGGAGTATGTCTCCTCCTTTATTACTACATCTCACTTCTGATAAAAAATACCCTTACGTTAGATGTGCTAATGAGAGCGTTCTCCTCCCCTGCTCGTTTATGCGCAGTTATAGTAAAGGTATACCTTGTTACTTGGCACTTGCAAAACATTTTGTAACTATTATATTAAAAAAGAAAACTGTCAAGCAAATGACAAGGCATCCTCAGTGCAGCTCTGGAACTGGAAGAGAATTGAAAATGAAACTATCAGTTCCAAGAGAGCCTTTTAGGATTCAGCGTTGCAGTACAGATAAAAAGAAAGTTTTTAATTATAAATCATATTTGCCATTGCAGGAGTCCCACTGAAGGAAACAGGAAAAATGCATATCGAGTTCGAGCCAAAGCAGAGCCCTCCAAGTACCTATTTTGCATATTTTGGTTCAGATTATAAAATCAGATTCTGATTCATGTTAAGAAATTGGTGTGGTGTTAATGCAGGAAGCACGCCTTCTGTGACTTACCAACAACTTTCCAGACACACTACCATCAGCTTTCTGTAAAAAATTGGGCACTTTGTGAAGATAGATTTTAGTGGAAAAGTAACATCTAGAAAGCCAGCTGCTACCAAACGAGTATGTATTATTAACAAAGGACTCGGAGAGCCTTCTGCTCACTGGAGTACAACAAATATACAATTTAATCTAAGCTCTGAATTTAATTAACTGCAAGAAAAAAAAACCAAACTGTTTTTTCACAAGCAATTATGCCTAAATATGATATTGTAGGTGCATATGAATTTTTCATATAATCCTTTGTGCACACAAATAAGGCGTTTATGGAAGCAAAAACTAATCGTCTGCACAAATCTTGTCAACTCAGTGGGCTTTCACTATGTGCACGCACCGCCCATTGTGAAATAACGATCGCTTTACAGCTTTTCTGGAAACACGGTCATCAACATCTACGTACAGAACTCTCATAGTTAAGACATATTAGATACTGCACTTGGTGTGTTTATAGTACAGATAATGTGCTGTTCAGATCATTGTGGACTATGGTGATGTGTGCAACCTCTGCTCAGTCTATTCACTAGAGTAACTAAGCCCAGAAATAAACTTGTATTAAGGCATAAGTGTTCTCTGCGAGTGGTTGCTCCCATGCAATTACACTGTTGTGGCTGCATCAGAGCAGAGACTGTACTTTAAGAGTCCAGTCTTGGATGTTTCTTGGGAAGATTGAGGTTCTGCCATGCGCTCAGCACCTCTGCAAGACTTAAGTTCCTCTGAACTAGTCTCATCCTTGTGTGTTGTGATCAGACCTACCAACAGTCGCTTGGCTTGGCACATGACCACCACATGACTGAGCATCCCATGTTACATGACGGGCACCAGTCCGGTGATGTGACAGGGAAAGACTGCAAACCCTCCTGAAAGAGGATGAAATGAATGAGGAGAATGAGGAGAAGGAATACTGTTAGAAGCCCAAGAGATGAAGCTGCTGCTTCTCCATGTCTCTGGTAGTGAGGCTGAACATGTGTTCCCAGCCAGCCCTCACTGAGAAGCACACATATACACTACATACATACATATATACCTGGCCAGCCACCCATATCACACGCACACTCAGAGCGCTCACACCAACATGGACAGCACCAATGGCCTTATCCTGCTCCCTCTCTGGCTGGACAGCATGGAAGTCTACTAGTGAGAATATATATACACACACATATATACACACACATACAACGCAGGTCCCTCCAGCAGCTGGTGTCAGACACTCAGTCTGCCCAGTAGCTGGCCCCTCGATCCCAGTCTACCCGGTTGCTGGCGTCTGTACATACAAGCCCCAGGGCTGCAGCCCTACTCCAGCTGGTGGTACAGACACACACAGCTGGCCAGGACTTCTCAGGTCCCACAGGTGACCTCCCTGTGCTCTTGACCCTGGAGATACACAGGTTCTCTCACACCCTTAGAGACCCACTCACCCCCTTTGCTCCCGGGCCACTTCCCCTGTTCACCGCCTGGGCCAGATTGATCTGGGGCTGACGGCTTTGCTGGGGCAGCCCCAGGAGGGGCCAGACGAGGAGGTGGTACCTTGGTTTGGGTTCCCACCTGCCAGCGCGCCCCTGTGCTCCCCTGGCTTGTGCAGATGGGCCTTTGATGGGCTAATGGTGCAGGGATGGGCCTGGGAGCAGCCTGGCAGGGTATGATTTGGGCTCTCCCTCCTGCCACTGTCACTCTGAGCTCGTGCAGATGACCTTTACCTCAAAACGTAACAAACCCGTATTGAGGCTCGATATAGGTGAACACTTTGTTCTACACCGTGCTATGACTAAGCAGTGGGACCAGCCCCTTGATTTGTCTTAGCTCTGTGTGCTGACCTGTGAGCAGGACCCAGAATTTATTTCTGGGAAATACAGGGGATATTCTTCTTGTTCAATAACATACTTCTTCAATCTAGTTTTCTGTTCTTATGGTTTGTAAACTAGATCATGCACACAATGCAGAAATTTGATCTATTCATTTTTTGTTGGAAATAGTCTAATTACTGGAATTGAAATAACTTGTTGACAGGTGACTCATGAAATACATAAAGAAGTAAAAAATACATTCACTATTTTAATTCTACTGCATATTTAGAAGATAATTAAGGGGAAGGATTTGTGACTCGTGAGAGTAGTCTTTTCTCTGGCAGTGGTCATCCTGAAGCCAACAAAACTGTGGATAAACAAAGATATTTCTGTGTGAGAAGATTAGTTTCACTGCTGATAATACAACAGCCACTCTATGTGACCCAAAAATCCAATACTGACATTTACAAAAGTATGTCTCAGGAGCCACCGTTAGGTGTCTAAACTCCTACCAGGCAAGTCTTCTGCAGACCTGTTGCTGCACATTGTTTCATGGCACATAGAGAAATGCCTTTGCTTTGGCTGTGCCGTACGCACAGCTGCTTACCTACCTGGCATCTACTCGAGCTCAGGCAAGATTTTCCAAGTCCTCCTTCTTTCACCACACACAGCTACAGGGCTCTGTCCAGGAGCTGCTTTCAGGGATTATTCATTTGGTGGAAGGAGGATGTGATGGTCTCATTCTTCCCATGTTCATCAAAAGCTCTGTGGTTAAAGAAGATACAGAGGATGTAGGCATCCAGCAGCCAGACCTATCTCGTGCCTCAGTGACGTTGCTTTTACTCCATTTATGAAGAGAAGGACAGACCCAAATGTCCATGTTAGGGGTCCAACAACTTTATCTTTGCTTTCCAGGACTGAGTTTGTATAACAAATTTCTTTTGGTAAAGCTGTTTTAGTTAATTCTTAACCTCGCTCTTTCTTTTTTTTTCCACATTGAATTATGCTTCCATGCTGTGGATGGAATTAAACTTTATTCTTGGATTTTTGCCATAATTAGTCAAAAAGAACAATTCTGGTTAAGGTTAACATCTTATTAAGGGTATAGTTTTGTGGAAAACTGCTTCTGCAATGAATTTCACCAATTTAATGCAGTAATCTGACCTTGTATTGCTAATATAGGATATATTGTAGAGAACTTTCAAATTGTCGGGATTTAAAATACCGAATTTATGTCACATTCTCCTGATTTGACTTGCTGAACAAACAGAAGATCCGAAGTGGCCCTACCTGATGCTGCAAAGCACAATTTCAGCTGGAGGTTTGGGAAGGGGCATTATTATTAAAAATCCCATTCAGAGTGTGCTGGTTGTTTGCTTTATGCTGCTTTGTCAGTATTAGCATAGCGCCTGATTTGAAATACTTGTAATCTTGGAGTTGCACGAAGAACTAAAAATAATGTGGCTATGGTAAATCCAAAGGATAGGAAGTCCGGGGGAACTCATTAGAGTAACAAATTAAATAGTCTGAGCAGAGAAATCAAGAGGACAAATCACTCTGGTTTTCTTTTTGTGGAGTGGGAATATGTAATAGCATATGAGATTAGATATAAGGAAAGTCCTCTTGTGAGAAGGGGCAATTTAGCAATCACACTGAGAAAGAAGATGAAGCCAAGTAATGAATGATATTGTGAAAAGAACTCAGACAAAAATGTGGAACAGAAACCAGAGAGACATCGACATTTATGAAAGAAAAGAGGTGAGAATTACCAGTGCTGGAAGATGCGGGTGATTACGGAGGCACCGAAATCCAAAAGGAAAGGAAACTCAGGCAGCAATAGTGTTAATGATATCTGATAGATCAAGAAGAATAAGAAAAATATTTCGCTGCAGGTGAATGAAGATTTCGGGCAAAGTAGTTCTAATTCAGTGGGAAGAAGTCAAAATGGATCAAAAATGGAGTCGGAAAGAGCGAAAATTATGGAACAAAGAAAGCAAGGGCCGGACCTGGGGGCCTGGACAGCAGCTATAAAGGAAGGCAAGGCTCAGAGAAGTGGTTTTCAAAGACAGTCCAGGAAATACTTGGGGCAGAAGGAAATTACCCTAAATAAGAGTTATTAGAAAAGACAGAAAGTGAGATGAGAATATGAATTATTGGATGAAAAGGATAAACAGATTTAAAAGCAGATGGTTATTTCTACTTTTTCCTCTAATATAAAAAAAAAAGTGTATCATATAAAAGTTTAAGGACTTTTTCCTTGGTTTTAATTTAAAAAGTAAATTGTAATTGCAACCTAAGGGTAAGATCTCTTTCTGGAGTAGAAGAACAGGTGATAGGTTGGGTATTTCTTCCACAGCTGGAGTAGAAAGGGTTAGATGTCACGTGGAGATCCAGGAGACCAGACGAAAGGCAGATGAAGCACCTCCCTTGAAAAAGGACACGAAGGAAGTTAGGAACTTGTACACTATAAATTTCACTTCAACTGCCCCCAACATACTGGATAAATAATAAAATGCTTGTAAACAGATTAATAGTTTCTAGCAGATATGTTTCAAGAATAAAACTCAGGTTAAAGAAATCTGATTTTCTCCTGGTGTGGGGTGTGTGTGTGTGCGGTGTGACAAGCCCTGTAGACAGGAGGCAAACAATAGTTGTCCTGTATTTTTACTTCAGTAAGCCTTTTGATGCCATCTCATAGCATCGCTTTTAAGTATGGGAGGGAAATATTGTCCACGTAGAAGTACTATGAGGGGTCCAAAACTCCTTTGGAAAGCATAGTGCCGGGGCAAGATTTATCTGACAGTGCACGGAAGTCTAAAATATGCCGGATGAATCGGGCTCTGAAAGTGCTTGTTTCTCTCTTGGCTCTAAAGGTAATTTATATAAAGGTGAAGTGATGATTTCCGTTTTCTGATCAGTTATCTAAAGCTAGGTAAGATACACCCCCCTCTAGGTGTGAATGGTTCGCTATCAGCATAGGAGGATGCTTTGAGCAGGCTTTTGAGGGAAAACCTCTGATTTTGGTAGTAGTCAGTATGTTGATGAGTTGGGTGCTGAAGTACGTATTACGCCTATTGGGTTTGCAGACGCACACTGCTGAAAGGGCTCACATGGCTTTTTTGGGGGGAAAGGATGGAATTTTGGAAGGTTCTTGACGAACTGAAAAAACGATTTGAAAGTGGGAAGCGCAAAACGTCGTTAAGTCGCGCACAGTGTACACACTGGCTGCCACCGGCCGCCGCCCGCCTTCCACCGGTGAGCAGCGAGCGGGACGGACGCACCGCAGGCCGCGACTCCCCGCCTTCGCGGCGGCTTCCGAGGACGGGGAGCGCAACGCCGCCCCGCAAGGCCCGGCTCAGGGGGGTCGCCGAGACCCGCCGCCCGCCGCCCGCCGCGGCCCTGCGGGCCGCTCGCCCGCCTGCGGGGCGCGAGGCGCGGCGGGAGCGCGCGGCGGCGGCCGGAGCGGGCCGTCACTATCGTCGCCGTCGCCCACACGGCGGGAAGGGGGCGGGGCCTGGGGCGGCCACGAGAGGCGGGGCTGGAGGGCGGTGCGCTCCCCTCCCCCCCCCTTCGCCTGTTCGCCCAATGGGCGGGGCCGGGCATCCCCGCTGCCCGCCTCCGTCGTTCGGGACGAGTCCATCGCGGTCCGTGCGGGGGGAGCGTCTGCCCCGGATGGTGGCTCCCGGTCCGGTTTGGGGAGAGGGGAAGGAGCGGAGATAGCGGTCGTGGATCAGGAGCGGGCGCTATCCTGCGGCAGCGGGGGCGGCTGATCGGGCGGGGGGAGCCGCTTCGTCTGGGCGGCTCTCCCCTCCCCCTTCCACCCCCCCCGCGTCCCGGCGGGGGATGGTGCGTCCCGCAGCGCGCGCCTTGCTCGCGCGGTTCGGCGGCTCGGTGGGGGGAGGGGACGGGACGGGAGACCCGGGCCCCGGCGGTTTTCCACTGTGGGCGCGGGGGATAGTGGGGAGGGGGCGCGGTGCCGGCGGCCGGGACCATGTCGGCGGACGAGGAGGAGCTGAAAGTCCCGGAGGAGATGTTCAAAGATGTCAAGTTCTTCGTGGTGGGAGACATCGACCCCAAGGTACCGGGTCACCCGCGCCCCTTCCTTCAGCTCCTTACTGCCTCCCCCCCCCCCGGGGGGGGTGGAAATGTGGGATCGTCCAGTTCCCCCCCGGCCCCCCCTCCCCCGGCGCTTCCCGCGCGAGCTCGAGGCTCACGCGCCGCTTCGCAGCACGCGCCCTGTCGCCGCGCGAGGTGGCGGGGGGGGGGGGCGCGCCTGACGGAGTGCTGTGGGGGGCGGGGTAACGGCCGGTAACGGCTGCGCTCGCGACCAGTGCGCCGCAACCCGCCATGGGAGCCGCGGCCCCGGCGCGCAGGCCCCGAGGCCGGCGGGGCGGAGGAGGGGCGGGCGGAGGGACTTCCCGGCACCGCCCGGGCCGGGCGGCAGCCTCGGGGGGCAGCGGGGCTGCCGGGCGGGCTGCGGGGCTGCCACCGGACACCCCGCGCCCCGCCGTGCCGGCCTCGGCCCCGCCCCGTCGCTGTGTCCGGATTCAGGACAGGGACGGGGACGGGGACGGGGACGGGGTCAGGCCGCTCCCGCCGTAGGGAGGCTTCCCGGGGGAAGGCTTGGCCGGCCCTTCCCTCCCCGCACGGCCGGGCCTGCCAGCCCCACCCGCCTCGGGGTTAGCGCCGCGGGGGAGGGCGCACCCCGGGACCCCCGGGGCCCCGGTGCCCGTCCCAGGGCCCTTCAGAGCCCCTGGGCGCACAGAGGTGCTGGTGTGGTCGGAGGTGCCGGCTCCGTGTTTCCCTTGCCCTGATCCCGAGGAGGCGAGTAGCCTCCTGATGCTGACAAACGACCACCCAGCCCTCTGGCCTCGGGCGATACCCTGGACGACAAGGTTGGCCTCCTCTGGCCTAGAGCGATACCCTGCATGACGAAGTTGGCCTTATAGTTAATAACACCCAGTCATGTTGGGTGAAGGTGGTTAAAAAAAAAAGTTTTCTGTGGCATGTCCAATTAGACAAGTGTTTGAAGTGATGTGCACCATATCTAGCTTTAGGACAGCACCTTCCTGTGAACAGATTCCTACGTGTTTCACACTGAAAGAAGTCTTGGCTGCTTTGGTGGTTGCTGCAGTTAAATCTTTGTTCAGCATTGGGTTCCTTTAACCTCACATCGTGGCGTTCACTGAGACTTGTAGGCCTTTAAGCGAACTTGAGACGTAGGCACTGACCTGCTGAGAAGGGTTTTATTCATAGGAATAGGGCTATACGCTAGAAGATATACAGCCTAGGAATAGAGTAGGAAAAAAAAAAGCCCAGGGTCTTTAGCCATAATTTTTTGGACAATGTGTTAGAACTTGAATAGCAATTGCTGTATTTAAAAAAAACCCTATAGCAGGAGTATTATTATGTGTATGAAGATGAGTGCAACAAACCAATAGGACTCTTGTATATCATTTATCATATAAATAGTGTCCCGAAAGGCATGTAGTTAGTTCTGTGTTGGCATACCAAGACAATCAGCGGTATTCCCATAGAGTCAGTAAACATTCTCTTAAGCTGGTTTTCTTTCTTATGTTAAGTTTTATACTTCTCGGCAGTTAGTGTCATTGTCTTAAGTCTTTGATTTGTTCTAAATTAGGTACACTAAATTCTCTTCTCTTTGTGAATGGCTTCTCTGGGTTGCAGGCAGACACCGAAGGTGGCTCTGGCGGAGTGGATAAGGTCAGGCAGAGCGCTGCAGGGGTGGTTACACTGCTTCCAAGACCAGCTCCTGCTGGAAGCTATAGAGCCACTCTTTCATCACGAGCAATGCCCGAATTGAGAAGTCCTGTGCATCTGAGTTGTTCCTGCGGCCGGCTGGCCAGTTTAAACACTGTTCCCTCTGCTGCTCTGGTTTCTGAAACGCCTTGCTGGCGTGGCACGGTGTTACAGGAGGCCGGGGCTCGCTCCTGTCCATGCTGGGGAGCAGGAGGCGCCGAGGAGGGCAGAGTCCTGCCTGTGTTGGGTGGCAGAGCAGAGTCAGAGCGGGGAAGTGTGCTCTGCTGAGCTTGGGGCGGGTTCTTCATGGTTGCCTTTGTCCTGCCTTCTGCAGGTGCAGGCACCTCTGGTACCCTTGGAACAACACGAACAAGAGGAGTGCTGAGTTTTGAGCCGAGACAGAAAGGAGAAGTTCTCAACTGAACTTCACAAATAGCTTTGAAAAAACAGTTCTTACAGTGAAATATTGTTCCATTACTAATATAAAAGTTACAAATACATATTTGGTGCTCTTCACTTCTTACAAACGGATGCTAGCTTGATTTTGAAAAGAAGTTTCCTCCTCCATCTTTTGGGGAGGAGCCTTCTTTGATCCGCTCAAATTTCCAAATGGTTTCATGGAAAACCAGTTACCTTAATAAATATTAATACATGCCTAGCACAAGTGAGAACTAATCAAAACAAATCCAAGAGTAAGAAAAAAAAAAGTAATATATTCAGGTGAATAACTGCATACCCACTACCTATTAAAGCGTATGCAGCACACACTAGAAGGGAAACAAAAGTCTGGAATTGTGCCGAGATGCTCTTTGGCAAATGAGGGAGAATTAGGCTGCTGGCTCCCAACTTCAAATCCGTTGCATTGGGATGTGCACTTGGCTGCACACACCTTACTGGGGGTGAGGAGTGGGTGTCGGCTATTATTCTTTTTATTAAATGCTTTTCTTGCTTTCCTGAAAGATGTAAACCCAAACCATCATGCTTTGGTAACACTGGTTAAAATCAGTATTTCATACAGAAAGAGATAAAAAGTAATGCATGCGGCATAAGGACTTTGAGCAGGATATTTCCTGGTTATCTCTTGCTTTATTATTATTATTTAAAGTTTTTTTTATGTCCATTGTCTTACTCCTTAGTTCTGAACTCTTGTTTCTTCCAACACAGGTTTTAGTGGGAGAACAATGGTAAAATTGATATGCCCCCAAAAATGACATTGCATTGAATGGATTTAAGCTAACACCTGAAGTGCAGGATTTTTACGATGATCATATTAGGGCTTTTCAGCATTTTATTCTCTAGTTACAAGTTGATACTAGTATAGGTGAAATGCTTTAATTGTGCCAATACGACTTTTCAGTCTAGGCACTACTTAAATTGAAGAAGCCACATGTTCTGAGAGGAGTTTCAGAAGTTGACATGAGCTAAATTAGGAAAAGTGTTTTACATACCACTTTAAACAATCATATGAAGTTACTATCTATCGTATTTATAGTGTTTAAACTTGCTACTTGTAACTAGTGTAACTTTTTGCATAAGCAGACGCTTTGCACAGACTCTTTAATGCAGCGCTGTTTTGCTATTAAAAAAAGTCATACTTTTAGCTCTTTAGTTGTAACTTCTTTCTCACACTATCAGATTTAGGTGCTCAGTTTTCATTACATTCACTCGTGCTTTTAGCCTTCCCTTAAACAAACGGTTGAAGTGGGCTTGTAACTCAGGGACAGCTGTGTGAGACAAGGAGCTTGTGTGGTGGAGCTGTTCTTAAATATCTGCTATTGTCAAAAGTGCTTTATTTTGATTTAGCTGTTCCTGTTGGAATTATAGCATCCTGTGTTACCTTGCAGTTAACTGGATTTCATGCAGGAAGTTATCCTGTGATTTAGGAGATTGGTGTGTAAAATGGAAATACTCTCTCCTGTTCCTGACTGTGTGGCAGCAAGAACAGCAAGTTTGCGATCAATTTTCTTGGTTATTTTAGAGTAATTCTTTTGTAATTTGATAATATCAGATACTCATCCACTGCAGAAAAAAGTTGATTAAAAAAAAAAAAGTTTTGAAGTCAAGTACTTCAGTCAGGAAATGCCAAAATTATCTCCTCACTGAGTGGTGACTTTTCCACCCTTATTTTCTGCTTAGCCTAGATGCTTTATAAAAGCACGTTTTGAAAGCGATGCCACATTTTGAAAGAGTCTCTTTTTCGGTGCCTTTCTGTCCTGTTTAGTGTACAGGGTAGGTAGTAATTGCTTACGGACCAATTACGTAATATTTTGTGCGATGGATGCAGCGCCTTGCTCTCTGCTGTTCACTGTTGACGGGAGAGCGTTCTGTTACAACGGGAGTGTCCCCAGCGGCTTTGAGGGATAGACATCTGTCCCTAGCAGGTTTTAGAGGGTGAACATCATACCCGTGTGGTTCTGCAAAATCATTATGAAGTGAAACTCTATTCATTTCTGAATAATAAAAGGAAAAAGGAAGGAATAATCTTAACTGGCATTTTTAACATTTGAACTCTAGACCTTAATGTTTTAAAACATTTTTTGCTTCCACCTCTATATATCCCACTACCTTCTCTGTTACTTTTATTCCAATAAAACTGAGTCCCATTTTTTGGGACAGGGCTGGAACTCAAGCCAACATCTTCTGTATGGGCCTTGCAAGAATAGGTATAAGATGTGCTTTGTGAGATGTGTTGCATTTTCTGAGGACAGAGTGACGGAGTGAGACATTTCAATTCCAGCTCTTTAAGGTAGTAACTTAGGGGGAATGTATCCTACTTTTTTCTTTCTTAGCTCTCTAGATCTCTCTTTGTCCTCCATTGTTTCTTTTCCCAATATGTCAACTCTTAGTTAGAATGTTTTCCCTTCTCAAGGCATTGGTTACAACTTTTTTTTTTGCTTGCACATCTTTCTAATACCAAGGGGGAATTAGACTTGTTCTTGGTTCTTCTCTTTGGTTGCATTGTTTTGAAGCAGCTGGACGGCTTTTTCAGACTTAGGCGTATGCTCTTGCATGAAGTATATTGATTGGATCTAGAAATACTCGAACCAAATGCTTTGGTGAAGCTGGAATTATTTTCTTAGCCATTAAATGAACATTTACAGAGAATGCATGAACATAATTTTTTCCCCCTTTACCCAAATAAATAACTGGCTGAATCTGGAAAAAATCCTATGAAGATTGCAATGTACAGTCATGAAATTACATTTTTGAATGTAACCATTGGGTTACCTTTTCTTAAACTTCAAGCTCTTCTTTTAAAGCATATTGAAATGTTTCCAAAGCTGCCATATACAAAAACAAACAATGAGGAGAAGGGTTTTCTTACCCTGACTGAGAGAAACTTATTTTGAGATGTTTTTTGAGGCATATATGTTTTGGAAAAAATTTTGTCACTTTCCAGATTTCTGCCCAAACCTGAATTATTCTGGAAAGTAAATCTTCAACTTGTATGATTAAAATATGGCAGAGGGGTAAACTATTGGCGATCAGGTTTTAAATGGGATGCACGTGGCAACTTCAGAATGAGTGCTAGCCGCTTACGGGAGGACAACCGAGAGAGAAGGTCATATTCATTCCTCTCATGTCAGTGTGTTCTTGCATTAACATTTTTCTCAAATAAAAGGTGTTCGAAGTTGTTGACTTCTCTTCTCTTTTGGATTTAGGTTATTCAACTTCTGAAAGCTGGGAAAGCAAAGGAAGTTTCTTACAATGCACTGGCTTCACATATTATTTCAGAAGATGGGGACAATCCAGAAGTTGGAGAGTCTCGTGAAGTTTTTGATCTCCCTGTGGTAAAGGTGAATGACTTATCCATGGTATAATCAAAGAACTGATGTGGATACTTCATTATTTTAATGTTTGGATGACGACCAAATGAAACATATCTTTAAAAATCCTTTATTCTTGTTACACAAACTTTTATCCTGACTGATAGACTTCTTTTACAGTTCTGTTCTCCTTTCTCTATTGCTCTGTATCTTTCAGTGGTTTGCATGTTGTTGTTTTTTTTTTTTCTGTTTTGTATTGTTTTTTTCCAGATACTTCCTTCAGTCATCTGTGAGATGGTGTCCTATTAGCTGTACTTTAGCTGTACTTCTGACGGGAACGTTCTTACAAGCTTCTTGGAATGGAAAACCTCAATTTAGAATAAATACTAGAATGCTAAGGGTTTTTTTTAAACGCATATAATTTGCAAGGTGCAACATTATTTTTTAGATTTTGCATAAGTGTGCTATGCTAATTTTAAACAATAGGAACTTGTAGAAAAATAGATTTTTTTTTTTCCTCTTTATTTTAGTTTTAAAATGTTTTTTTTTTTCCTTACTCATACTGGAATTACCAGTGTTTTGTTACTATCTTGCAATACTGGATTATTTTGCCAGTGAAAGATTCTGGGCTTCATGTTTGAAAATGTGAGCTTGTCACTCTGCAAGTCATGAGAGTGACTTGAAGAAAAAACACTAATATTTCACTGCCAGTACCTTGATTTTGGGTTATTTTTTCCATATGGTTGCAGGTGGCAGTAGAGAATTTTGATATCCTATGTTGTGAGAGTTCACCTGACAGTGTAAAGTATGAATTAATTCCAGAAAATGAAAGGTGCTTTATACTAGTGGGCGTGCTGATTAAAAAATTTCTAGTTCCTTTTTCTGAAGTGTTCTGTGGTATAATTTTAAACTTCTAAAGAAGACGACTGCTGCCATTCTCATGAGAGGAAAGGGCATCAGCATCATTACAGTGCTTTCTGCTTTCTAGTGCCATTTACTTAAATAATTTAATCATCTTTGTAAGTGCTACTAACTAAACTTTTTCCTTTCCAAATGAGAACAAATCTGTCAGTAATGTCACTTAGTTTGATCTGAAAACATCACAGCATGATCTGTAATCAAGAAGACTAGACTAAGTATTAAGGGAATGGAAGTCAGAGGCAAAGGTAGCTTGTTATCAAGAGAAAAGGCAGAGAGAATAAGAAAGAGAAAAAACATGAGGGAGAAAAATCTCCCATTTTTTTTGCAGAGGATTGACGAGTTATGAATTAGCTGTTTTTAGTTCATCTTTTACGCCTTTTTCTAAGGAGGAGAGAATAGAATCATAGAATTATTAGGGTTGGAAAAGACCTGTAGGATCATCAAGTCCTAAAGTCAACCCAACACCCTCAGGCCTCCTAAACCATGCCCTGTAGTGCCATGTCTACACGTTTTTTGAACGCCCTCAGGGATGGTGATTCCCCCACCTCTCTGGGCAGCTTGTTCCACTGCCTGAACACCCTTCCAATAAATAAATTTTTCCTAATATCCAATCTAAACCTCCCCTGATGCAGCTTGAGGCCATGTCCTCTCGTCCTATCACTAATAACTTGGGAGAAGCAGGAATTGGGACACCATATGCATAGTTATCACAATATATTTGTTTGGGTTTTTTTGAGAAAAAGTAATTTCATACTGAATATGATGCCATTTCTTCTCCCTTCTTTACATGCTGTATTGGGACCACTGTCCTACACCTCCTCCCTTCTCTACCACCTTCTTCTCTTCCAGAGGGGGGGGAATACTGTCCCAGAATACTGTCAGTTAGGGGTCATCACCTCTGTCCTTAGCAGCCCTCATTGCTGTGTGTTTAGAAGCTTCTTTCTATATAAGGTTATGGTTCCTGACTCCTTGGTGATGAGTGTAAGGTAGGGGATTTTTAGAGCATGGAAAACTGAAAAAAGGGAGAGGATTAATAAATGCTGTAAACGGTGTTCCTGGCACTAGAGAAGGACAGGCAGGAGAAGGGGCTCTTGCTCCTATATTGCTGCACAACCTTTCAGCAGTCTTAATATTAACTCTTAGAAATAAATCAGAACAGTATTTTTTGTGAAGGCCTAAGTACAACGTCTGTGAAACAGACTTTCAAAGCTTGGAGGTGTATACTGAAACTAGCTACAGCATGAACTGGGAAGGTTATTCATGTTTTGCACAGGCAGACCAAGGGTTTTAACATCTTGTGGTTTTTATTTTTCAGCCTTCCTGGGTGATCTTGTCTGTTCGCTGTGGAGCGCTTCTGCCGTATCCTTTAAATTCAAATTTGAACCAGTTCTATAGCAAACATATTAAAATAGATACCGTCGAAGGATTAAAGTCAGCTTCAAGTATGTATAGCTTAAATTTTTAAAATAATAGGACGTTTTGTGGGCCAAGATTGCAGCGTGCTTGGAGCTCCATTGGCTTACTTCAGTTTTCCTGTCCCTCTGGCTATTTGGATGCTTAATAGGCACTTGCAAGAAAATTGTCATAAATGGACTTAAAACATTCTAGCTAGAAGCTGATAATGAACTGTGAGGATCCAGGAAAAATGCTGGAGTGTGCAGTAAATGGGTTAATGTTGGTTCAGAGTAGAATGGCCTATTCTGCCTTTTCTAGAAGCAGAATTAAGTAAGGGATAAATACACAATAATTCATATCAACACTGTATTATAAATAACACTTTATTAACAGATAGTGTTAGTATTCCCATTTTTGGGGTGGTTTGTCCTTGCCTTTGGTAGACCCTTGTTCATGTTTGGCTAGATTTATGTTTCTTGTTTGGAGCATATATTCTTGCATATGGATGCATTCCTTCCTCTTCTTGTCAGTTACTACTGCTTCACTTTTATTTATGTTTCCCTCATTTTTTTCTTAGGATCATAGGAATGGTGACAGTGACTATTATAGAAAAAAAAATAATCATGCATCTCTTTCTTAGACCATTCATGATAAAGATTTTCTATGTGGAAAAGCTGAAGCAGAGCAATACATTTCAGTACAGATACAAGTGGATTATTGCAGCAAACAGTGCTGGGACTAGGGAGGTATTCTGTCAGGCCTGAGATCTCATTTTGGAATGAAGTTAGCAGGTGGTCATGTCTGTAACGGAAAACAAGAGGTGGTACATGCAAGGATCCAGGTGTTCGTATTAGGAATTCAGGTCTTAATATGCTTCACTGATTCAGAATTCATGTTTTATACCCAGTGTTTCAGGGTATGTCCCTTTGCATCTCGCCGTCTCTCGACTATTTTGGAAATAGCCTGTATATTCTCTACTTCCCCAAGAGAATTCAGCTCAGGGTGTGAAATGTAGAATGAGAAAGCATTGAGTTCATCAGATCAAATGATATAGTGAGGTCTTTGCAGCTGTTTTTATCATGATAACCAGCATGTCGGAGAGGATTC
Source organism: Phalacrocorax carbo (assembly GCF_963921805.1). Classification (NCBI taxonomy): domain Eukaryota; kingdom Metazoa; phylum Chordata; class Aves; order Suliformes; family Phalacrocoracidae; genus Phalacrocorax; species Phalacrocorax carbo. Next base: position 159,165,495 of record NC_087514.1, read on the forward strand.
AGTTGTTTGTTTGAAACACTTGTCATAGATATGGATAGTGTTCTGACCTAGGAAGAAGAAAGTTTTCCATGAGCAACTTGGCATCCAAATGGAAAAAAAGCACCAAACATTATATGGCAAAACCCAAATTAGCAGAGCTACTCCTGTATGAAAAATAGTTTGATTATTGTGATGTGGTCTAGGCTGGTGATTTTTGTGTTTGGCATCTGGAAATAAATCTGTTCTTCATCCTTTCATCATCAGGAAGGGAGTGTACGGTTGCTTACGTCACACAACTGTAAGCCTTCTCCCTGTTCCTGAGGACTGGTTAAAAAATAATAAAATAGCTTGGAATTAGCTACATTTTCAGGCTTAAGTAATCTAGGATTGCATTATTAGTGGTGGTCTTTCCCACGCAGAGGTTGTCCTATTAGAAAATTGGTCTTCGTCTGAAACCAGGGTTTTTTGAAAGGATGTGCTACGAGCTGACGTTATTACATACCCAGAAGAGAAATAAACAGATATAACCATTGAGTGATGCAGCCCATAACTAAATTGTAGCAATAAATGTGTGAATGTTGCCTTGAACGGCTATTGCTCAGGAAGTCTTTATTATGGGTATATAGGAATGGCCAAATGAAAAGATAAGGTCTCAGTAGTATCATATTCTTGGGTTGCATGGGAGAAGGAAGTTTTCTACACCTGTCAGCAATAAATGTGTCCTTGGACCTTCCACTTTATTCTTTCTAGCACTTCATGTCCTTAGAACCGTGTGGTTTTAGATTTTATTCTGATCCTTAAGTGCTCACTAAAGTGGGTTGTTAAGTTCTAACTTTGTTCTGTTTCAGTCTCTTTATGACTTCTAGTGTGGTGGCGTCTGGCCTTTGATTAGGGTTTTAAGTACTACCATAATGAAGAAAAATGCAGTTAATAGGAATAGCTTACTTTTTCCAGTGCATTGTTTTTAGACCATGTTAAGGCAGAGGTTTGAGATTCTGCATTTTCATCTTTTGTTTATGTTTTAATTTGGAGATGTAACACTCCGAAGTTGAAATTGAGTTTACTGAAGAAGCAAGTCCTAGAAACATCTTTTGTAAGTTAGATATGTGGATCTCCTAAGAGCATTAAAGATTTTATGTTTGCTTACCAATTCCAGTACTTACTTGATAGGCATTTGCCTGTCAGTTGTTAAAGGTGAAGTTTAATTAGAAAGATTTAATGCAATATAGAAGCCTAATAATTTTGCCTGTTTCATATAAATAATTTTAACATTCCACTGTGAAAGTTGTTTTCACTTCAGAAGGCAGGGTGTTCTCCAGTTCCCAGCTAACTGATACTAGCGAAACCTGACCAAACTGCTGCTGAAGTAACAGAAGAATGAATCTGGAAGCAGCCTTTCTGAAGAAGGAAATACAGTTTTGTGTATGAAAGCCTCAGTTATGATGCTATAAAGAGGGCTGGTGATTTCTTTCTTAATTCTCTTGATAGCAGCAAAAGCAAGAATGAAGCAGGATTATTTTTCCATGGTCTTGTACAGATGAAAGAAGGTCAGAGTACTTCTGAATTTTTGTTGTTTGGAGGAAAAAAAAAAGAGTGAGTTTTGTTGCATTTGCTCTTTTTTGTTTACCAGACCTGCTTGGAACCTTATTGTTGTGCTGCTTTTAACTGTTTTAAGAGGGGCAATTTCACTCCTATTCTTTAGAGAGTGCAAGCTGCAGTGAAACTGATGGACCTCTTAAAAGTTAAATACCGAGCTGTTGCTGCTTTATGTGCTAGGAGCAGATGTTAAGGCAGGGAGTAGACAACTGTACACTTTTGAAAGATCCAGTACTGAATCTCTACCTTAGATGAGGTACTGAGCAACAGAGTGAAATTTAGGACATTCATCAGACTTGAACTTCTTGGAGCATTCTGGATAATGGCAGTAATCCATTGTAAATTTTGAAGTGCCCTGGGCTTTGTTGTCAGCTTGCTCTGTGTTGTCTCTTCTGGGTCTTAAAATTTAAGTATTGCTGGTCCATCTGTCAACAGCACAGGGAAAATAATTGTGTTTCATTACAAGAATCTTAGTGTGTACTTGTAACACAGTGCACATCTGTTTCTGTAGTCCTTTTTTCCAACAAGGCGTGCATATATCTTAAACACCAAATCATATGGAAGTGTGGAAAAGGGGGGGAAGTTATAGAAGTTACTGGTCTGTCTGTCTTTCCCAGGTCGCTTCTGTCAAACTGTTCTCTCCTGTTTCACAAAGCCCCCCTGTAGTGGAGATTTCACAGTCTCCCCAGTCACCTTACAGTGCCTCACTATGGTGTTGCTAGAGTTTAACCCCATTACCATGCTGCAGTCTTAACCCTGTTTTGATGCATCTGAGCCACTCTGAACAGGGAGAACAAATTACCTCTCTTTTCATTCAGCAGCGTTTGAAGATCTGTCGTCTTAGCTTCTTAAACACATCAATTCTGGTCTTTCAGTTCCCTCTTGTAAGTCATTTTACTAGGTCTGTAAAAATTCTCACTGCTCTTTTTTGCATACAGTTTTATTTATCTATTCCTTTCATGCATCTGAAAACAAATATGCATTGCTACCAGAGATCTGCCTGAATTTTGAAAGCGTGGTGGAAAACTTCATGTTAGTTTTAGGCTGTGTTTCTGTTTTTACATCCCAGTGTGATGTTTTCTCATTTTGTGTTTCACAGTAGCACCTAGATGCACCCCCTCCCCACCCCATCTGTTGCCTAGCCAACTTCCAGGCAGTGTTGTACCTGGTAGGAGGTATACTTGCTTACTACTGTTGACAGATAATCTAATACTTTGTTTGGTTTGTTGTTTTTCCTGATACCTGAGCTTGTCCTTTGAGATGTTTGTTGTTCAGTGCCTTTTGTGGACTTAATAACCCTGCAGTATGCTAGGAAACTGTTTCTACTTTTCCATTCTCTGTGAAATTGCAAAGGGCAGCTTAGGTTTCAAAAGGTGGAACCTAAATTCTACCACTTGGTTACCAAAGCGCCGTTTTTGAAACCTCTGGCTTCTGTATTACTTTCTAACCCCCATTTTTGTTTTGTTTTGTTTTAAAAATGTGCTTTTATTTCTTACTAGTTTTAAATGAAGTCATCTACTACATTGCCATCTTTTTTAATAAGCATGCAAAAAAGGCACTGCAACTTCCCACTGATGTCTGGTCTTAGCTTTTATTTTAGAAAAACACACTTTTCTTGGTCTGACTTATTTTATCAAATTTTTGTGCATCATATTCCTTCTGTATTGTCTGTTGCTGACTGTAGCAAAAGTTTCTTCTTCATTCTCCTGTATTTTTAAACATGGAAGATAAGCACTTGATAAAGGAAGGAAGCTCTTGGTAATGAGGTGACTCCTAAAAGCTAAACTTCCTGTGTTTAGCATCCTGAGATGGGCTGAAAGAGATGTTCTGAGAAGAGGCAAGTTTGTAATGTTACCAAAATCCGTCATAATATTAGAGGTGTCCTGATCCAGTTTACACCTCAAGTTTTTCCTGATGCATACAACTTGAATTGGAAACAGACAACATGCTTTTAAAGATCGAAGCTTTTGAATGGTCAAATACTTGATAACATCTGATAAGTACTATGCACACTATTTAATATCCTTCTAATGTCCCTCGGGAAACTCTCATTTAAATTGTTTTGCATCCTTGACACCTGCTTTCTAGTGTAAATGGCTTTTCTCCAGAATCGTGTCAGATCTTTTTTGGAGTTACTGCCTGTCTCTCTCAGGTAAGAAGTGAACCATATTCCAGTCTACTCCAGTGTATGGTATTTGTGCGATGCTTTTCTGTTGTACTATGACTTTTTTCTATATGCTAGGTGAATTATCACCTAAAACAGTTTTTCACTGAAAATGAGGGCATGAACATTTCAAACTGTGAACATTCAGTCAGTAGTTCATGTTGCATTCAGCCGTATGGTGATTCTAAAATGCAGAGTACACTAGACTTTATAGTCTTTGCTCCTGTTCTTCTATTTCTGCATTAACACAATATTCAGTCAACACTGAAACCTTATGAAGGGTGCCAGTGAGTAAACTAGAAAGATGGTGATTCAATGGCTTGTGTTCACAGCCAGCTCTATAGATCGGTGAGTAGCCTGTTGTGACCAGTGTGTGTGTGTGTGCATATGGACAGAATAAGGCCCTAGGTGCTAATGGAATGTATGTGTATATCTGCTATAAACTTTTAAACAAATTATTCCTGTAATAGTGTCGCTAACTCCAAATGGTAGTGGCTTAAATACATGTGGCTTTCTTGGCAGGGGAGGGGGACATCGCTGTGACATAAATTGTTAGAAGTAAACACTTCATGTGTTTACACAGGCTATTAATTTTGTCTACGTGTTAAAATTCCATTTAATGAATTTAAACAGGTTATCTAAGATAAAAATTTTTGCTTGCTTGATCACTTAACTTTTTTGTCATGTGGAAAGTGTGATATATCAGTGTTGAGTTTTACAGGAGTGAAGAATGTTTTGTTTTCCACTGTGCAGGTTCAAAATGATTGTTTAATGTCTTTTCTTGTTGCGTCTCTTTGTCACCCTTTTTTCTCCGTAACTTTCATGCTAATTCAGTGTTTAAAAGTGATAGGTAATGCATTAGCCAGACTTGTAAATGGTATGTCATGGAGTGTACTGAAATTCTTCAAGCAGAAGGCAGCTGGTTGCATAGAACTAAAAGGCTTATTTACCACCTTTCAGGTTTCATCTGAAGACCGAAGTACGCTGTGGGCTTTGATCACTTTTTATGGAGGGAATTGCCAGCTGAGCCTCAATAATAAGTGTACTCATTTGATTGTGCCTGAGCCAAAGGGGGTAAGAGTTTATTACATGTACACTTCTTGTTGTAGCTCTCATTTGCTTTTGAATAATCAAAATTTTTCCATCTCCCTGAAGTTAGGATTCTTAAGGCTGTTCATTAGTCTTGAACAGCTAAATTCAGCACAATTATGCATTGCAGCTATTCGGTTTGTATTTATTTTCTGTATGGCTTTAAGCCTAATTAATTCAAAAGATGTTGAATTTCATATCGGTATTTGTATATCTGGTTGAATAAAGCATTTTATTTTTCAGTTTGTCTTAACCTAATTTTGACATATCATAATCATTGGCGATTGTGATTTGTAAATCTGTATATACAGAATCAGTGAAGAAAAATGAACAAAATTGAAAAATTGTGTAAAATGCCATTCAGTGTTACAAGGCAGAGAGGGATAAAGAGAGCAGAATGAGGAACAGGTTATTTTCTTTTTTGTTGTTTGTTTTTTTTTTCTCAGAAAAAAGAGAACTCTCATAATCCCTGCAGTCATTCCTCTTAAAGAAAGATGGTAGGATAAATAGTACATGGCATTCCTGTCCAACTGCTGGTAAAGTAGTCATACTTAAATCACTCCCATCACAGGATATCTTAGGTTGGAAGGGACCCATAAGGATCATCAAGTCCAACTTCCTGCTTCTTGCAGGACTGCCTAAAACTAAACCATATGACTAAGAGCATTGTCCAGATGCTCCCTGAACTCTGACAGGCTTGGTGCCATGGCCACTTCCCTGTTCCCTGTTCCAGTGACCGACCACCCTCTCAGTGAAGAACCTTTTCCTAATGTCCAGTCTGAACTTCCCCGATGCAGCTTCATGCCATTTCCTCGTGTCCTATCACTGGTCACCAGAGAGAGGAGATCAGCGCCTCCACCACCACTGCTCCCTGGAGGAAGCTGTAGGCTGCGATGAGGTCACCCCTCAGCCTGCTCTTCTCCAAGTTGAGCAAACCAAGTGACCTCAGCTACACCTTGTGAGTCTTGCCCTCGAGACCTTTCACCATCTTGGTCGTCCTGTCGACACACTCAAATAGTTTGATGTACTTCTTGTATAAATTGAGGCACCCAAAACCACACACTCTACTTAAGGCGGGGCTGCACCAGTGCAGTGTAGAGTGGGACCATCACCTTCCTTGACCAGTTAGCTATGCTGTGCTTGAGGCACCCAGGACATGGTTGTCCCTTTTAGCTGCCAGGGCATGCTGTTGGCTCATGGTCAGTTTGCCATCAACCCAAACCCCCAGGTGTCTATCCGCGGGGCTGCTCTCCAGCCACTTGTCCCCCAGTTTATATGTATAACCGGGATTACCCCCTCCCATGTGCAGAATTGGGCACTTGTTCTTTTTAAATTTCATATGGTTGGTGATTGTCCAGCTCTCTAGTCTATCCAGATCTCTCTGTAATGCCTCTCTACCCTCAAGGGAGTTGACAGCTCCTCCTAATTTAGTATCATCATTTGACTTCCTACTCCTGTGTAGGAAGTAAAATGTTTCTGTCTTTATGCAAACGGTGAAACTGAATCGGAAAGATTAGGTAACTGGCTAAAGGCAGCATTTAGCACATCAGAATAGCCTTCTGTGCTGTAATGCTAGTAATGCTTTGATTATAATAGTTCTCCCTCTTACTTAAGAAGAAATACATTTGTAATTGATTTCCTGTGTTTGTTCAAAGACTGAAAATGCTTAAAAGAAATTGAAGCTCGCTTAAAAATTATTGCTTGGATGCTTTTAGTTAATGTGGTGGATGGAGCAAGTTTTTGGTTTTGTTTCTGTGTGTTTTATTTTTTGTCCTTTAATAAGAAGAGTGCATTCCCATCACTTTTTTTTAAGTTTCCAGTTAGTGGGAGGGGTCTCACAGGTTGGTTAGTTGAATGTGGGTGACTCTAAGATCAGGTTCTATACACCACCTCCTCACATAAATCTGTAAAACCTTGTCAAGTTTCTGAAGTTGTTTTATACAAATTGCATATATTGTCCTATCAATGACCCTTGCAATATTTTGGAGTTAATGTAAACTATCTAGTACTCAGAGAAAAGCACGTGGCTGGTAGGGTGACAGTAAACTTGTGTGCAATATAAAGGGAACTGCTTTGGAATAAAACATGGGCTGGCATTGGGAGGAGAGAAGGTGTGGACGTGGGAAATGCTTCCTTTTTTTCCCTGTTTTCATTTAAAACTATAAGAACCTTTGTAGGTGGTTTTCTTGGGGGGGGATATGTTTTGGGGGGATTTTTTTGTTTATTTTTAAAGTTGTTCTTTCTTCTGTGGCAGAGCTAGAAGGGTGTACTGACCACCACCCTAGTTGTCTCCTCCATCACAACATAATGTAATCCTTGGACAAAGAGCTTTGCTACCTAGAATGGTATTTTTAATAGGCAGTGATATACATTTAAGAAGTGTTGCCTTAAGTCATAAACTTCTCAAAGCAAAGGATGTTGTCTTCAGCTTACCAGTCAAGAAACTGAAAAAAACCCCCACATTAGCATTTCATATCTGTGTGATGAAATAAATATCTTGTTTAATTTACATAATCATTGAATGGGAACAATTTTATAGAATGATTACTTAAAATGCTTCTAGTCCTGCTGCTCTGTCATACTACTACAAGGGAATCTGCAGCAGTTTGTAATGAGAACAGTTTTGACACTAGTGGAAGTTTAAATGATTGCTTTGACTAGACACAGGATGATAAAACAAGATTCTTACTAATTCTCACCACAAAGAAAGAATGAAAACTCATATCCGCAAATAAACTTGGTTTCATCTGTAGTCTCTTTATTGTGTATGAATGACAGTTTCATTGTAGGAAATAACTCTAGAGAATCATTAAATTAATTTCCTCTGAATGTGCTGGTTGTTAATTTATATTGTTTGACATACAAAGAAAATCCCAGTCCAATCACTTTTACATATTAGATCCTGAAATTAGTTTTAAATCTTTTAAAGTTTTTGCTCCCCCCCCCAACTTTCTTGATATTTGTGAGGGGTGTCTATCAGAGAGAGGATGTTTGAATAAATAGAGCACTGATCCTATTTCTATTTCTTAGGAAAGGAAACAGCGAAGTTTTACTATTTGTATATATCTTCAACTGATTAAATGATAAGGGAGGAGGAAGGGATAAAGTTTTCTATTTTGTCAGCATCGTAACCTCTCACTACAATGGATTTAGCTAATATTTGTACAGAAGTGAAACTTTCAAGTTGAGGGCAACATTACAGTGTGCAGCTTCTGAGAAGGTGTATGGAAATTACTTGACTGGTTTCTGATTTGTATTCCTGCTGAAATGCATTTTTTTTTTTCAGTGATCACCTTGTAAATATTTGTCTCTATCGTGAAATTCTGATTTTTCCTTAAATGCTTTTTCTTTTTTTTTTTTAACTTTTTTTAGTGGAGAAAATGTAAGTATAAACTGTATTTAGACTCACCTTAATGTCCACCTGAAAATCAGCTGCATCTTAGTATTGACTGTGATGTTCCTAGCTGCTGGAGTTCTAAAGGCTTTCTCAGAACCAAATTTCAGGGTTTTCAAATCCTTTGATGACTGCCTTTGAGAAGAATTTGGGTAGTGGTGGATTTGCAAGTGAAGACTTAATCTTCTGCAGTTGTGCCTTCTGAGTCCTTTATGTTGTAAATGTGGAGGTTTTTGTTTTAATCTCTTGGAATTTGTGGTTACCACAGCAGTGTAGTTTGTCCTGTTGGTTCTGGGAGAGATTACCTTCTGTTATTGGACAGCCTCTTGTGATATGCCTCTCTCTGCTCTAGCAGAGAGCGCGCTCAAAAATGTTATTTGGGATTTTTTGTCTTTAAATAAATTTTTTTTTTCTCCCCAGGAAAAATATGAATGTGCTTGTAAAAGGGACAGCATTAAAATTGTGACACCAGACTGGGTACTGGATTCTATAGCTGATAAGACTAAAAAAGAAGAGACTCCTTATCATCCTCGCTTAATTATATACGAGGAGGAAGAGGAGGAGGAGGAGGAAGAGGAGGAGGAAGCAGAAAATGAAGAACAAGATTCTCAAAATGAAGCCAGTACTGATGAAAAATTATCAAGCCCAGCATCTTCTCGAGAAGGATCACCTTTGGGTGATCAGGTTTTTTCACCAAAATCTACTCCTGCTGATAAGGCAAAAGGGGAACTGATGTTTGATGATTCCTCAGATTCCTCTCCAGAAAAGCAAGAAAGGAATTTGAATTGGACACCAGCTGAAGTCCCGCAGGCATCCACAGCAAAGCGCAGGTTGCCTCAAGGGAAAGACTCTGGGTTAATTAATTTATGTGCCAATGTCCCACCAGTGCCAGGTAATATTTTGCCTCCTGATATGAGAGGCAATCTGATGGCTTCAGTACAAGGTGCCCAAAGTTCTGATCGACAGGAAATGATGGCTACGTGGAGTCCGGCCGTGCGGACATTAAGGAATATTACTAATAGTGCTGATATTCAGCAGATTAATAGACCGTCAAATGTAGCACATGTAAGTTTTGGATTTTTAATTTATAAGATATTGGACTTTTTCTTAGGAACTATCGTATCCAAGAACTTCAATTTCATTTTATTTTTCTTTAAATGTACAGAGTATTAAAAGTTCTCCATATTACTTAGAAGTTGTGGCCAAATCAGTAACCTCCCCACAAGTAACTTCATTCTTCGCAGGTTCACAGAAGTAAGAACGCATTTGGAAAAAATATTTGGAAGAGTAAAGCTGTGTTTAACTGTAGCGTGCTTTAGAGTTTCAGTATTGATTTCTTGGTAAGAAAATAAATCATTAATTTAGAATTATTTGGCTAGTTCAGGAAACCTGATTTCATACCCTTCAAGCTTTTTATTCAGTGCAAGGAATTATTGGTGCTATGAACACATAAAACTGTGAAATTGATTGTTCTCACAGTAGGTTCAGTTCTATACTGTGTTGTTCTGCTGGGCATCATTAAGTTGTACAGTATAGTCAGGATTATGATGCAGAAGTCCTAATTTACAGGTTCTTATGCCACTCGCATAGTTTAAATAATTGCAGCTTTTGTATTGAATTTATTTTTAGAAGAAAGTAAAAAAGCAAGTGAGCATGCACTGAAATAACTTGTAGCATTGAATTTCTAAGATGTTCATGGGAAGGGAACGTGAGGAAAGTAGGTGCTGGTAAATGTTAGACATATTTTTTACTTAAATAATTGTACTGGTGCATTTATTTGGATGTTCATCTGAAGGTAAAACTTTCAAAGGTGCCTGAAGAATAGAGAAACTTACAGCTAGTACTTAAACACAAAAAGTGGAGTCACTCAGAAGTGCTGTTTTTTTGTGGTCTGTATGACTTCTGAATATGAAATGGAAATGCAAGCTTCCGTTTAAAACTGAGTCTTAGATTCCTCTTCTCAGTGCCTTGAACTGTTTAAGGACTGAGGCTTCTGGGTAAGCACTGAGCAGAACCGCCAGAGTCCTGGTCGGTTGGCCAGTGCTGGTAAGCTGGCTGATGCTTTCATGTCTGAACACCACATCTACAACCCAGTCATTGGACTGTCAAATACTCTTTAGTGGTATCCCTGTGGAAGTATTCTGTAAGTAGTATTTATAGAGCAGTTGATGGTATCATGCTTCGGCTAGACTTTTGTCCTCCAAAAGTCTGTTAGACTAGGGACTTAACTATGGTGTGCAAGGGCTGTTCTCAATCCGGTATCAGGCTGCTGTGTAGGTCACCGTGCTGGCTCCAGCATGTGGAGAAAAGCTTTTGTATTAGAATAGTGAATCTGCTTCCTAGAGGGAGGAATACCAATTCTAGCTTTTTCCTTACAACTTCCCTCTGGCTAGGTTAAATTGTACTTTGTATCCTGCTTGAGTACCAGTTTTGGGTGGATTCCATGCCTTGGTGCACCATCTTGGAAAGTTCAGGTTTAATTTGAACTTCAGATTTCTGCTGAATGGCATTGTGCAGGTACAAACTTACTTTCTGAACATAGCCCTAGGATACTTTTGAAAGTTTTATCCCTTTATTTTGAAATACGTGTCCTGAAGCTTCTGTAATTTTGACTTTTGGGACTTTTTGTGGAGAGCAGCATGAAGATCTCATACTGAGCCACGGAAACATTCTTTTTGTGTATGTTATTTTTAGTTATTGACTGTTTATACTGTGGTGCTGTCTAGACCTTAATGATGGGTGATGCACTGATAATCGTGGTTGTAAATGTATGCCATACCGACAACATCAAAATTACTTAAATGAAACCCTAGACGTTTTGAAGTGCATTGTAAAACACACTTGAGCCACCTCTGATGAAGAGTTGATGGACGTCTCACTGAGAGGTTACAGTTAATTGGCTTTGTGTTTCAGTGATGTGCTTTGATTCCTCTCATGCACCCACACCATTGAAGTTTACGCTGTATGTGATTAAATGGTGTGGGTGAAGGAAACAAGCTTTGCAGCATTCACCAAAGCTGACTTCATGTTTAAAAGACTTTATGGATGGCGAGTCTAGAGCTTCCTATTGCTCCTTCTAATTTTTAATAGGTAGTTCGTATTAAAATATTTTAACAAATATCTAGAACTCATCCTAATCTATTAGGAATTTGCCTAATTTTCCCTTTTCTGATGTTTTAAAAATTCACTTGCTAACTTGAATCTGCTTAGAGTGAAATGATTTCTCCCTTAACAGTGAGTTATAAATCTAAAAATGAAATTAAACTCCAGATTACTTCAGCACTCTGTATAAATCTAAAATCTACTATTCTTATGTATGGGTTAGTTAGGTTTTTTTTTCCCTGAGAAACTATTAGTGCTCAATGAGTGCTACTAGTGATCAGTATTTTTCTTTGTGTTTTGGGATTCAGTTTAAAAAATAGAGCTGAATATTCCTGAACGGGTTCAAAAGAAAGCAAGGTTGTATTCAGTTCCCATGTTTCAAACACCACTAATTAGTATAGAGGCATTATTAGCAATTTCTAAGTTAAAGAAAATAAGACCATGGAACTAAACTTTGACCTTAACGGGCCAAGAGGATTGTACAATGAATATTATAGTTGGTTGAGTTGATCACTGTATTTATTCATATAGTGCTAATAGTCATAATGCCATTGGAGTTACCATCAGTAATGCAGGGATGGGTTTGAATCTTATATTTTTCTAAAATGTGCATTGCCTTTTATTAGAAGCCATGTGTAGCTCTGAGCTTTTCTATGTGTAAGTCCTGTCTTTTCATTTTGCTATTAAGAGTTAAAGATTTTTATTGTGCTCGCAATGTATTTAAGCATAAGGTTCTTTTCTTTTGAGAATTGTATTTTCCCAGTAGTTCTTTAAATATTTTTAAAACTGAATGACAACAAAAAGGTCACAAAACTAATCTTTGTTTTCTAGATATTACAATCACTTTCAGCACCTACAAAAAGTTTAGAACAACAAGTAAATCATAGCCAACAGGGACATCCAAATGCGGTGCTGTTTAGTCAAGTGAAACTAACGCCAGAGACACATTTATTACAGCAGTCACATCAAGCACAGCAACAACAGCACCATCCTCTTTTACACCTTCAACCTCAACAACTTATGCAGCTACAACAGCAGCAGCAGCAACAACCCCAGATTTCCCAGCAGTCTTTCCAACAGCAACAGCCTCATCAGTTTTCACAACAGCAACAGCAAGTTCATCAGCAGCACCAGTTCGCACAACAGCAGCTTCAGTTCCCACAGCAGCAGTTACACGCGCAACAGCAGCTACACCGTCCTCAGCAGCAGCTCCAATTCCAGCAGCAGCATGCTTTGCAACAGCAGCTTCATCAGTTGCAGCAGCAGCAGCTACAGCAGCAGCAATTGCAGCAGCTACAGCAACAGAATCTGCAACAACAGCAGCTGCAGCACCAGCAGCAGCAAATGCAGCAGCAGCAATTGCAGCAGCAGCACTTGCAACGATTACACCAACAGCATCAGCAACAGCAAATGCAGAACCAGGCGACACAACACTTAACTCAGACGTCTCAAGCACTACAGCATCAAGTTGCAGCCCAGCAGCCACAGCACCACCAGCAGCAACAGCAACAACTGCAACAGCAGCCGCTTTTTGGACATGATCCAGCAGTGGAGAGTTAGTAACTATTGCCTTCTGATCCTGGAAAAAAGTTGCTAATGACATGACATAATGTGGATTAGAATATAAAAAATTAATGCCATGTTTACAGTATGGGATTGTAAGACTTAGAAATGCCATTCATGGTGTGGGACCCATTTTACTAATTTTTAGGCAAACATATTAAAATTATAACTAAGGATGACCAAGAAATCCGAAAAGCATGAGAGCACTGAGAACTTTCTATTTTCAAATATATGCTTTATGCCACTTAGATATAAATTATGCTATGAGAACATTGTTAGTCTGTGCATACCATCAATTTTTAAAATTTATTTTTTTCCTTTGGAAGAGGGGAAGGGGGAAGCTTTCAAGGAGGGTAAAAACTGGAAAGACAGCTTAAATTTTGGAAATACTATTAAATTAATGAGGATTCATTATCAGATAGGAAGTTGTCGTAGCTTGCTTTGAATTCTCTCTATGGAGTAGAACTGAAAGCTTTTTGATTGTTTTGACTCTTCATAGCTGATGTATATAACTAAGTTGTCTTATGTTTTCCTTCTGGTGCTCCTTCCTTCGACCCCTTTAGCCCCCCTTCCTTCAGGAAAAAAAACCACTCAGAACAAAATCAAACCCTGGGCTGAACTGTGCCGTTATATGTGGCTGTCAGCTTTGAAATTTTGGATCCTGCTTTTTCCAAGAAAGATTTACTTCAAAATTCAGTGAAGTTTATGACCTGGTAATACAAAAGATGAGTGTAGCAAATATATTCTGAGATGAACTGTTCAGGCTTGTAAGTATTTAATTTTTTGTTCTTTTGTGTGCCAAACTATTCCAGTTCCAGAAGAGTATTTCCTACTGGGCTGTGTCTTTGCAATTGCTGATTACCCAGAACAGATGTCTGACAAACAGCTGTTAGCAACCTGGAAACGGGTAAGATTCTGCTGTATTTTTAAAGAACTATAACGTAATGTCATAGCAACTAAATCCTAAAAGGAATGATTGGAAGTATTTCAGCACTGTTCACTTTTAGGCATCCTTTTGTGTAATGTTTGTGTTACAACCTAAAAACCATTATTCAACTGCAGCTGACCAGCAAAAGTAACAAAAATGCTTTAGATATGCAGCCTGGTTGAATTAGGTCTTTAGTCAGAACACTGGCTGAATGAATTATAGCCTTAACTATTTCCCAACTATTTATGCTATTCGTCAGGCAGCTGTAGTGCCACAAATGTAATATTGCATTGCTCTCTATCTTTAACTTGGTTGTGTAAAAAGACTCCTTTTTTTGCATATAATTTTGGCATTTAGTAGCCTGTGAGGTATCCACCTGAGTGAATAAGATGGAGGAATAGAGTGTTTCTATTTTTTGCCAACTTCTATTTTTCAGAAAAATCTGATTGTATCCTTTCCTAAATGAGAGGACTTTGATGTTCTTCAGAAACTTCTGATGGATTTTATAGTTGAATTTTCCCTACAATTTTGCATAATCAAGTAAGCTGTTGACATTTTTAACAGCACTTGTGTTTATTGCTGAGATAGAATTGAATAGTTCATGAAAAATTGTTTAATAGTTATACTGCAAAAATAAAAAACATGAGAAGGGTTATTTTTGTTTATATATCTTTGTGTTTTTTTTTTAATTGAGTCTAAAAAAATAGTCTTTTTGTAGCACAGTGAAAAGACGCATATTTAATTTTGTTTTCTCCTTTTTTTTTTTTTTCAAAAACGTTTTAAGCTAGATAACAAACCTTTTTTTGGGGGGGTAACTGTTCAGTGAAATGGTGCTAATGGTGGCAGTGTCCTAAAGAGTAGACTTGAATTTCAGACTGTGTGTTTCTTAGGGTAGTTTTAAAATTGTTACATATATTAGAAGATTTGGGTTTGTTCTCTTACCAGATCATTCAGGCACATGGTGGGACAGTGGACCCTACTCTTACAAGCAGATGTACGCATCTTCTTTGTGAAAGCCAAGTCAGTAACATGTATGCGCAGGTAAGCAAACTAGTAACGTGTTCATGCGTGCTTTCCTTTGATTGCTGGAAAGGTAGCAGACTTAATGCTTAGATCGTAAGTATAAAATTGAAGTTTTTCATGAGGTGCTTTTTTATGATTTGTGGTTTATGATAAACTTTCATAATGTGTGTAGTAGATTTATTCCAGAGAACACTGAGGAAGATGCTGTGAGAAGAAGGATCCTGAAGAAGTAGAGAAAAACAAACGATTAAAATCGTAGCTTTGTACTGTAGAAAAAGGTTAAAATAAAATAAAGATGTATTTTGATTTTTAAAAGCTATTTGTGCATGTGTTCATAGGCTTTAAGAGAAAGGAAGAGATGTATTACAGCACATTGGCTGAACTCAATCTTGAAGAAGAAGAAAATGGTACCACCTCATCGAGCCCTTCATTTTCCAGTGGCATTTCCACCAGGAGGAAAGCCATGCTCTCAACATGTAAGAAGAAAAAGCTTACTTCTAACAAATGCTTGGTTCATTACATGAGCATTATTAAAATATAGCTAGAAAGTGCTTACTCAAACAAGAATACACATTTCTTTTGTCTCAGAAGAAAAGCTTCCGTTAATCTCAGGGTCCTGTGTTAATGTGGTGCATAGTACTGGGTGATTCACAGTGCTTTGCAAGTCTTACTAAGTTCTGAGTGGTGAGGAGTAACACCAGTGTTTATGAATTATTCTCTTAGAAACTGAGGTGCAAAGATTACGTGAGTTATACGTAGCAAGATGGCAGGAATCCAAGTGGCGTAGCTTTTTACTAACAGCACATTTAACAGTGTACGCTTCCTTTACCATCACCCAATATTTTGAGGGGATTTTTTGTGGCTTTTTCTTTTTCTGGGTCAATACCTAGCAAATACCATAAAAGTAAGCCTGTGCTGTTAATCAGAGACTAGGAGGTCACAGTTCCAGTAGCCTGTGCAATGAGGAGCACTGGGGAAGCTGAATTTTGTGGGGTTGAGACATAAACTTGCAGCTGAATGGGATGCATCTTGAAATACACCATGCAACATAAAACAAGATGCTGAAGTATGTCTTGGCATTGGATTTCTGTGTGCTGGATGCAGACATACAGGATGATGGCCTTGCTACTAGCCTGTTGTGAAAGGCACAAAAAGAAACAGAAGTCTGGGTAAAGTGGAATATAAAAATATGCATGTGAACACAGCGGTTAGTAGTAAAGGTAATATCTAATGTAATAAATGTAGTTTATTATCAATAACAGAACTGTTGTTGCCTTCTTCTAAATAAAAGGAGAGAATGGCAAAAACGAAAACCTGGCAAGACTAAGGATGAGAACAGGAGAGGTGGAATTACAGTTCCCCACCTGTGATCGTCTGGCACAGTTTATTTGGCTTCATGGCAAGGTAGAGCAGAGCGGTCAGGAGATTTTTAAAAGTAGAGTAGGGCAAGTAAGTCTAAGTGTTTCTCTGTCTCCCTGAATATAAACAGCAGCAGCAGAAAGAGGTGAGACATGTGAGAAGAAAACTAGCTGTGAGCTCTTTCATAGTAAAACTGTAGTCCTTGTAAATGAGAAAAAACTGACAGCAGAATGAAAATGATTCTTCCTGAGTCAGAACTAGTGCTGGAAACCTGAAATGTTTATGTATAAACAAATCACTTTTAAATTGTACTTTATGTATCCTACAAGCTGTCTTTTAATTAAGTGCCTATGTGCCATAGTTATGATAATCTGTATGTCATTGTAATGTAAAGAAGTTAATAACAGGAAAATGTTTTCAACAGGAGTGTTCTGTAAATACCATCTGTGTTCAGTTAATTGTAACTGTCTCTTTCTCTCTGTAGATAATCTCTGTGACTGGATTTGTTGATAGTGACAGAGATGACCTCAAACTAATGGCCTACCTAGCAGGTGCCAAATACACAGGCTATCTGTGTCGCAGCAATACAGTTCTCATCTGTAAAGAGTAAGTGGTTTACCTCTGCAGTACTCATTCTCAGTTGCCCGTTGCCAGTTAGTGCTTTTCTTAAGATGAGGTGCTAATTACATCTCATTATGAGAACGTTAATTTTAATCAATTTTGTGATTTGATAGCAATAAACTCAGTGATGTTGTTTCTTGAACTAAATTACTACACTCTTACATTATAAATTTGGCCTTCTGAAGACAGACAAAAGAAAAGTAATTTCTAATTTCCCTGTTTTACAATATTTTATAAGTGATGCTGACTTAAATCATCTCTGAGTAAAATGCCTTTTTTTTAATCATTGCTTTAAAACGTTGGGGGAGGGAAAATTGAGTTAAATCCAGGTCTAACTTGATTCCATTTGGGACAGAGATGCTCCTGTAATTGACTTGTTCTAGCATGTAAAGCAAAAAGTATTTTTTCTGATTATCTACTTTGTCACAATTAAAACAGATAATAAGCCAACAGAGGAATATTGGTATTTCAGGTTTTTTATTAGAAAATGCTATTTTACGTGTTTTATTGAAATATAATTATTTTTTCTTCACCTCTGAACAATAAGGCCCAATGGCTTGAAGTATGAGAAGGCTAAAGAGTGGAGAATACCTTGTGTAAATGCGCAGTGGCTCTGTGACATACTGCTAGGAAATTTTGAAGCTTTACGGCAGATACAGCACAGTCGGTATACAGTATTCAGTCTTCAAGATCCACTGTCTCCCAGTCAACATCTAGTGCTAAACCTTCTGGGTAAGAGTTTCAGACCCAAAATCCTGTGTTCTGTAGCATTTATATAACTACCCGCTTAATCAACAGAAGCATGTTTCTTCTGTTATAAATAACTTTGCAATGGTTTCATTTTTGTCTTGTTCGTCATTTCCTAGATGCTTGGAGAGTCCCATTAAAGGTATCACCAGAACTTCTAATGGTATGTTGAGTTACAGTATATATACAGCTATTTTTTATAAGATTACTCTTTAGGGCTTTTAATGTGTGAACATGTGTATGTGGTGTGAACAGCATGCCAGAGGGACTTACACAGACCCGTACTGAACCTCCTGGCTGTACTTCCTGCTAGTGTTCTCTCTATCTTATTTTGAGAAATCTGAGAAATAATCTTACGCAGAACTAAGAACATGCACTGTCATACACAAAATCAGGTTACTTTTGAGACATCTTGGGCTAGTGCTTCACTCTTCAGTTTTTACATCAGATCTTTACAAAGGGCTTAGTATTTTTTGAGTCAGCACCTAACACTGAAAATCAGTCCACATAAGAGTTTTTAAGGCAGAGCACCAAAAGTCAGTAAGAATTTTGTGAGAATATCGACTAAATTTTAAATAGGATAGATAATGTAAATTAAGGGTGTGCAACTACTTTATATCATCTCTTTGAAATATTCTAAGAAATTAAACCATGGACATATATACCATATTTTTTATAATTCAAAAATATGTCTTGCTTTAAAAAGTGTAGTTGATAACCCTGGAAGTAATAGTAGTGTAAATGAACAACAGTAAGGATACAAAGAATGTACCTTAAAAAAGATACAAAGCATTTAGTTTTTGTCATGTAGTGCATTCTGTGAAACATGCAAAACAGGTGTGAGCTGAGGTGGAAACTGCAACTTATCTTCTGAACTGTTTCCTTGTTCTGAATATGCGGAAAACTATTTCAGTTTTTGTATTGTAAATTCTCTTCCCATTTCAGATTTATACTTGATAACTGTTTTCATAGTGTCTGTCTTCACATAGGTAAATTCCAATTTGAGCTAGTGAGCTGTCAGTTCATTTGTACAACAGATGACTCAGATAACTTACTATATTGCATAAAAGCATTTTGCCATACATCCTGTGTTCTGGATCGCTTCTTATCTCAGTTGTTGTATACTCTTCAGAAAAGAGGAGCTTAGTAACTTAATTACAACTTAATTTGCACTATTTGTTGTTTTAATACCTTTCAGCTTTAGAAATAGCCAGTACTGTATCCCTGGCCCTAAGTTTAAAAAAGTCTTCTTATAGACCCCTGTGGAATTGTTTTGTGTGCCCACAGGAAACTAATTTTTAGGAAATTAACTGCCTTTAAAAATTCACGTACTTCGTATTTTCCTGAAGGAGGATGCATTCTACTAGTGGCAAAATAAAAAAATCCTTGAAGAGATTCAGTATCCACTATTAGTATTTAAAATAGCTTTTAAGTAACTCAGTTCTGGGTTTGTTACCACCACCCTTTGTGTCCACACTGCAGTTGAGCTCATGTTAAAATCAGGCATGTGCCGCCTTTGTATGACTCAGTCAGACCAGGTGGTGGCCCGTGTTTTGTCTTACGTAGCAAATGGAGAGAACTTTGGGGTCAGAAAGCCTAGTTTAGTACCTCCTTTTCCGTATTTACTATACGGGGACCCTTCTTGCCTGTGTGAAGTGGGAATCTTGTAACTTAGATCAAAAGGGCTTCTGGAGGTAATCTTGTCCAGCTCCCCTCAGGATGCCCACGAATGAGGAATATGATTTGTTAATAGAAAATGCCGGGCATGCGGAAGGAAGTGTCAGACAAGGCACCTCACTGCCTTCACAGTAGGTGTTTGTATTTGTCTTGGGATTTAAAGTATGGGGTCCTCTTCTGAGGACAGCTGTCTATCAGATAGTGTTGATGTCATCTACCTTTTGCATTTTCATAGCTGAAAAGTCTATCAAAAAGCGAGCGCATGTGCTTTTCTTTCCAGCTGCTCTTACTAGTGATTGTCTGGCATAGAAACGCACGTCCCTGAGAGCAGGGAACAAACCCCTGTGGCCCGTTCTTCCCAAAGGACCATCCTCACAGCGAGGCTGGAATAATGCTGCCTGACTTTCTGGTCGTATGCCTGTAACATTCCTCATTGAATTTCAGGTGCAGATTTGAAGGCTAAAAAGGAATAGATGTCACATGCTCCTGCAAGTGAGAGCTGTGGTTTCAAGTAACTCAGGCCAGGGAGAGCCTAAAAGCTACATTTCTTTACTCCTGGGTGAATGCTCTAGTGGCTGATCTAGTACTGGGGAGGTGGGAATGTCTATCAAGTGAGACCCTGAGCGTCCACTGGAGCTTCTGTTTATTTGGTCAGGGAGCTTGAGTGTTTAAAGCGCAGGTGCCAGTATTTTCTGTTGATACTTAAGCACCTGAAAGAATATTGTAGCCTCCATGTATTTAACAAATGGACAGGTTTTTTGATCTCATTTAATTATTTGGGATTTCCATTGATGATTATCAGATTTATTTAAAGGAAAAAAAGTTCCACAATACTTAATTTGGTGTTCACATAAATGATTACATAACTTTTGGTTAATGCTCAGCTTTGCTTGAGTCAGTTGTGTAAGCAGTAGGTACACCAGTATGCATTCACTAGTATGTCTCTCTCATTTCTGTTTAATTTTAATATAGTCTCAGAATATCAGTGTGTAGTTCTCATCTTTCAGAATAGAAGTTCGTTTTCCTGCTCGATTCAGATACAAACCATATATATGATCTAATTTCAGGGTGTGAGGTTGCCTTTGAAACCAAAGCAAAATGAATCCAGTCTTCAGCCATCTTCCAAAAGAGCAAGGTAAGAATAGCGAGCAATCAGTGATGGTAGTCCTTAATTTACTTTTCTCCAGAAAAAGTTCTCTCCTGTGCGTGCAAATTGAAATAACTGGCAATGTTTTTTGCCTATTGCCAGCTACTCAGCTGGCAGGAATAAAATAACTAGAGGGAAGTAGTGAGAGAACTGGGAGAGAACATAAACAGGAGGATGTGTCCTGTTCTCAGCACAGAAATTTTTTCTTCAGAAGATGATTGATCTTGCCTATTCCTCATTCATCTGAGTATTTGTAATGGTAAAAGTTGCAAGAGTGTGCTTGTCTAGTTCTAAAATAATACTACAGCTTTGGGCCCAAACTTCACAATCTGATGTATTTTTGTAGGATTGAAGACCTGCCACCACCTACCAAAAAACTCACCCCAGAATTGACACCAATGGTGCTCTTCACAGGATTTGAACCTATGCAAGTTCAACAGTACATTAAGGTGACTTTCATGCCTATCTCTTGTGAACTACATACAAACATGATAACTTTTTTCTTGATGTTGAATTTTTTACTAAGACTCGATTAACATACATCCAGTGGATAAAAACCCATACTTACTGGGATTAGAGTGTAGGTTTATGTGAAACAAGTTTTATTTGGTAACTGTTCTGCTTTAGGTACTACTTCATACGTCTGTGCTGCTTGTTTTTTCTTTCCGTATGATTGTTTTAAGAAGCAAGAAAGCCCCTTCCACATTTATTTCTGTATCAGCAAACTTCATGACTGAATTTAGGTGAGAAAAGTAGTGATGATTGTACTGGACAAGACGCAAGCTGCTTCTAGCATAGTTGCTATCTGTAATGCCAAATGCTTCAAAGAAAGCTGATGACAAAGCTTATGGCAGGGGTGAGGCAAGAAGATCCTGTGGAGATTTTGTTCTGTTCCCTAATAAAGCTGTCCCAAAATTTAACTCGAAATAACTTATAACATTCTTTTAATGGTATAATAATATAATAATTCCTTTAACCTTAATAATTACTCAATCTTTGTTCCAAAAGAGCCCTTCATTTACGCTATTTTTCACATGTTGGCTGAGATTTGAGGCACAGGGTTTTTTTAACTGCTGATCTCAGTAGTGCATGAAAGATCGTGCCACTGATGCCTGCTCCAGATAATCAAAAGTAAATGAGGCCTAGTTTGAGTCGGCTGCAAGTTTTAATAATAAGCATCGCTTCAGTGTGCTCAAAAATATCTAATATCTTCTTTATTTTACCTATACTTGTTTTTGAAGTAGTTGGACTTCAGAGTTTTCTTCCCTTACAGTGTTTGCATTTAAAGCTTGATATTAAATAATTAGGAGCATAAAATATTTTTTACTATATTCCATAAAGTTCCAGTGTCAGCTCCTCATTTTCTGTCATGTTGGTTATGGGTTAATTATATGGAGAATCTGTTTGGTAACAAATACGGCTCACAAATATTTAAAAAAATGAACTTCAGCCTTAAGGCTTGTGAAGTTGGATCTGAACTTGGCAGTGATGATACTGTCAAGACCTTTCAGAGTTTGGATACCTGGGTGAGGCTGGATACTTCTCATCATCTTGAGATGAAGGGGTAGTCTTTTTTTCCTGTATGCCCAAAGGGTTCCTTGACCATCAGAAGGGAAAGCTTGCAAGATCTGCACTCACAGGCATACAGACTTTGAGGGGAACATGTATTAACTATAGAAATAGCAGCCTTTGCCTTTCATACGTGTGTTTATACAAACTCTGAAAGAAATAAATAGTAGAGAGGTTCAGTGTCATTGACTAATACTTTCGTGTATCATCTCTATGGAAACTGTCAAAGTAAGCCAGCACAGTAAAGAAGTTTAAAACTTTGTCCCTGTCTATCCTACTTGTTCCTTATTATCAGAGCAGCAGAGTACCTTCATATGTTCAGTATTTGTACTTAAACATATTGGTGGGTTTTTTATTTGTACAAACTGCTTGTCAAAGAAAACGAGAAATTCATGGCGCATAGATAACTAAAGTTATCCAAATATTTTTTCATTCTTTAGATTTTTATGGGAGGAAGCAACCTTTATTTGTAACTAACACCTATGGTAATTTGCTGTGTGTCACCAGTTGGTTAGTTATATTACTAATCCCTTCAGATAATGATGTGTATCTTGACTGACAAGATAGCAACTGTGATGAGTTAGTTTGGGTTTGGTAGCTTAAACCAAGGAAAAAAGGTTAGTTGCTCAGTATCATGAAAAATAAAATACATATGGAACTAGTACATTTAAAGAACACGATTTTCATTAGAAGCTTTTCTTTTTGAAGAAAAGACTAGCAAAATTAAGATTACTGTAGCTACAGTGTATATTATACCTTCCATAGAAAAGAGCAAAATTTATACATTTTCTGCTTACTTAAATTTAATAGCATGTTTCACTTAAAAAGAAATCATAGAATCATAGAACCATTAAGGTTGGAAGAGACCTCTAGGATCATCAGGTCCAACCGTCAATCCAATGCTACCATGTCTCCTAAACCATGCCCTGAAGTGCCTCATCTACATGTCTTTTAAATACCTGCAGTGATGGTGACTCCCCCACCTCTCTGGGCAGCCTTAATTTGTATCTCGCAGTTATTTCCTTGGTTAAAAAACCCACAACCCCAAACCAAAAAACTGCAGAAGCAGAATGTAGCTTTCAGTCTTGCCAGATGAAATTTATGTCTGGAAACATTTGGATTTTCAATGGCTGTAAATTCTGTCAAAATCAATCGGCGTTAGGGATGACTGTAATACAGAAATGTCCTGTATTTACTCTTTCATTAGGAGCTTAGCTTTATTTGATGGTAATGTTAAGATTCTTCTTTTTTTTCCCTCCAGTTTTTAAAGGACTATTCCATTCTGATTTGTGTCTTGTACAATTTTCAGAAACTGTATATCCTTGGAGGTGAAGTAGCAGAATCTGCCCAGAAATGCACCCACTTAATTGCCAGTAAAGTGACCCGGACTGTCAAGTTCCTGACAGCAATTTCTGTAGTGAAGCACATAGTAACTCCAGAGTGGTTAGAAGAGTGTTTTAAATGCCAGAAGTTTGTCGGTAAGTTAAACCAGCATCAACTTCGCTAGTAATATAAGGCTTGTTGATTTAAGTGTGCAAAGATGGAATGCATATTTAGATCCACTTTGTTGTTCAGACTTCTGAATTTAGCGTTTCTTGCCATTTCTAGAGTTCAGTTTTGAAAGCAGAGATTTTAAGTCTACATCAGATCCGACTAGCATAGTTCAGACTACATGTTATGTTTAAACAATTGTACTAGCAGCTAGTTCGTATTTCACTTGAGGTAGAAGGTTATGTTGGTATTGTTAAATAAAGCTGTCATAAGAAATGATGCATTGTATTATATTCTCTTTCAATGGGACATTTCGTTTTGTTTAGTTTTCATCTGATTTAATACAGTTTCATTGCATTAAGTGAAGTAAAAAAACCAAACCAACCTTTAAAAGTTTGCTTTAGGGTGATTAAATGGTTGTATTTCTTTCTTGTATAGATATTTGCAGATTTTTACCTGTGGTTACATTACTCTTTAAGCCCCAAATGCTTTTGATTTTAGTAATTTTTCTAAAATATAAAGCACTAAGCTGCTGTTGGAAATACATACAAAAATGCATTTAAGTAATTGAAGTTAGTTAGTCTAGTACCATAATGGTGTTGGAAGATACCAACTTAGTGCTTACACTGCTTTTGTGTTGACAGCTGAAGATAACAAAACGGATGGTTTTGGTGTGATTGACAAGGATGTTGGATCTGAAGAAAATCTTGTTAAAGCCTGATTATTTGTTTTATGATTGTTTTATGCTTTTTATATAATTTGTTTGTAAGGATCAAATGTATAACATTGCTGCATGACCACTGCAAAGATTTAAATCTATGGATAATAAAACCAATAAACCAGAGAACATGTTTGTAAATCTGGAGGAGGCAACTTGCTCAGTTCAGCAATGGTGAACTGAGAAATCAATCCATTTGAAAGCTATTACAAGGTAAAGAAGGTCTGGGGATTTAGAAGGACGACTTGATCTTGGACTTGTCCATTGAAATTCAGTAGATCTGTAGGTAATGGGCTGCCTTTGCTTTTGTGGGTAGTACAATGATGGCAGTTGTTGAGAAAAGTTACCCTACTGGTTTTCATTCATTCATGGAAGAACATTAACACCATCTCTTTCAGGTTGTCAAAATTGTCCTTGGAAAGACCAATTTGTTCTCCATAGAAAACGTTTTTGTTCTTTAAACTTAGGTGCTTTGAATGAAATCTGATTTAGAAATAGCTTTGACGTAGTTTTTTGTGGAAAGATGCAGTTAGACTGAAATTCCATCCCTAATAAAAAATGAAAAATAGCTGAATAACAGGGCAAGGGAAACAGATGGGAAGTTTGCTCTGTTAAGGCTGCCTGAAGAGTTGAAGACAGTTTCTGGGCTCCCATAAGTTGTCGCAGTGATCTGAACTTCAACTTAATTGAAGTTCTGCTCCTTGTTTGTAGATAATCAACAAATAAAAGTTTGCAAGGTCCTCCAATAATAGAAATAGAAATAGAAAAAGGGGCTTTATAGGACAGTGGGTATTGCTAGATACACAAGTGTAAAGTGCACAGTTTTATTCTCCAGGTAATCATGGGTCATCCTTGTAAGGCATCTAATAAAAGACAGTGTTGTAATAATGTTATAATTAATGTCTATTTGCCATTTAGAGTAACTCTGCCACCAGAGTTTTCTGATCAGATTAGATCCTGGGTTATGTGGATGTTTTTGTCTTTCATGCGTTACATCATCAGTCTTTCCTTTTCAGATGAACAGAACTTTGTGCTCAGAGATGCTGAAGCTGAGGTGCTCTTCTGCTTTAGTTTAGAGGAGTCTCTAAAGAGAGCACAAGTAGCTCCACTGTTCAAGGTATGCAGTTTAAAAGAGCATTTAAATACTTGGAGCTTTTCAGCCTAATGTTTTCAGCATTGGGACCACAGCTTTTGTAGCCAAGGGCAATAAAACAGACTAGCATATAGCATGAAGCATTTGAGTGAATTGTATTTTTTTGCTTTATGCCTACTTCCTGCCTAAGCACCGCTGGGAGGGATCTAAGCCCTCCGAGAGACTAGATCCTGTAGATGTGAACAAAACACGCTCACTATATGCTCAGTGTACTTAACATTATTTGTCTCCTCATAAAATTTAGAACATCGCTCTCTTATTTGTAAAATGCCACTCATGGAAGGGATGACTTTTCTTTTTTAAACACCAGCCTCATAGTCAAAGCACTTGCCCATAAAAATAAGAGTCTGAGGGTAAGTTTGCACTTCAGCCTCAGGGAATTCTTGTCTGAGTCTCCTTGAAGACTGCACTTAGCACCAGGCTGGTTGTGGGGATGGCGCAAGATGGTTTTCATGCCTCCAGTTAAAATTATGTTACAGCGCAGAGAGGTATCTGAAGATCCGAGTTGCTAGAGATTCTTCAGCCTAACGGAATTTGAGTCTCTTTATTGAGACACACCACCTAAAAAGGGTATTTTTACAACCTGTAACAAATAAGAATCTGTGTCTTTCATTATGAAGTGTGAATACTACATTTCACTCAGTTTTGCAGTCTAAATAGTAAGGGCCTTTTTTATTTCTAACTGGTAAACAGAGCTGATTGACTTTGTGATCTGATCACCTATAATAGTCTCAGTCAAGTAGCGGGATAATTTTTGTCAGGAACTAATAAAAGGGCTATTAATTGAAAGCTGAAAGTTCTTCTGCAGCACTTGAGATGTCCCTGTACTTGAAGCAACAAGGAGCATTGTTGTTGTATGTCTTACCAAGCTGCAGTTACCTTTTTTTGTTTGTTTGGGGTTTTTTTGAGTTGTAGTTTAGCCAGTGGTCATTTGAAGGTTTCCTGGCTGTTATTTACAAGTGTTGAAATAGGCACACCTAAGCTGTTCAAATTTATCAGAATTGTGGGTTTACCCTTCCAGGGAAATCATCAGTAGTAGTTAAGGACAACTCACCAGCTGATGAATTTGTTACCATAAGCTGTGATACCTAACACCAGCTTACAAAGCCTGCCCCATGACTGTGTAAGAGAAGAGGCACGTGATAATAAAACTTCATGTGTTGCAGAAATCAGTTAACAAAATAATGTTTTTCTTACTATTTCTTTCCTCTTTTTAGGGAAAATATTTCTACATTACACCTGGAATTTGTCCCAGTCTTTCCACCATGAAAGCTATTGTGGAATGTGCAGGAGGAAAAGTATTATCTAAACAGCCTTCTTTTCGAAAACTCATGGAGCATAAGCAGAATAAAGTGTGTAGAGCATTGCTTTCTAAAATTTACTGGTAATATCTTACTGTGTTTTTCTGAGCTTACGACTAGTTTCTTTCGTTTAGAGTTTGCCGGAGATAATCTTGATTTCCTGTGAAAATGACCTTCATTTATGTCGAGAATATTTTGCAAGAGGCATAGGTATGTATAACCTATCAATGTGATTTGAACACTGTAGCTGTTATTTTGATTTTTTAAAAATTATTATTTTACAAGTACAGACATCTTTTGAAGCTTTCAGGTAATAATAGAAGAATACATGGTCTGTCCTGCAAACCATGGAGAAATCTGTGCTAGCTCTTTGCTAGGTATTTCTAACACAGGTATTTTATAGCCAGGTCACCATAAATTTTTGGAAGGATAGGCTTCAACTTCAGACTGGGGCTTCAGTCCTGCATGTGGCAAGATTACTGTCTTACGTTAGTTAAAGATTTGGGGGTTTTCATGTTAGCTATTTTTACTTCAGGGTAGAACCCCAAGACATACTGTATTTATTAAGAAAGACATGCACAGGGAAGTCTAGTATTTGCAGTGTGAAATGTGTGATGGCTAACAGTAGGGCCCTGCTGGTGGTGGGCAATACTCCCTTAAGCCTTTGCTTGAAGAGCAGAAAGGTGCAGAATGACCCCTCCTGATGCACGTGCAGGATAAGGAAGAATGTCCTTGTGTAGGGTGTAAACTGTATGCATGTTTTTGATACTTTCAGATGTCCACAATGCTGAGTTTGTCCTGACTGGGGTACTTACGCAAACACTGGATTATGAATCATATCCTTTTTGTGTAAAGGCTGTCCACTGCTTTGGAAAGTGTGGCTTACTAAAAGTTTTTCTTGATTAGGAACAACTTATTTATCACTCTTTTAGGAAGTGTAATGCTTGCTTGATAGGAGGGTAGTTCAACATCCAGAAACCTAGCTTAAATTCAAAGTGTAATTGTTGATGGGAAATACTTCAGTGGAGGTGGGAGGCAGGGTTGTCAGAAAGTAACAGTAGTAGAATATTAAGCAACGGGAAAAAAACCTTGTCCTGAGGAAAATATTTGTCATGAGTTACTTGCAGATGAGGAAAATAGCTTTTTACTGAAGAAGATTATGAACCCTATTTGATAAATGCAGTAGAGGGACCAGTAAGGGTTTTGTCTTTATGTATGTTTTTCTGTAAGTTTTATTTTGCAGTCATTTCTTAAAGTTGTTCTTTCTTAACAAGCATACATATAAATTTACTTGATGGATAGTAAAATGCCTTACTGCTTCGGAATCCTTGGAGCATTAAATCTAGCTGTTCAGCCATTGTACAAAGCAACTAAAACTTCCTGTGGATGCTGTTTTCCAGCTGTTTTCCTAGGGATGATGAGCAGTTTAAAGCAGGAAAGCAAAAATAAACTGCATCTTTTTTAGGATGTGTAATTTTATTATGCTGAAACATAATTTACTATGTTTTGTATTATACTACCATTTTAAAAGAGCCCACTTTAGCTATCATGATTAGCCGGTTTTTAAACATTTTAATGTAGATGATACTTCAGCCAAAAGTGTAATTTGGATGTAAAAATCAAAGGGCTTGCTATCTATTAAATTATGGATGTTGAAGATGAAAATGTTTTGTACTTTATTTTTATTTCTTATACTCTATTTTCTTTTATATTGATATTTTGCCCACATTTTAAATAAATGTACTTTTAAATGTTTTACTCTATATTTTAGTGGTGGTTCATTTTTTTGAATACTGTGCAACAATGGCACTCTGGTAAGAGTAAATTACTCGTATCTTTTTCCAAGCAATGTAAAATTATTTTGAGCTTATTTTACCAGGTATGTTTTAATATATGAAAATCCCAGTGCTTTAAAGGGAAATTGTTGTAAATGTATATACGTGTTTTTACTGCAACAAAGAAATACCCTGAAGGTAGGAGAAACTATAAACCTGCGTATTATGCTGTTGTGATAACTTCTGTTTGTATAGTGAGTTTTACTAAATAAATATTAAAAACCAGTCTCCCAAATCTATATTCAGTTGTATTTCATAATACACACACAGTTCTAATAATCTGACTTTGCCATTTTTATCAGTTTAGATTCTAGTGGATATAAAATTTATCCTAAAAGCATTTATTCTTTGGTCATCAAGCCATTGAAGTCTGTTGGGGATTGCAGATATTGTCTGTACAGCATCAAGTGTATTATAGCACCTTATGAACCATTCACAGAACAATTCAAAATACAAGATAAAACATACTTTAAACAATAACTTACCACGCTATTCTTTTTCAAACATTTTGTATTTTTATGCAGAACCATTTTACAGAGAAGCTTTTACAAATAGAGTATCATTAATCTGAGGTAAGCTGTTATTTTTAGCTTATGCAAAGCTTTCTACGGAGAAATTACTAATTTCAAATCTCTCTTTCATGTTATGGCTTAAAATGTAAATCGGCCTGATACCTGACCACCATTTCTGTTGCCTTTTTTCCCATGCCTCAGTGCAACAAAGTGCTTAACTGAATGACAAATTCAAGCTGTAAGAACACAATGGGAATAAATTTCAAGGTGAGTGAAGTCCACAGAGGTCAGTAGTGTGCCTGTTGCCTGTTGTTGCTGGCTCTGGGTCCCTCAGCTATCCTCATTTACTCCTGTTTTTGGCATTTCTGTTGTCAGCAATAAGAGGCAACATGATGATAAGAAGAATGGTAACATTTTTATCAGTGTGGCTTTTGGTAAGGTGACAAAATGTAGTAAATGAGAATGTTATATATACTTTTGCTCAAGGTGGTTTTAGGTGCATTGGAGGTTAAAAAGGTATGGTACAAGGTGGGGGAAAATGGTACTTTTCTCCAAATGTCACTTACATGTAACAGCAGTTACGGGATTTTTCTTAGTGTGATGTTCAGCCATCCATAATACAGTTTCCTCTTCGTTATGAGATAGATTGAGGAAAAGTCTTTAATGTGGAGACCTAAGGTTGGAAGTTGATGACATGATTTTATGCTTTTAACTTTTAAAAATGATAAAAAAAGGAGGGACTGCAGTGGGAGTGAACTGTTGGCTGATCAGTTGTGCAAATGATTTGAATTGCTCAGACATGTAGACTGGGCAAGTCTGGTCTCCCTTTACTGTCAGTGGAGGGAGAGAATATCTCTGAAACCCGATGTAAAGACCCCTGCAGAGAGAGCACAGCTCTTAACAGTTTAACAAACTAACTTAGTTATCTGCATCTTCTAGAACACAGAAAATAGGTGAGATGAATTCCACCCCGAAGAACTTCAGTAAACCATTGCATAAATACTATTTTTTTTAATGGAGAAAAATGTACACCTTTATTTTTCCTTCAAATACACTTCAGAATGTGTAATACTGAAATTATCTAAATCTGTGTTGATCTCTGCATGGCTTCATTATACTAGTTACCAGGTTGCAGAAAGTTCTTAGATGCCTTTTCCTTTAAAACAAATATCAGCTGTTGTAGCTTCTGGACTTCTGAAAATCTTGTGATACACAAACCTCGTTAACTTGAATAAATACTTTCCACCTGTCATGCCTTTGACATACCTTCCGTATGCCTTACAAACGATGAACTGCCGTACCAAATGTAACGCTGGTTTCAGAGAGATACACGCTTGTCGTGAGTCAGCGGCACTGTTTAACTGCATGAAATCAGACACAAGGTATATGAATTTGCAGGACTGGGCTCTAAAAGCTAACGAGACCTGCTAAACCAGGAAGGAGAGGCAGAGGGAAGCCAGGTTTGAATGTGTTAGCGGGTTCTGCCTCAGCAGCATAAACTGCTAAGACTCGACAACACATTTATGCCTCAGTAAGAGTTTTCACCTTTTTTAGGATTAACTTCTTCCACGTTTTCCACACCCAAGCAATGTTGAGGATATGTAACACCTTTGCCAAAGACCACTAGAGTTAAGAGACATGTGAATGCGATAGCATCTGAAAGGTAGATTTCCTTATGAAAACTATCCAAAATGCTGTCAGATACTGCACAGAGAAGCTTGAAGAAAACGGAATGCAATCATGGAACAAATGAACCCCGAGGGAAGCGTGAGTGGTAATGCATCTGTTTCATCATCAGTGGAGACAGTGTGTTTATTTAGCCAACATCAAGTATGACTGATTTGATTAACCTTTCAATTAGAGGAAAAACCAGAACCTGCCAAGAAATAGTCTTTCAAGAACCGCAGGAGCTGTCCAGAGCCAACTGGCTTGCACAGATGTTACTGTGCGTGTGATCAGTGATAGAGGAAGGGTTTGATGAAGTATACTGATACGAGGTTGCTGTTGGGAACATGCTTTTCCTTTAGTGGAAGGTTATAATGCTTAAGTGCCTATTTGATCCTGTCTCCTGTACTTGGGGAAAAAATAAATACCTTTCACGTTGTTCAGTTGTTTGCAGAAGCATTAGTTCCGTAATATAAACTTGTGTTCTTTGTAGAAAATCTGTCCTGACAGAGCAGTTATTTAAAGATAAAATATAGAGCATGTCTGTAATAGCGGAGACATTCCATCGGTTAAGGATTTGCTGGAAGTCAGGGGGACATGGTCTCCACTCATTACCCTGCAGCTTTCTTTGCCATGAGTTGTAAAGTAGAATTGCAGAATGGAATTGTAAAAGTGCAGCTGGAGGTCCTCCTCTGGAGGTCCCGTCAAGTTTTCAGTATCTCTAAGGATGGAGATACCACAACTCTGGGCATCCTGTTCCTGTATTTTGCTACCCTCCAGGCAATAAATAAACCACCCTCGCATCTAATCAGAATGTCCATTGTTGCACAAGCAGCTGTTGACTCCAGTTTCATCCCTGCACCTCCAAGAAGAGTCTGGCTCTTGGCTTTTTTCTGCCCTCCAGGCAGGTAGGTGTAGCCAGCAGTAAGACCTGTTCTTAAAGCTGAGCACACTCAGCTCTCAGCCTCTCCTTGTGCATGCAGTGCTTACACCCCCATATCACCTTGGTGGTCATCTGCTTGACTTGCTCTAGTAGGTCATTGTCTTATGAACGGGGGAGCCCAAAACTGTGGAAAGAGGAAAAAAGGTACTGGGTACCTTGGCCTTTTTCATCCCTTTCATCGCTAGGCCCCTTGCCACGTTGAGCTTTCCTTCTTTCTTTTCCTTTCCTTTTTGCTGCTGGTGTATTTACAGAAGCCTTTCATGCTGCCTTTCACATCTCTTGCTAGTTTCAACTTGGGCTGAGCTACCTCTAAATAAAAAATCAGCTGCGCAGTTCAAGATGTGTAAAATATCTGAGTGGAGCAGATGAGCACCACAACGATGTGTTTAGGAGGGTTGCGCAACTTTAATCTTTACGCAGCTTTACTATTAAAAATTCATCAAATATTTTCTAAGCGCAGTTTAGTTAGTTTGCCCTACCTCAAGGCAAAAGGGTAGACAAGAAGACAGCTCTGTTGATGTTTATATGTTTTACAGTTAGATACCGTGATGCCTTACAGGATGCTAGGAGATTACATAGGCTAATGTATGTTAGGTGAGAATTACCCTTTTTATGGATGGAAATTAAGATAGAGAGAGATTTGCACTGGGAGTGGTGAAGCAAGGAATAAAACCCAGGTGAGCTATATTCAGAGTTCACATCTTGACAGCCAGTCAAAGCCTGTTCCCTTTCCCCTTTCTTCTGCCTATCCGATGCTGCTCGCAGCAAGAATAAATAAATATCAAAGCAGCAGAGCTAAGGAGCGGCAACAGAAGAGAATGAAACAAGGAAAGAGACTTGCAGGGTGACCCCTAAAGGACAAACATTTACAAATTAGTCCAGGGTTTAACGGGTAAATTTTCCTAGAATTTCTATGGAATAGCAGTAATGACTACAAAAAAAAATGTTAATAAGGAAGTTGCAGATGTGTTTCGTTTACCTGCAGGGCTGCAAGGTTGAGAGAGACGATCTCCAAAATGATTCCTTTTGCTAGAATTCGTTCTGCAGGAAGCACCGTAGGCTACAGGCACTTCCTTCTTGTTGCTTTCTTAATCTTCAGAATCTGTGCTAGTATTTAAGAAGAAATATTTCTAGTTGTTAAGAGTTCCCAAATGACTCTGAGCCTGGCTAGTGCTGTGGCACGTACAGGCCATGGACCAGCATTGCTGACGCAAGCGGTACCTTCCCAACCCGTTTCATTCTGATGCCAATGATGATACTTCCACTGTCAACATCATGAGCTTGCTGCCCATCCAAGCTCTTTGGAAGAGTGTGGTCTGTGTACCGGCTGCTCAGTGTGGAGCAGGTTACGCTAGCACTGGGCAGGTGGGTTAGGAAAGTGCCTGGCTTTTCTTAAAAAAAGCAATCCAGTGTCTCTTTGAAATGCAACAGGCCCCTCTCGAGGGAAAGGCATGCCTCAAGAGCTTCCTCAGTGGGATAGAGGTACCTTCCCTGGAGGAAGCCAAGCGGAGAGTGACTGAGCCCTCGGGAGATGCTCAGAACTCTGCCAAGGGAATTTTAACCTACAGAGTACGTATCCAGACAACTGTGAAGAGTGAGTGATGCCTGGAAAAATATTCCCAACCATATCAATATGGTACATTTCTTTGATCCTGAAGCAGCATTTTGTCAGAAGGCAGGCTGCGTCTGCCAGGCAGAAAGCATGGTAGTCCAGGGGCACGCCAGATCAGACACAGACAGCTTTGAATGGGCCTGCTGCCTAGGGCACTTCCTCATAGCAAGCTACGCCAGAAAGAAAAAAAACAACCCTATTTTAAGCTTACGAGGTCAAATTTTATTAGTATGTCTGTGGAATAATTGCTGCAGGTGACTTAGAAATGAAACTTACATTTTTAGAAAAGGTACAGCAGTGGAGAATCTTCCAGGGTGAAGCACAGCTGATCTGTGAGGAATCCATTCCATGGAAGTTCCCTAGTAACCTTAGGTGTCGGCAATGCCAGGAGAAGTTGGTGTACTCGCTCTAAGGGGTTGTGCTGAGGGTGGAGCGGTGTGGAGGCATCGCAGCCAGGCTCTGTGATAAATGGGAACTCGAGGTACCATGGAGCTGGTGCGCTGCATATTTGCCACCCTGGGCCAACAGTCCATCATACTTTTGACAAAATTCTGTCCTTTTGGGGAACTTTGCTCATTATAATATCATTATAATACCAAACCACACCTCCATCCCAAAAGCTACCCGCCTCTAAGGTGCGACCACCCCTCACTGGGCATGTGCTTTGAATTTTTCTAGTCTACACCTTTAAAAGTAAAGCGAGGAGATTTTACACCAATCATAATAAAGGTATGTATGACCTGAGTCACTCAAGCTCCACCTGAAAGATAAAAAATAGTATAAAATGTGTGAAGAGAAAGAGGGTGTTAGGGAAGATACCACTCTGACTTCTGGGACCAGTCAATGGGCTGAGCCTCTCTTCCCCACCATTGAGACGCCTTTGGGTAAGATTGGAAACCTCTACAGAGTCACTTTAAATCTCTAATGTATTAGAGTAGCTTTATATTAGAGTTGCTTCATATTTGTTTTGTGTAAATATCTCAGGCATTGGAGACGTCCTGTAAATCTCCGGTGCATAGAGTCGCCTCGTATTCGTTTAGCATACTTGTAGCCTAGCAGTGTGCTCATATCTTTGGTATTTATGTGTCTTGTATCAGAAATTTCATCACTGGTAATCCAATGAACCTGTGTATCTGTTGCTTTAATAAATCATACTATACATTAATCTAGCTGTGATCGTTCTCATTGAACGCAACCAGCCTGGGCATCTGCCAAATTAGTTACTAACAACAAATACGCCCATGAGAGGTAACTTCTACAACGCTTAGAAGATAAACCCTCGACCAAGTCTGAGACTAAGACTGGACTTAGCCACACCTAGACTCCTCTTGAAGAAGGAGTTTAGAAAGCAAGTCTGAACCTCATGACTCAGCAGCAGGGTCTCCCGCTAGCCACTCCTCAGACTCCTACTATTAATGCAACAATGTCAACTAAAACACTTTTAAGTAAAGCAGCTGCATCAAAGAGAACGGAGACGAAGCAGGCAGGTTTCCCTCCCTGCTCTCTGTGGCTTTAAAGGGCTGATCCTCACTTGGTTTCATTCAACTCAGGGTGTTGGAATTGTGGGAAAATGCACAGTTCTTTCTGTTGGTCTTTCCAGATACTGAAAATACCTTACTAAGCATTGATACCTCCTTGCTGGTTTCATGGCTTTTGGAATTTGATATTTAAATTTGATAAATTTGCAGCTTTTTATGGACAGCAGCTATGTCCTGCACTCCCTGGCTTCTGTACAAAGAGACTTTGTGAGAGAAGATAGAGAAATGGCTTTGTCAGAAAAGATCTGCATTTCACCTACATGGGGAAGTCAGGGTTTACCCATGGGGTTTAAAATGGTGCAGCCTATCAGCCTTCCAGAGGCCAGACTGGAGCAGAGAAAAGAAGAGGAGCTCAGTGATATACCAGCCAAGAGACCAGGCGAAGGCAGTTAGCCTTCTCAGGAAGAACCATCTGAAGAAAAAAACATGACTATATCAAACCTGCCCAGACTTGTCTATGTTCTGTTAAAGCAATAAATAAAATACTATCAAAGGAGAAAAAAGGGGAGGGAAGAGGTTGGTTTTTCATGTGATGATGCTGGCTTCTAGCCATGCGTGGAGAGAAGCAGACTGGAGCCGCTAGAATCATAGACTTATAGAATCATACAATTATTAGGGTTGGAAAAGACCTCTAGGATCATCAAGTCCTAAAGTCAACCCAACACCCCCAGGCCTCCTAAACCATGCCTTGAAGTGCCACATTGACATTTTTTTTTAACACCTCCAGGGATGGTGATTCCCCCACCTCTCTGGGCAGCCTGTTCCACTGCCTGAACACCCTTTCAGTAAAGGCATTTTTCCTAATATCCAATCTAAACCTCCCCTGATGCAGCTTGAGGCCATTTCCTCTCATTCTATCGCTAGTGACCTGGGAGAAGAGACCAACACTCCACCTCGCTACAACCTTCCTTCAGGGAGTTGTAGAGAGCGATAAGGTCTCCCCTCAGCCGCCTCTTCTCCAGACTAAACACCCCCAGCTCCCTCAGCCGCTCCTCATCAGACCTGCTCTCCAGACCCTTCCCCACCTCCGTTGCCCTTCTCTAGACACGCTCCAGCACCTCGATGTCTTTCTTGTACTGAGGGGCCCAAACCTGAACAGAGGATTCAAGGTGGGGCCTCACCACTTGCCACTAGGCCAGCTTGGAGAAAGATCTGAATTGCAGATGGGTCAGGAGGGGTTAAAAAGTTCCGGAGTGCTGGCTGGGCTGGGGTTACTGCTGGCATGTGTGCTCCAAGGCCCTGACAGACGTGAAGTAAACGGGCTTTGTTTTGGCTGCAGTGGTTTTGCTGTTTGACCTGGTTACAGTGCATCCATAGAGCTCTTCTGTGGTAACACACTCCAGCGTTCAAACCTGAATATTGCTGTAGCTGCAGAAATGCTACAGCTCAGTGCGTTTTTGTGCTCTAAGCCCAGCTGGAAGGCAGCCTGCGGGAGGGACCCCACAGCCATGACTGAAATGCACTGGGAGGAAAAGAGAGGGATCAAACCAGACATATTCTGCCCCTTCCAGCATCCTTTAGTTGTGAGGCTTGACGGTTACAGCTCACATCACCAAAGGGGAGAACTCGGAGCTGCAGTCTGAGGCGTGTTTAAATCACCTCTTTAGTAGGGTTTCAAACACAGCAAACCCATCTTTCCTATTTCTGACTCTACCTGGACTGAATGAGAATGAGACTCCCATCTCCCTGGCAATACCAGCGTCTTTGCTTCTCATGCAGTATGTTTTTCAGTCCATGCTTCTTACCCCCTCATTTCATGCTGCTCTTCCTCCCGGTTCCCTCTTTTCCTTCTCTGTCCAGAGAAGGCTGCAACGGCCGTGTATTCAACTTTCCAGACTCACTGGCTCTTGTTGGGCTGAAGACTGCTTTACCTGGCCTCCCAAATGCCACCATCTTTCTGACAGACCTCAGTGCAGTCTATAAACCATTCAGGATATTAAAAATGCTGCTGAGGGCATTAAAAGTGATATGTTTTGTGTCCTCAGTCTCTAAACCCTCCAGGATGCTGTCTGCAGCGTGAGCAGCAGCTCTCATTTCCTCCTGTGCTCTTTGACGTGTCGGTTCCTCGCAGGAGCGTGGGGTCATAGCACTGCTGCAGAGAGGAAATCAAGCATTTTGCTCACTAGTAAGTTCCCCAGAATTTCCTTGCAACGAAGGTCCCAACGTGTGCTTTACAGAACCTTTCCCTCTCGGTCAGCAGTGACTGATACGGCTTCATTTCCTCTCCTACCACACCAACTTATTGCGAACTGTATTTCTCCTTCCGTGGAACAGACAATATAATAAAGTCTAGTTATTAAAATAACTATCTCTCTTGATCTTGGAGACAGAAGTTAGGTAGAAGAAAACAATGTTTGTAAACTGCTCTGATTTGTTGTGCTGTACGGCCGCAAAATACCTAAAATGCAAATTGATCAAACGCGAGCTCCATCAAATACCCATTCACTTACATTTGTGGTGAAACGCCAATATTAACAAACCCTTGGCAGCACTGTTACGGCTGTGATGACCCACAAATACTAGAAAAAGCTTTACAAGGAGGGCAAGTATCTCTTTCTAGGATAGCTGATACAGATGATTGAAGTGGCCAAGCTCTGGATCATGTACACACCTGGAGAAAGGCTTTTGTGATTGAAAACTCTATTTTATCTGGTGATATCATCTGATTAAGTGAAAGACATTGTCCCTCCCAGCACCTTTGCTTAGCCACATCAGTGAGCTGGGCTGCATGAACCCCTGGGAGCATCAGTCACTCATGAGCAATACGACGTCAAGAGAACAGAACCTGTCCACAGGCTGGAGCTGCAGTGCTTCTCTCTGCAGATCATTTCAAATGATGAACTGTTTACAGAGCCTCTATAAAATCTATTTTCACATGGATGTGAGACCCAGGGACTTTCTAAGAACCAAGAAAGGTATAAGGGCTAAAAGAAATACTGAGCTCAATATCGGGTCAACAAGAACAAGGGAATGCAGGAGATCTGACGATATGGGCTGGGGTGGCTCTGAAGAAATGAGTCACTGGTCACCAGCCTGACGCTGGAACAGCTGAACATCCTATGGAGACATAGTACTGCCGTGCTTGCTTTGAAAGAGGCGAAGGGGTAACACACAGCAAAAGTGGAAACTTCATGCTAGTGCCTCTGAGCAATGAAGTAAAATGTACCCTGCTCCCCCCAAAAATGTGTGTGCGGGGGACTTTGTGAGGCTAGGAGCCTCTGGGAGCTGACAAATTAGTAAATTATTCCATTTAAATTGAAGTCTTTTGCAAGAAACTGTCATTTTTTTGATGAAACTAGTTTAGGACTTTCTGAGTAGGAAGGCAAAATGAATTATTAAAGTATCAACTAATAAAGTAATTGGAATGAAACTCACTGAGAAAACAAAGCAGAAACAAAACATTATATACCACCATAATCAAACCTGCTCAATGTGGGGAAACTGAAATGAGAATTCACATTTCCAGTTTTGCAGCTGCATCGCTTGATAACTGCTGAAAAGATGCAGAAGTCTTGCAGTTTATCCAAATTCTGAATGAATAAGGAGATAAACTTCTCAAGTTTATTTTTTCCCAAGCGCTGCACTAGGCGTAACTGCTAACCACCTGCTACTTCTTGTAGCACCTCTAGGGAAACTGCTAGCACAATACTGTGCAGCACTTCAGGCTAGTTCAGTCATTTATTTAAGTGATCTAACTGATGTTATTAATTGCTTAACTTTCACTTACGCAGACCTTTAGAAATTCATCACCCACCATCCACAAAGAAGCTGCAAACAGCCCTGCTGGCCCCTACTGAGTGAAGGTGAAGTTTCTGTCTTAAGCTTCCTCTGCCCAAGTGGGCTAAGAAAAAAAGAAAGGCAGAATTATAAGGAGAGGTATATCCTTCAAAGGAAACTTACAGCTTTGATAGCACCATCCTATAAACTTAAAAAGCACTGTCTGGGAAATATAAAGGCAGAAACCGAGCTCCTTTTCTACCTATAAAGAATTTAATTCCATTTCTTTCCCTCTGAAAAACACCTTTACCAAAACCCAACTTGCACTGGGTTATATTTCATAGTGGAAGAAACATGATTCCTGGGCTTCTCTGCCTGTTGAATTCAGAAATGACAAAGGAGGTTTAAGGAGCTGTTGCACTTAGTGCTGCTTTGCTTTGCTTCTTTCTGCAGATGGTCTATTTTGCTTTGCCATGGTGCATATGGCTCCCTGGATTTTTAGCAAAGCAGTATACACCGTGGCGTCATTAAAAGACAATTTAATATATTAGCAAAGACTGAATTGCTCTCCCTGGGTTTTGCCCTTTAGCTGCTAATCCAGTGAAGAAAGTCCAGGTGACTTCAGTCCTCAGGGAATGAAAACACGTGTCCAACATGAGGCATGGAAGTAGCTATACTGACCTCTTTTACAATTATCGCCAAATTTAAACCCACATTGAAAGCCCGGAGACTGGGGGTAACCACGTACCAGATGGACAGCCTGCCATCTGTCCATGTGAGCAACATGGACAGGACTAGAGACATCTAGTCCCACCCTCCTGCATTAACACTGCTCGATCCTCCCCATTACTGATACTCATCATGGTAATTTTCTTCCAAAATGTGTGTTTTGTGGCTGCAAACACATAGAGCCAGACCTCTGGTTGCATTACTGGCCTGTCTCTTGCAGGTCTGCGCTTCGCCAGTTTTCAGTGAATCCCAATTTCGGCATGAATTAAACCTCATAATAATAACTCAGCAGCATTAAAAAAAAGAATAATAATCCCTGCCTCACTTCTTCTGCCCATAAACCACACAGAATATGCAACTTGGTTTGATACGACAGTGAATCTGTGTGACAGTGCTGGTTATTGTGTCTGCATAGAGGGAAATACTACTAGCTTTTACGGTGTGATCTGTTGCTGTGTGCTGTTCTTTCAGTTCTGGCTGTTTGTCATCTGTCCTCCTCCAGTCTGTAGGTCAAGACATATTCCTGGTGTCTGAAAAGTTCTGCACTATCATCCGTCACCTGCAGCTTCAGCCTCTTGGAGTGATAAATTACCAGTTAATACATGTGGCAAAGGTTTCTGTCTGCAATAATTACTTGCAGCTCCTCAACATGCTGCTCCTCCTACACAAATACTTACTGCCAGGCCAGTTTAAAGACAGGTGGCAATAGACGGAGGCAAGATTGTCACAGAGTGATGTTACAGGCATACCAGTGTGCTGCTTTCTCAGCAAAACTGACTGCAGTTTCAGGGACCAGTGACTTGTAACAGGAAAAAGAAGATCATTTGGGCTCCGTGGTCACAGCAAGGGAAGGAAGAAGGGAATCGCAGCATGTCTTTCTGCAATCTGCCACCTCTCCTCCCAGCTGTGCTCTTCATGTTTGACTTGGTGCTTCTGGTGCAGAACTGTGGCCAAACCCTCAGCTTTAAAGGCAGCACTGAATCCAAGAGGGTTTTTCTTTAGGACAGCATGGAAAAAAGTGCTTGATGGGACCAGATTGAGTAGTCAAGTCTTGCTCTGGTGTGGCTGTAACGAGCCTGTTAATGCTGGTTTGTTTTGTTGTTGTTTTTCTTGGGCTCTGCAGCCTGGCAGCACAATGTGTTCCTGATGTTTGCCTCCTGCTCCACCATTAGAGTAGATCGAAAGCTGGTGAGAAGCAAGCTGTTTACAGACAGGTTTATTAACTGAGATTTATTGTTATATATCCACCATCACAACAACTTTAAGTGTGTGATGTTTGCTGGACACAAATGTTCCTCCTGTAAGAATATATTAATATCTAAGGCTAATGAGCATTAAACATTTATCTAATGCTGTATATTCAACTCTAATGGGCTGCTGAGACTTTTGTATGCTGTGTTTCCCAAAGGCATATCCTTGTATCTCGTGTCTGAGTTCAACTGCCATATAGCTCTTGAGCACAAAGCCATGACCTTAGTGATGGACAAAGTCATTGTAAAATTCCTCTGGACCCTTCTGTCCCCCCTCTTGGTCTGGCAGCATCACGCAGAAGAGGTTTTTCTGTGGAAGGACCATATGAAATTACATGGTTCACCTGAGTGGCTCAGTGTTACCACCCTAGAGGGCTTAGGATCCAGAGGCTGATTTGAGATTTATGGCATGTAAAATATATATTTGCCATCTAATTTGGGGGGTGGGGATGGTAAACTTTAAGCATATTTTCAAGCTTTTTTTCATCAGTCACAGGGTTAGAAACATGCTTTTAAATTGGGAATTAGATAACAGAGGGCTTTGGGTTATTCTTAGATTCATAAAATGGTCGTGTTTGCAGGGACCTTTAAAGATCATGTAGTTCCAACCCCCCTGCAGGGGCAGGGACATCTTTCACTAGATCAGGTTGCTTAAGGCCCATCCAACCTGGCCTTGAACACTTCCAATGACAGGGGATCTACAACTTCCCTGGGCAACGTGTTCCAGAGTCTCACTTCCCTCAGTGTAAAAAATTTCCTCACCTCTTCACTGGAGAGGTGCTCCCACCCTCAGATTATTTTTGTGGCCCTCCTCT
This sequence comes from Phalacrocorax carbo, assembly GCF_963921805.1. Classification (NCBI taxonomy): domain Eukaryota; kingdom Metazoa; phylum Chordata; class Aves; order Suliformes; family Phalacrocoracidae; genus Phalacrocorax; species Phalacrocorax carbo. The sequence continues at coordinate 159,206,732 of NC_087514.1, forward strand.
GGACCTGTTCCAGCACGTCCATGTCTTTCTTTTGCTGAGGACCCCAGAGCTAGATACAGCACTGCGGGGGGGGTCTCACCAGAGTGGAGGGGCAGAATCACCTCCCTTGACCTGCTGGCCACTCTTCTTGTGTTGCAGCCCAGCTTATGATAGACTTTCTGGGCTGCAAGCACACATGGCCAGCTCATCATCAGCGTTCCATCCACCAGTACGTCCAAGTCCTTCTCCGCAGGGCTGCTCTCAATCCCTTCATAGAATCATAGAATCTTTAAGGTTGGAAAAGACCCTTAAGATCATTGAGTCCAACCGCTAACCTATCACTGCCAAGTCCACCACTAAACCATATCCTCAAGCACCATGTCTACCCTTCTTTTAAATACCTCCAGGGATGGAGACTCAACCACCTCTCTGGGCAGCCTGTTCCAGTGCCTTACCACTCTCTCAGTAAATGAATTTTTTCTAATATCCAACCTAAACATCCCCCGGTGCAGCTTGAGGCCATTTCCTCTCGTCCTATCGCTTGTTACTAAGGAGAAGAGACTGACCCCCGCCTTGCTACAACCTCCTTTCAGGTAGTTGTATAGAGCGATAAGGTCTCCCCTCAGCCTCCTCTTCTCCAGACTAAACACCCTCAGCTCCATCAGCCGCTCCTCATCAGGCTTGTTCTCTAGACCCTTCACCAGCTTTGTTGCCCTTCTCTGGACACACTCCAGCACCTCAATGTCCTTCTTGTAGTGAGGGGCCCAAACCTGAACACAGTACTCAAGGTGCGGCCTCACCAGTGCTGAGTACAGGGGCACGATCACCTCCCTGCTCCCGCTGGCCACGCTATTCCTGATACAAGCCAGGATGCCGTTGGCCTTCTTGGCTGCCTGAGCACACTTCATACTCAAACCTGTATTGATACTGGGGGTTGCCCCAACACAGGTGCAGGACCTTGCACTTGGTGGCTCCAGGAGCTGAACTGTAGCTGACAAAAGTGCTACCCGAGGTGCAGTGAGCTGCAGAGGTGCAGCTCTTGCAATCTCAATATCTACCCAGTGTGCCAGGCCAAAAGGAAAGCTTTGAAAATCGGACCCTATGTGCTGAGCTGTCATTGCTGGGTGGTGAGCTCTTCATAACACAGAGAAAGCCGGATTCCCGATCATAATTGAATTCTTCAGAAAAATCCTGTTGTATGCTGGATATGAAATGTCTAATCAAATCATGTTTACTGCTCGGCACTAGACTGCTAATTTGCTTTGATTTAGAATTTTAAAAGATAATTGCGGATGTGTGCGACTGCATAGGTTGCTGTGAAAAGGCTTTCCTCTCCGTTTAATAGGCAGCCCATTACTATGGACTGTGTTAATTTGACTTTCCTTTTCTAATACAATTGATTTTAGTCCCTCTGTTAGAGGAGGAGATGGAGACAGGGAACGCCGTGTGCTCACACCAGAGGCGCGGGGACAATGGGAGCTGAGGAGCAGCCTCCTCTCACGGGATCTGTGGGATTCCCCTTGCCCTAGAAAAACCCTCCTGGGAAAAGCAAGGACAGATATTCACGCTTTACAGCTCTGCTCTTAATATTCTTGGCGGAAATTTAACAAGGCGGCAATTTAGCAAAGCCACTTAAGCATTTTTACTCCTGTCAGTGTTCATAAAAGTGCAATGAGCTGAAAATTCCAGGTAAACGTGGCATCAGCATAACACAGAAAAATAATTCCTATTACCAGATCACTTTCCTCTGGGTTTAATTCCTGCCTTCAGATGGTCTCAGGGACAAATCCCTGATCCCATCTGCTTGTGCCCTGATAGTGTTTGGTGCTTTATAGCCTCTCACAAAATTAAACACTGCCCAGGTTGGGCTACTGCTGCACTCCTGGAGAACAGCTCATCTGCTGTTTTACTGTTTATTTTACTCGAGCATGTCTCTGAAGATCCCCTTGCCTCAACCTGCATCCAGCCAAGGCTCTCTCCCAGGTACTGGCACCTACCTGGTAGACACCTGTGGTTTTTGAGTCCGCTTACTGAGATCAGCTTTTAAAGGCGAGGGAGCCAAGATAATATGAGATCATGTGTCTGGTGTGGGGAGACTTCATGCCAGGCAGGGTAGCTGACCACTCAGAGTCCATGTTTGCAAGAAAACAATAACTATAGACATGAAAGTGCAACAGAGGTGTTGACTCACTGGCAGCTCCTTCTTCACCACTCATAAATCAACCCAAAGATCATGTCTAACGGGCTGCTGCAGCGGCACTGGGGTGGGATTGCACCGGCTGTGCGTCGTTGCAGTGACCCAGAGCGGAGCTCAGTCCGTGCTGCTTCTGTGTGAGCTGAGAGCAAAGGAGACATTGTAAAGGACATCCCTGGATCTTGCTGTAACCTTTGTCTGTCCTCTCCTTCCCCTGCCAACATGAATCTTCAGTTGTCCATACAGGCAGCAGCACCGCTGCCATCTTCTCGCATGGGCTTAATCACATGCAGAAACATGCATTAAAATTCAGACATCTTCTTCCTTCTGATCTTGCTTGAAAAGAGACAGGAATCAGGTTTTTTTTTGGTCTTCAGGGACAGAAACTTTCTCTAGAGATAGCTTGTGTCATCTTTTTCCCACTGATGGAAATGGTAGTAATTAATTATTGTAACTTTCCTGAAGTGGCTTAAAATGACTAACAGTTCTGAAATATCCTTCAAGCCCCCAAGTTTTAGGGCATTCCAGGAGAAACCTCATCGTCCCAGTGTGGTATCTCCAAGGCTACTGATCATGGGCATAAATCAGGATGGTGAGATCCAGCCCCTCTGTAGAAACAGCAGAAGGAGGGTGCTGCCTGCCAGGGCCCTTCAGCCTGTTTGCCGCGACACCAGGCTCCTCCTGAGCAGAGCTCTCTTTTGTGGGTTTAGGATTTCTAGGCATGGTTTTAGCCATCTGAGTTGTGGGCTGAAAGATTGCCTGAGTTCAGACTTTGGTGCTACTGCTGCAATTTTTAGCTATTGCCCCTCCCTGTAAATGACATTTTATCTAAGCTGGTCTTGTAGTATCATTTTATACAAAATACAGTGGTACCTAAGGAGATGCCTTGGGCCGGGTGGTTTGGCTGCTCTTGTCCCAGGAGCTGCAGAGAGCAGCCTGGGCACCGGGAGGCAACCTGGGGCCATGACACAGGCAGGGCTGCGCTGCCAGCCCCAGGGATGTCTGCTGCGGTCCGGACAAGGACATAGGGAGCAGAGTCCAGGATAGGCTCATCAGGTGCATAAGTTCTTGGGGTGTGAAGTTTTGCCTTTATCTGCTTTTCTGTTCAGGTGGGAACATCAGAAAACACTAAATACACCATTTACAGTGTCTACCCCCTTCAGCTGACTTCTGAGCTCAGCCCAAATCAGGCAGGATTTTTGTTTGACACAAGCGAAAGATGTGCGGACACAACTGCGTCCTCCAAGCCTGGAAAAGAAACACTGGAAAACACCTCTTCGTTCATAGGGAGCATGGATTCAAAGGGACAAAACACGGAGCTGCAGGTGGCCCGGTCAGCCACAAGCAGCTTTGCCCTGGAGCGTTGGCCTGCAAGACGAGGTGAACATGTCCCTCGCATTGGCAGAGCTCGCCTTTCCCTGCATTACCCCTTTGCAACGGCCTGATGCCAGCCCAGAGGCAATGGAAGGTCAGCTGTGGCCAGCAAGGGACGTCTCCAAGTCACCAAGCGGAAAAGCTTCTTTGCCATCAGTATGGATTAAGTCAGGAGCTGAGAGACTGTTCTGCTACATACCCGGTCCCTGAGTTATGGCAATATTTTCACCCTGAAATTCTGTCTGTCATGTTCACCAGCACAGCAATACTTCCTGAACTGTTTTCCCCTGCGAGTACGTTTTGTGCAGGAGATACAGCGCGTGAAGCAAATTTCCCGTATGACAGGAGGATGTTTTGTGTGCATTCCTTTAGAGACCTATTGCTGCACCTCTGGGGATCTGGAATACTATATCTAATAATACACCTTAATTAAAATAAATAGTGCTCCTAATTGTGTCTTGTCACGCAGTTTGTACCCTACAATTTACTAGTGTGATGCAGCTAAAATAAAAACATTAAGAACATACTCATATGACATTTTCCCCATACAAATGTACTGCTACAGTGCTTAACAGATTGCCCCCAGGCTTTTATGGAGATGCTGAAGGTCACAGTAAGGGTTCCTTAAACTACATTTTCATAACTTTAAACAGTTTTGCTTCGAGAGGCAGTTTTGTAACTGTAAGGATGCTGAAAGCCACAAGGACAGTGTCTCGTAACAAAATGCCACCATGAAATGAAAATGAGAGGGAAGAAAATGAATATAAAGGGAGTTGCAATTTATAGCTTATGCCATAAATAAGGCTTACTCTAACAATAAGATCTACTTTCACAAGTACGAGCATCTTTGAAGTGACAATGAGGAAATCTTTCCAGGGGGGTTGGGAACAGCTGGCACATGTGTCTTCAAAAGTTGTGGATTCTTTCTGTTTATGTACATCATTGCAGAGCACCACTTCACATCTGGAGTCTCTAAGTGAGCCCCCACCCTGTACCTCTGAGGCACAGCAACATCTGGGGCACTGCAATTGTTTGCTTTTATTTGGGGTTCAGAGTCAGTTTTGGTTCCTCAGAACTTCTGGATATCTGAAGCCCATCTGGCTTCTTTCTATGTAAATAAATTAAAAAGCTCGTTGTACTCCTTCAACCTAAAAAGGAAAATGAAAAATACTGTCTGCCAAGTATCTTGTCCTTTATTACTCCTCGTGTTTGTGTGTGTGTGTGTGTGTGTGTACTCTTCAGTTTTCAGAGTCACCTAGAGTTGTGTTTTATTAACTGGGACCATTGCTTGTTTAGCACTCAAAGTGCACACTGTAGTACCCCCAGCACAGCAGCCCTGTATGCAGTACAGATGGATCGCGCCCTCAGAGGAACCGGGAAGTGCACAGCAGCTGCTGGAGGTGATTCCCCACAAGAAGGAAGGATGTGCTCCAAAAATGGCACCGATGAGGCAAATGAAGCTAGATTAAACAGTGTCTTCAAAATGTAATTCAAACCTACTTCTTGGGAAGAAAGGTAGCAGTAAAAGAAACAATAAAGTCAACTGTTTTTCATTGCATCAGTCATTAAGGTCACTGGTCGTCTGTATGAAAATGCCACTGGAGGAGATACCTGGATTTCTTCTTAGCAGCCCTTACATTTGGAGCTTAGATCACAAATACCAGCAGAGAGTCCCTTCTTTTATCCCTCTGACCTTGGCTGATAGGGTTTTGTCCTTGTTTCGGCTGGGATAGTGTTATTTTTCTTCCTAGTAGCTGGTGTCGTGCTGTGTTTTGGATTCAGTGTGAGAATAATGTTGATAACACACTGATGTTTTAGTTGTTGCTGAGCAGTGCTTACACTAGCCATGGACTTTTCAGCTCCCCGTGCTCTGCCGGGTGCACAAGGAGCTGGGAGGGGGCACGGCTGGGACAGCTGACCCCAAATGACCCAAGGGATGTCTCACACCATATGACGTCATGCTCAGTATATAAACTGGGGGAGTTGGCTGGGAGGCAGCAACTGTGGCTCAGGGACTGGTGGGGTATTGGTCAGCGGGTGGTGAGCCATTCATCACTTGTTTTTTCCCTCAGCTTTGCTTGTCTCTCTCTCAATTTCATGACATTATTATTACTATTGTTATAAATTATTAAACTGTTCTTATCTTAACCCACGAGTTTTCTTACTTTTGTGCTTCCGATTCTCTCGTTTGTCCCACTGCGATGGGGGGAGCGAGTGAGTGGCTCTGTGGTGCTTAGTTGCTGGCTAGGGTTAAACCACAATAGTTTTTAATTTTTTTATTTTATGATAGGAAATTGAAAGAGCCTCAGAAATAGGGAGTGCTGGAATTTGGACTTCAGGTTTCAAAAAGAAAATGCTGTGCAGTAGCGGTGGAAAATCACAGCACATAGGGCTGATGCCTGGATCCAGATCCCTGGACCTCTCACCAAGGGTGACCTGCAGAGTCCCTAAGTTATTATGGGTCTGGGCTGGAAAGGGGAGTGACTTTATGGATGACTGCTGAACTAGGGCCAATGGCCTCCTCTGTGAAGGTGCCAGGGGACACTGCAGCAAGGAAGCTTTGCTGCGTAACACCATATTATGACGTGAAAACCGTAGAATGAATTTCACTGCTGGGAAGCTCTAAACTGGGATATATTGTAGTGGGAACTTGCAGTGGTCTGTGTCCCTCCTCCTTGCTCCCAGTTCTCTCTGTTTGTGTCCTAAATATTTGTCCCTTCTAGACTTGCTGCAGGGGAGCAGCACAGAGCTCTGGGAATGCACCCCCTAAACTGCTGTGCGTGGCTGGTCCCAGAAATGGCTGGGTTTAGAAAAAGCAAGGGGAAAAAAAGCCAAACAAACCCAGTGACAGTGTCCTCTTCGGCTGTTTGTTGATCTCTGGGCTGGTGCCTGCCCTGGGGACGCCTCCTGCCGGGTTGGCAACGCCTTCGCGGGAAAAGCTCCCCGCGGGCCGGCAGCGCGGCGGGGCCGGGAGCGCGGCCGGGGCCTGGCGCTGCCCGGCGGCTTCTCGGCGCGGCTCTGCTGCCACCTGCCGCCCGCCGCCACCGCTCCCGGCCCGGCGCCGGCCGGGGCGCTTCCCACGGGATTTTTCTCTTCTGAGAAGAAGGAAAAATGTTATTCCCGCCCTATTCCAGCTGCGTCAGCTTCCGGGGGTTTATTTCCAGGGAATCCCTTTCCAAGGGAAAAGTGTGGTACTGCCATCTGCGTGCGGGACTGTCCCCTCTGCCCACCTGTCTTCTAAGAAAGGGCACCTTATCCTAAGTTTTCTCACCCCAAGGGCACTTAGGCAGTGTGAAGCTTTTCTCCATCAGGAAACACAAAAGCCCAGGCCACTTTTAAAGCTGCAAAAAATTTTCTGCTGATGCTTCTACCAACCGATGCTGTTTCCAGTTGCGGTTTTGCCAGGGCAGCACTCAGAGAAGTAGCTGTGCTTTGGAAGACAGTCCCTGCTGAACTGCTGAGCCTTCGCTTGAGAAGGCTGAACTGCCCTTTGAGAGCTGCTGGCACAGCCGCTGCCTTTGACGATGCTAGCATGGGGCAGGAGCCAGGGGAACTGATTCTAGCCCCATCCCTGCAGCACAAGCCTTGCTCAAACCTCAGCTGAGCCTTCTTGCCTGCCCGTGTCTCTCTGCAACTTTTCCCGGTGGTCACACAGGGCTCCCAGTGCTTCCTGTGGACGGCTGGTGTGAGGCTCGCTTCATTAATATGTGTGTGGCTCCTTCAGGAAAGTGCTATATATTATAATTACAAAGTACAGACAGTGATGACAGGCTGAGTCACTTCTGCTGCCCTCGTGTAGTTCCCCTCCAACAACACAGAAGCATCCTGAGGTTCAAAACCTTTTTCAAAACACTGACACCAACCTCCATGCTGGGTACCGCATGAGCTCTGTCAGTGAATTTGAACCTTTTATGCTAAGTCTGAGCTTTACCCAGCGCTGCTGACAGTGAGCTAGCAGCCCTCGCATCTGTGCAAGGCCTGGGACATGGGGAGAGAGAGTTTATGAACCAAACCAGCAACATCAGAAACTTCATCCATGATTTTGATGTACTTGTTTGACTGCTCCTTTCCTGCTTAAAACTAGAGTGATGTACTTAGTGTGATGGTACTTAGCCAGGTAAAAGCTAATCTCATCTCTCTGCTCACTCCACGAGACAGAAACGGTTTCTAGAACAGCAGAACAAACATCACCTGCTTTCCAAGGCCTTTCTAATGTGTAACTTCACAGACGTCCAGTAAATGATTAGTCTTTCACTGGGGACATTTAAGGCTATCATTCAATGCAAGTGCTTGTTTTCACACAACTTGCAGCTCAGTATCTTTGGGACCACTATAGAATCATAGAATGGTTTGGGTTGGAAGGGACCTTTAGAGGCCATCTAGTCCAACCCCCCTGCAGTGAGCAGGGACATCTTCCACTAGATGAGGTAGCTCAGAGCCCCGTCCCACCTGGCCTTAAATGTTTCCAGGGATGGGGCATCTGCCACCTCTCAGGGCAACCTGGGCCAGTGTTTCACCACCCTCATAGTAAAAAGCTTTTGCCTTATATTCAGTCTAAATCTACCCTGCTTTAGTTTAAAACCATTACCCATACCAATAACCTATCTCTGCTAACACTGAGCTGTGGGTTAGGGAGCTGGCAGGGCTGGGGAAGGGAGGAGGACAGACAAGAAAATCAACACATATACCTGTGAAGAACAACTGCCTTGCTTAGCTAAAAATGTGAGTGACTCCACATCCTGATTTCCCACCCTTTCTCATGTGATTTCTTCCAGTTCTTCTTTTTTTTTTTATTTTTAGTGGAATAGGCAAATTTTCTGATTCTGTGGCTGAAGTGGTCTTTAACCTGTTTGTTTGACTGTTAGCGTGGTGGTGGGAGTTATAGAGCAGCCAGTGAGTTGCAAATACCCTGGTTTTACTCTGGGCTTAAAGACTTACTTTCTGATCTAATTATATAATTTTTTTCAGTTTTTTTTTTTTAAACAAAGATCAAAGGAAAATTACAGATTAGGGGCTAAATTTAGTAGGGAGGTGCATACCCAAAACGGGAGGGGAGGAAAAGAGCAGGCAGTGACCAGCTCACTGGAGCACACTCGCGGAAGGCGAAGAACTTTCCGCCCAAACCCTGTCTGAACGCAAGCGAGGCATAGCTTGCAGTTTGCCCGCATCGAGATGGACCAGGAGCACATACTCTTTGATTTCAGTGGTTTTGTGAAGACATTCAGAGCTACATGACTGGTAAGATCTTAACTCCTGCTTTGCCTTTGCCAGCTCGTGTGAGCACCTTCCCCAGCTGCCCGGAGCATGTGCGGGTGTTGCAGCAGAAATGAGGGTCAGCGCTTGGCAGCCTGTGCGATGGCTGGCCTGGAACCTTCTCGGTGTCGCACCCTCCGTGTGGCACCGCTCCGCTCTTGCAGGGGACCTTGCGCTCCCGGAGGCAGCGCCTTGCAGCAGCCTTCCACTAGATGGAGCGGTGTCTGAGCTCTCAGCAAAGCCGGGGACAAGGCTTGGATGTGGTTTTAAAGCAACTGCAAGGGAAATGTAAAATGCAAACAATTGAAAGTAAAATGTTTTTCTTTTCCTAGGACTTCTTTATAAAAGGAACGTTTCCCAGCTGAGCTTTGTGAGGAAGAGCTCTGCTCCCCTGTAGGGAAATACAGCTTTCCTCCTAAAATGTGGAATGAAGTGACCTGGCAGCACCCGTTGTGGGAGGAGTAGCCAGCAGCACCAGCTGCTCTGTGTCACAGGATGGTGACATCCCCGTACCATGTCCCTAGGCCTCCTCAGTCCCCTCAGAGACTGTAATGTGTGGGGCCCCCTCTCTCTCTCCCCATCCTGGTGCACTGATCCTGTGACCATCCTCGCAGGCAACGCCCTGACCAGCTCACAGTGCCTCCCCAGGTCTGGCTTGGCTTTCAGCACCTAGAAGTTCATGAGAGCCTCTTGCCAACCAGCAGGAAGCTCTCACGTCAGCTTGAGGGTCTGAGTTCACCCAAGTTGCAGCATGAACAGATTTCACCCAGTTACACCCCCTCTTCTGCAGAGGCAGCCTGGGGAAGCCTGGGCCATCTGGCAAGTGGGGTCCAGGCAGGGCAGCGTGGACATCGGGTGTCCAAATGCTGCTTCTTGAGTCCATACTGGGGCTGGAGTTGGTGACACCACCCACATCTCCCTCCAGTGTGGTGCTGGGCCACAAGTAAGGCATTTACTTGGCTGCAGGAGAACAGACGCGCTCCCAGGGCTGGTGCTCGGGGCACTGCTTGCCTGGATGAGGCACATATTCCCTCCCTGGCTTTGCTGCCACCGAATGCGCACATGCGTTTGCCTGAGCGCAATGACTGAATGTGGCTCTGGCCTGCATGGCCCCACGCTGAGGGTCAGGGGTGCCAGGCTGGGTCCCTGCTGGGGTCCATCTCCTTCATTGTCCCTTCTGGGGTGGCCAATGCCAACAGCTCTGGTGCCAGCAGAACTGCTGGTGCCACAGGCAGTCCGAGAGAGCCTGCCCCCGCATCTCCTAGCCCTGCTGTTAGCTGCGTATTGACTCGTGCTCTGAAGTCCGGACACGTCCATGCACAGAAGCAGCCTGTGGCGCGTGCATATGTTTCAGGCGCCGCAGTGTCGGGTGCTTGTGCAAGGCGGTGTGCATCTCAGAAGTTGTCTGTTGCAGAGATGCAGACACAAGGCTGCAGAATCCCAGCCCCAGTGCCCCACCATCAGGGGGACATGTGCTGGCGTGGGGTGAGGGCGTTGTGGCGTTGCTTTTGTTTGACAGCAACCCCTCCTTTCTTAGAGCTGCACTGTGAGAGGAGATAGGGAGGCAGTGAGAAATGGGTGGCTGAAGATGAAAAGTAAACAAATTGGGGTGAATTGGAGAGGCACGGCCGCCTTCAGACCAGCGGCAAATCTGAGCTGGCTTTACTGCCAGATTTCACTGGGCAACGCTCCCTCTGTCACTTCTGAGGCACTGCAACCCTGAATAACGTGGTTTGTTAAAGGCTGTACGTGTCCAACGTTGCAGACAACTCTCCCCTCTTTGTAAATGGCAGCGGTCAAAAGACAAATCCATCTGCACAGCAAAGAGGGTGAAAGCTGCAGGTAGCCTTAGCCCACGTACTGAATAAGGAATAAGAAGAGCTTGGGCAGCCTGAGGCAACATATTTCAGAGCTGACAAGCTGGAAGACTTGGCTTCCTTCAAACATACCTGGTCTCCCCAGTGAGTAATGATAATAGGATCCAGGCAGGGAATCGGACATCAAGACCGACTGAAGGTTACAGCATGCTATTCAGATGAGCCGGGGCCCCAGAGAGGCAGCCATTTGCTAAAGCTGCACAACTTTTGTCAAGTATGTTTTGAAAACTTTAACTGACCTTGAAGGGTTGGGATTGAAGAAACACTGATCTGTGGAGACCGTTCGTCTTGCTCTGCAGTGCTGCAGCTAATCATTGGAGCAGAGCTTTGACTCATGGGCCTTTCAGTTTGGTGTTGTGACTCTTGTCCCAAAGACCTTTTACGGTTTTTATGGATGGGGATTGTTTCACCTACCAGGAAAACATGGTAGGTTTAGGGATGGTTATTCAGCAATGAATGGGTAACACAGAAGCAACCACTTTGGCATTAGAGAACGACATTTTAAAGCCATGCATAGAGACAGACTTAAGAACGTGCCTGAAAGACTGGGATGCCCCTTCCTGTGGTTCATTGTGGGGTCTGTTCTGGTGTGTGTTCTGGAGGCACACCCTCTGAACCCCACTGTGATGGTCCCTCCCTGTAAGACATCTACTTTTTTTGGGGGATGTGTGAGGTGGGATCAGGATTTTTAGGCTGCCTGAGCTTTTTCGTTGGGTTTCAGCCGCAGCTGAACTTTGCTGAATGTTTTACCTTGAATCCTAATGTAGAGGGACAAAAATGCATCATGGAGAGCTTTTCAGTCAAGTTATAAACTTACATACTTTAAAGCTTTAAATATTGATTAAGAGTTGTATCATTTGATAAGGGAACGTGTATATTATCTGACTAAAATTCAGAAAAAATAATGTCTCTGAGAATGAGGTTCACTTTTAAGTGAAACATTTGGTGTGATTCAGCACTTATCTACAGCTGAACTGCAGCATGGTGACAGCATTGTGCTCCCAAAGGCTCCTTAAAACCTAACTGAGGTACACCAGAGGGGAGAGTTTTCCATAACAGCAGCCGTCAGTTTTCCATAACAGCAGCCATCAGCTCCTGTGTGGGTACTTTTCTACCATTAACCTCTAATCCTTTTCTAAAAAGCAGTAATTGCCATTGGGGGAGGTTGCTCTCTGGAGGCATTATGAAGGCCCTTCTGCCCATCTGAATGGTGTCAGGCTGTGGTTGGTGTTATTTAGTTGTGCCCATGGATACGTTGAGTGACAGAGACTGTAAAATACCCTAGAAAGGTAAAAATGGAGATATGGCTCTGCTCAGCATGTTTGCTTTTAGCCTTACCCTAGTGATATGGGAAAGCAGACCTGCACTAGCAGGATGTGAAACAGGATGGGCAACAGGACAGTTTCACCATTAGAAGAAGCCCATGGTTCTTGGGCTTCCCAACACGGTTGGCTGCTGCCCACCTCCTGTTCCTGGCTTAAAATTTTAGGTCTTTTGTGGGCTCTGCGGGTGATGCCAACTTCTGCTTTGTGTTTATAGAAAAAAACCCCACTTATAACTGTTTAAAACCTGGAATACCTTGACTTTTTGTCTGGAGTCCATCACACTTCAAGGATAAGAAAGGCACCCTGGGTGTGGGGGTGTGCGTGCATAGAGAGAGGTGTGTTGACCTGTTGTCCTAGAGTTATTAGCATACAGTTGTGGAGAGCTGCATCCTAATACAGGTTAACTGTCCTCAGCAAAATTGCTAAATAATGAAGCTCCAGCCACAAAATAGTCCCCCTGACTACCCATGAACCAGAAGAAATTTGATTTGACTTCTGTGCTCCAGCTCTCATGAGCAGGGTTGTCAGGTCAGAAGGACATTTTTCTCGGTTCACAATCAGAGCACGCCTGATCTGGAGCTGCTGAAAACCAGAGCTGAGCCACAGCATCCCCTGCAGCTGACCCTGTGCCTTCGCTAACCTCCAATTCTGGCTGCACATCATGGTGGGTATATTGTAAAATAAAGCTGTCTTGCTCTACTCCTGTGGTGTTTTTTTCACTGCTGAGGGGAAGAATTTTGGCTAATGTGAGTGCAGTGAAATGCCAGTTGCAGCTCAGTTAATGTATGCTAAGTAAGCAATTTCATTAGCTAGTAGTCAGTCTGCAGGATAATTTCATTAGTTTGATGTGCATCGTTACCTCTCCTTTCGTTTATATGGGAATTATAAATTTCACTTGCATGCGTATTTTTTTCTTCCTTTTCTATTTTCAGTTTCTCCTCCCTGTTTCCTTTCACTGCTATTCCTTCCCTACTTGCCAATATCTCAAAGTGAGCTTTGAATTGCCCTAAATCAGAATAGAATAGAATAGAATAGAATAGAATAGAATAGAATAGAATAGAATAGAATAGAATAGAATAGAATAGAATATTTCAGTTGTAAGGGACTTCCAATGATCATCTAGTCCAACTGCCTGACAACTTCAGGTCTGACGAGAAGTTTAAGCACGTTACTAAGCGCATTATTCAAATGTCTCTTAATCCCTGACAGGCCTGGGGTGTTGAAAATCCCATACCCTTCCCTTTTGTACCTCGTTTCAAGGAGTCTGGCTTTTGGATGTGCATGTACACAGCCATGTATGTAACCATGCCAGTGCCTTGCCCTGCATAAAGTCTGTGCCAAAGTATATCTCAAGCCCTTGCTTGTCTGCTCTCCTGACAGATTGTGATGTATCTGGTTGCATGGACTGAAGGATAGATGGACTGTTGGGATGCTCCTCTGGTGAGGCCAAGTGTGTGGCAGCCCAGCCTCATTAAAACTTGTCGTCACCATGTGCCTCATTACACTTTTCAGGGTGGGGTGCAGATAATATCTATGGTCCCTGAAAGGGGATAAAGAAGTCCTGCCTTCCTCACCCCTCTCTTCTTCCCATTGCTGCTGGATGAAACTTCCCTTGGCAGAGGATTCTTGTGGTTGTCATGTGGCTACTCTCTCTGTACGATGGCATTTCTCACTGACCATTCTAATGGACCTCATTCATTCATCCATCCATCCATCCATCCATCCATCCATCCATCCATCCATCCATCCATCCATCCACCCCCCCACCCATCCACCACATATCTTCCTCCGTCCTCTTCTCTGCTCCCTATGACCATGCCACTGCTCACTCACCCCTGCTACTTTGAACCCCTTTTTTTCCTTTGCCAATCAGGGGCTGCTGATGTGGGCTCATTTCTGGGCTATGTGCTGCCTCACCTGAAGTGGAATAGGCTGAGACCTCCCACCACCCTGACTGGTGGTGTTTTACCTCTCTCTGAAACTCATGTTCTGCTTTTGGAGGTTTTTCAGAAGCTATTCATGCACTGTTAGTTTGAAATTGTATTTGCAATAACTTATTTCTGGAGCTTTTCTATTGTGCTGTCTGTGCTGGCAATTAATTACTGAGGCAGCTTATTTACAGGCAGCGTTTACTTTCTTCTAGCACCTCCAATGAGATGTGAATAGCAACATTTTTTGTTGCTGGCACAGAGAGGTAGATATATCCTCTTTCAGGGCAAGACTGTAATCTAAACAATAACTCTGAGAGAGATTCAACCTTCATTTAAAAAATAGAGAGAGTTAGAAATTCAGCCTTTGAAATCATATATATTGGCCAGTAACCTTGGACTTGTTTGCTGCTGCCTTTTTAAAGTTTTTTTTTTGTTGTTGTTCACACTTTACATAAAAGCAAAGGTTGTCCTCAGCTATTCCCATGCTTCAAGGTTGTAGTCTCTACAGCTCTTGCATCGGAGCCCTTTGCAGCAGGCTATTAAAAACCTGACAAATGTGAGTCCCTCCTCCTCCCCGTCCCTTGTCCCTGGGAAGGACACATGTGCAGCGTTAGCATTTGGTTCTGATAATTCAGTTACCTTCCAACAAGCGGCATTTTGCTGTGAAGCTGCAGGCTGGGGGAAGCGTGCTGGCTCCTTTGTCACCCCCTGGCACACAACAGAAGCTGGACAGAAAGTCCTGGTGGATGTATTTAGCACCAGCCTTCTCTATTCCAGAGCTTTGGGTGATCTTCTGCCCCAGCATGGGGGAGAAGGCAGGACCTGCACCATCTGCTGCCTGGGAGGCTGGCGGGGGAAGGTATCTACAGTCTTCATGGGCTTGTACAAGTCAACATGACCAAAGTGTGACCTATGGTTTCCTAAAGAGCTTGCTAAAAGTGAAAACCACGCTGGGGTTTGTGATTTTTTCTTTTCCTTCATGGTAAGTAGAAGCTGTCCCATAAAAACCAGATCTGAATCAACAAAAACTCAACCTGTATGACCACTGGTGTTTTTTCTACTGTTTCTTCTTCTCTTACCCTTGTGTGTCTCTGCTTTACTTCCACTCAGAAACTTTAACCAAGTAGTCACAAATCCATTCCCTTTGACACACCAGCTTTGCTCTTTGCATTTTTCCAGTCCCAGCAATGGTCATGACGCTGATGAGGTCGTGGCTGTACCCACATGCTGGAGATGCCCGATTCTGCTCAGAGAGATTTGGGTGATGCCTCTATCCACCACCTTCCCCACAATCCAGCAGGATGGAAGCCTCAGGGCAGGCTCGGTACTGGGATCGTGCTTCCAAAATTGCCGTACTGCCATTGTGGACTTAGAGCTGGACACTCTGTCTGCAGGAATAAGCATACGAGTTCTGCAAGCTGCCCATGCATTTATGTACTTTCTTAATGCATGATTAAGAGCTTTGCAATTTGATGTGCCCAGATTCAGGAATGGGGTCTCTCTCCTTTCGTCAGTGTAGACTGCCTTTATTTACTTCCAAAAAGCTCCCTTATGCCCTGTTTCGGAGCAGGGCATGTGGGCCTGTTGCCAGAAGCAGGCAGGGCCAGGCAGATATTGCTCCAAACCAGCTGTGTGTGCCCATGAGTGATGCCAGGAGCATCTCACGCTCCCAGCACCTGCACCAGTGCACAACCTGGCCACCTCAAGTTCACCTTCAACAAGCCACTTAATTCTTCCTGCCTGCTGCTGAAGCTGGTTGGGAGCGGAGCAGTGGGAAGGATAATGCTTTCCAAAATCCCATTCCTTCACGAAAACCTTTCCTTGCCTTGTGGGGCAATGCAGAGCTGATCCTGGCACCCACCTGAAGCCTGCGATGCCCAGCCTGTGCTTTCCAATGATCTTTTTTCTTCCTTCAGATGGTGCCTTTGGCAATAAGCAGCACGCTAAAGCAAGACCCCCCCTGGATTTTCCTGCCCCACCCTCAAAATAACATCTGTCTCCATGGAACACTATTTTTTCACTCAGAGAAGCGCCATTTTTCCCTGTATTTTGCTGCCGTGCAGCCACAGCCCTGAGCTCTGGCACCTGCAGGATGAGGGCTGCTGAGAGGGACCACAGGGCGTGTGTGCTTGCACCCTGCCGGTGCCATACCCGATGCTTTGCTTCTGGCACCCAGCTCGACCCTCCACTGAGGCATGTCCAAGAGCTGTTCTCTCTTCCAATATTTTAAAGATGTGCTTTAAAATAAAATCAAAGGTGCCCAGGATGTCCCGAGGAGACAGACACTGGAGAAAGCCCTTTACTGATTTTGGGCAGGCAGGAGGACAAGCAAGTTGTTTCCAACTCTTGCAGAAGTCCAGAAGCACATATTACAACAGAATAATTTTCTGAAGAAGGAGTCTCACCTTTCTCTCACTGCCTCTGCACCTTCACAGCTTTCCTTGGCTCAAACCCCCTCAAACCCTGCAAGGACAGTGCTGTGGATAAGCGGACAAGGAGCAGGATTAGGCATCTGGGTTTCAGGCCCCCGAGTCCATGCTGTTCTCTACCTTCTCTCACCATTTGCACTCTAGCACAGTGGAGCTCACTCCTATCAGTCACAATCTTGTGCCCTTTGCACTTCTTTTTCCACTCAGCCTCAAAAGATGCCAAGCAGATGGAAACCTCTGAAGGATTCAGTGACCTTCAGCAGGTTTTGGGTTAAGCCCTGATGTCTATCATGGGCTACAGCACCGGACACTGTTTTAAACGTGGTCCTGCCATTGTGTGGTGGGTAACCCCACTCACCTCCCTCCCTGCCAGGGCACCTCGCTTTGTGCAACCAGCATTGCTGGCCTTGACCATAGTGCAAAGTGCTTTATCCTCGCCATGCTCTGCTTCCCCATCCGTAGCATGGAGACAGGGGGAATCCCCAGCCTTCCAGGGATGAACGCGCCCAGCATTGCAGTGTGTGCGGGTGCAAAGAGACCTCCAAAGCAGTGCACTGCTCCTGACGTCCCCTCTGCAGCCTCCCGAAGCCAGGCTGCTCGCGGAGGTGGACAAGGACCACCTGGGAAAGAGGCACTCACCATACAAAGTCGTTCAAGTCCATCTCTGCTGCAGGTATGTGTCCAGCTTTTGTGACTTGCTTCGAAATTCACTCCAGTGATTTACGCCCATAGGGAGGAGCAAGCTCACCTGGGGAAAGGGGTCTGCTTTCGTTAGCTTGTGCACAGAGACGGCAGGGTTTAATGCCTGCGAAGAGGCACGGGTTTCAAAGCCATGCTGGAAATGTTTAAATAAATAAAAAGTGGGGCTGGCTTTTCCCTGTCCTCATAGATCTGAAAAGGGCCACATTCAGTACCTGCTGAAAATGCTGCGTGTTTCCCCAGTGACATGGGCTGTGGTCCAGGCTGAAAGTGAGTGTGCCGGGGTTATCCGGCAGCTGTGCTGGATCTGCAGAGCCATAGCACGAGGGGGATGCTGACACGTTATCGTAACTGATTAATGCCATCCATCAATGCCTGATTAAAATGAACAGAAATGTTTTTTCTTCCACTGCAGCAGAAGAGCTCTCTTATGCAGAAAGTGCTTCTCTTAATTACCACTCTGTAAACCCTCAGCGAGGCAGAGCATCAGCATTGTAGCTTAATTCCTCTCTGCTGTAATAACCTTCTCATTTCATAAGTGCATAAGGCAGGATAATAGGTGTGGGGTTTGGTGTCTTTTTTTTTTTTCCTTTCATTTGTATCAGAAGCATCCTTCATCCTGTAATGGAATTGCAGAAGTTGTAGACAATAAGGCGGCTATTCTTGCAGCAATTAGAGGCAGAGCCATGCTGTAATCTTCGCAGAATGGGGGATTTGAGGTTGAGATTGTAGATCCAGCTTTCACAGCTGGCTTGTTTCTATTAGTGGCTCATCTGAGCTCCCTCTCTCAAATTCTAGGTGAAACCCTGGCTTGACTGACGTCAGTGACAAAACTCCCATTTGCTTCAATAAGGTCAACATTTCATCCACTTTTTTTTCAATGCCATTACACATTTAATTTGAATAGGCAAAGTTACTTTTTAAAGTGTTTGCAGCACAGGTACCTCAACCTCTTTAAAAAGTGGGTCAGTGGGCACCTGAGAAAGTGTGGCATCATTGCAAAACCTGATTGTGACAAGGAACCCCACAGGAAACTCAGACACGGCTGGCACTTGTATGTAGTAATAACAGTAAAAGGGCATATATAGAATCAGGGGGAGTGTCTAATGCTGTAATTGTAAGATTTGGGCAGGATTTGAATTGTGTGAGGGGGAAAAAGGGGTGGACAGATTCGCTTAGAAGATGCTGTGCCCCTGAAATGCTGGCAAGCACTCACCAAAAGATTTCAAAGACTTTTTGTAAATCAAAATTAGAAGTGAGTTTGGGCTGTGATAAATGCAAGAGAGTGAAGGTAAAATATAAAACAAATGCAAGAGATTAAAGGGAAAAATAAAACAACAGCAGTTGCAGGAGGGGCTGGGGAGCTGGCATGGGGGAAGAGAGGAGCAAGAGCCGCCCTGTGCATCCCCTTGACTCTGCTGGCAAATGCAGAGAGTGGGAAGCAAATCTTCATAATGTCTTTCTAGCTTCCTGCTGGGTTAAGAAGGGATTATTTCCACTCAGCCTGGAGGCTGGTGTGGCAGCAGGACAGATGAGCACTGTGGCACCTTGCACCATGGGGATGTGCTGCAGGGACACAAAGGCTGCACCCAGCCCCTACCCAGACATCAGGGATTCTTCCAAGGCAAAACCCGACAAGGCCAGTGAAAACCAGAAAAGCTCCTTTTCACCTAAAAGTTGCTTTTTTTTTTCTCCTCCCATAAAGACTAGTACAAAGAGTTGGGAAAGGCTGGTTTAACAAGCCAAGGCAACATGGGAGAGGTGAGCCGAGGATGAGGAGGCGGGGGCAGCCTTAGCAGGCACAAGTGGAGATGTGGTGCGGGGCGAAAAGGCTGGGAAGGTGCCCACTGTTTTGCACTGGGTAATGGGAACTTGGGGAGCCCAATGTGCGAGGCAGAGATAAATGC
This sequence comes from Phalacrocorax carbo, assembly GCF_963921805.1. Taxonomy (NCBI): domain Eukaryota; kingdom Metazoa; phylum Chordata; class Aves; order Suliformes; family Phalacrocoracidae; genus Phalacrocorax; species Phalacrocorax carbo. Next base: position 159,225,700 of record NC_087514.1, read on the forward strand.
TGAAAAAAGCCTTGAGCATTACCATCAGCAATTTGAGCCTCCCTGAACTGTTGCTACAAGAAGAAGGAATGTCTACATGTGCCAAAGTGGTTTTGCCTGATGGGCTTTGACAAGAAGAATCAGTACTGCTTTCCACATCTATGGAGACCAGTGCCTGGACAAGCCAGAAAGTGGCCAAGGATCTCCAGAAAGTTGAGAGCAGAGCTATCAGCTGCACCCAGTTACCCGAATCCCAGCCCAAAATACCAAAACCAACCTTTAGCTCCACTTTTATGGATGTGGTCTTTCAGATAGCAAGTCAGACAAATCCAGTCCACAACAAGAGAACTGGGGCAACCATTGAGCATCTCTCAAAGCTGCAGTCTGGAGGGTCGCAGTTCCTTCTCTGTACTGGTACCAGATCCGGACCTTATGATGAGAAGTGGACTGGCTCCTGGTAGTCTGACTGGCAGGGCAGTTGAGGAGCTGGCTGTGTGGTGTTTGCTGTGTTAATCTTCATGAGTTCTTTAGCCCTGCAAAAACCTTCACTTGGTTGGTGCACCCAAGACGTTGGTTCCTTTGTAAGGGAAAGAGGACTTGTTTCTTGTTGTTTCCAGGGGCACCTCTCTGAATCCCTACCAGCATATCCAGCTATAGCCACATCCACCAACACATGGGGGTGGGAGCTGGGGACAGCCAGCTCCACGCTCTGCCCCAGGGACACCACTGGCATGAAGCCACAGCTGCAGCACAAAGTCCCGTGTGAGCACGGGAAATGCTGCTTGTACCGCATGTTTGTGCTATAAGGAAATGCAAGGTGTGGGCAGCCGGTATGTCCATGCAAAGCTGGAGGATGTTCAGAAGGGGGGAGACAACTGAGCAGGTGTGTCTCCATTCACCTCTCAGTCCAGCTGAGGAATATGCTTTTGAAACCCTAATCCCAATTGTCTCCACTTACTGCACTGGTTCTCATCAAAGAGGGGTCTTGAAGCACATGCGTGAAACATGTCCAATGCCCCTTGCAAATATAGACCTAAACACAAAATCCTTGAAGTGTTTTGCAAAGAGAAGAGTTATGCAGACAACTACTTTCATGATGTGGCAGACTGAGGTTTGCTCCAAGCCAAGGTTCACCTTGAAGCTCTTGTATGAATGAGCAAATTAAAAGCCCAGAAAAAGCAAAGACCAGAAATGACTCTGTGATCAGTTTTATCCCATTCTGATAAGAGCACATTTTGGTCAGGCATGTATGGGACACAAGAGACTCAAAACCCCAGGCAGAGAAAGTAAATTTATCCCCCAGAAAGAGAAGAGGCTGTTGCAGCCTGATAGGAAACACGGCTCCCCAGGCAGATGCCCAGAGGCAGGACCGTGCTCTGAACGGAGGCTCTGGTTTACCACAGCATCAAAATGTCAAGGTTGCAAAAAGTCACGTAATGGCCTCAGAGCCCAAATAATTTGTAATTGGTTTTCACTCTAGGTTTTTGATTGATGATTTGGATGAGTGAAATCATCCAGGTAGGAAATCCCACCTTAAATTCACTGGGGCAACTGTTAATTTTTATATGCCCTGCTCAAAAATCTTACAGCCCACAGCTGTGTCTTGTCTGTCTCCTCCCTCCCTTCTCTTCTCCCCAGCTGCTTGCTCCTGTATCACCACCATTTGAGAAACTTCCAGAGAAAAAAACCTGCAAGAATTTTCCTGTCTTTTCTTCTGTGCCCTCATTTCTAGACATGATGTCTTTTTAACATTTAATTGTTCTAATTGTGTAATTATCTGTCTCACACAATCATGATTCGCAGCTGTAAAATGTTCTTTAGTTTCTGGATGAACATCTCATTCAATTGCTCTCATGGAAACCAAGATGAAGTTGTCTTGCCTGGAGGGGAGGATGGCGCAAGGGCAGAGCACCAGCTTCCACTTCAAACTAAGCTGGGTTGGCTGTGGATTCTGTCCCTGTGGAGATGTCCCCAAGACTAAAGGGCCACATCTCTCTGTTCCACCACTGCACGCTGGCAGAGGTGTAGAAGGGGGAAAGTTTGGGTGTAACAAGCAGGAGACAACTTCAGCACCCCTTTGGCTCCTGGCAGAGCCAGACCTCCCTGTGCAACACTTCTGGGGCCTACCACCTGTAGGGGTTCAAGCACAAGCTGCTCAAGGCTTAAGGAACAGAAGGGTCCCAGCAGAGGTGAAACAACATGAGAGCAGGCAGAGCTGAGGTCTGTCATTCCTTTGTCTTCTCAATAAACTTGATACCCAGTTAAATATCCAACATTCATCTTCAGCAGCTCCTGAGGGCTCCATTAGCCATTTGAGGGACTTTGTACTCGTATGACAGGGCACTTCAGGCATGGTTTAGGAGACATGGTGGTGTTGGGTTGACGGTTGGATGTGATGATCCTATAGGTCTTTTCCAACCTTAACAATTCTATGATTCTATGATTCTATGACTGATCTTGTTTCAGAGTCTGAATCATGAGCTTCTGTACCACGGCGTGATAGGGTAAGTTAGTGTGGATCTTAGCCTGGTGCTTTTCCAAAAGCAGGAATGGTTCCCTGTAGCTGTACGCTTCTACGGGAGAACTTATCTTGGGCCGCATATCTCCGGGACACAGGGCTCTACCCACCCTGGGGACAGTGATGCACAGACACCAATATGATGGATACAAAATGTCCGTCTATTTGGCTGTGTCACACGCTTATATAGCTCTTGCGCTTCCTGTTCCTGCCACTCCTATGGGGAGGAGTCTGTCTTTCCGTCACATCCCGTGATCTTCCGGTCGCCGATCCCTGTCTATTCCCCTACAGTTCCCAAATCTGTATTATTATTTTTCATTACTCCAAGTGTTCCTATCTGTGTTGGGAAACAGGACATTAACAGCACAAATGGCAGCAGCCCCGTGGGACTGGCTGGAAGTGCTGAACGTGGCTTGGTCCAGCAGCAGGGACACCTCCCCAGATAACCCAGATCAACTGAACCGTTAAACAACCATAATCAATCCATCACGGGTAGTTTTGTGGTGCTTTTAAAGAGCAGAGTGCTTATTTGCTCCAGCTGACTCTGCGCAGGGAGGTGTTCAGCTGGGGACAGAAGAGGTGTTTGCCTCTTTCCCTCTATATACTATTGAAGTTAAAGCTGTCAGAGGTGTGCACAGAAAAGCGGCTGTTTATAGTACTCTGCAGAGTGAGAAAGTTATGAAGTTTAAAAGCAGACAGCCTCCGTATGTTCATATACTGACTGAAAGCCTGGGAATTACTAGTCTGCATTTCCTGTAGTAGGCTTTCCATATTTGTGTTTTCCTTGGTCGCAGCTAGACTCAATCTATATGCATTGGATTTACTGAGCTTTTTCAGTAAAGAAGGTGCTGAGAATCCCTGGCTCAAAACTGTGGGGTTCGAAGGATGTGGTAGAGACTGAGTTTGGTGGCAGGTGCCACCAAATGTGGTTCTTAAAGTGTGAGCAAGTGGTCAGTCCTGAGGAGACACATGACAGGTGGGTTTTTTCCCCACGTTTTCCACCTCTCTTTCAAGAGCATTATTACTTATAGGTTAAATAAGGTACAGCACAAATACACCAACACTCTGCTTTGTGACTACTGTATGTGGAAACCAACCTTGTAGCCTGGGAGGGCTCAGCAGACAAACAATGTCTGTGACTTGAACTTGGAGAAAGGGCAACACTCATGTACAAAATACGTGAAAATGTAAAGCTGGCCTCAGAGTGACAGAGAGCTGCATTTGGAGGATTTGAAATTCCAGAGAGGATTTCCCAGGCAATGCCCATGCCTTAAGGCAGGCCGGTGTCCTGTGCAAATGAAATGCTGGAGCACTGACCTGCCTATTGACCAGGGCATGCAGGGAGGGGAGGTTGTACAAGAAGCCTTTTGCTTCAACAATGGCACTTTTTTGTTGCATGGGCATGTACTAGATGATCTCTTGCACACCCTAAATGTCTTCCCCCTGTTCAGGAGAACCAGGTCCATACACATCCAGGAACATGAGACGTCTGCTCTTGAACCAGCACTGCTGATGCTGCTCCTCGCTTTCCGTACCAGCCCTGTGCAAGGACTGAGCTCACTTGATACACGCAGAGCCAAGGCTGGATTCAGAGCTGGTTCTTTTGCTGCTGCGCTGCCCCTTCCAAAGTGCCTGATTAGGAAAATAAGACCCTCAGCTGCTCCGAAATGTGGGTCAGCTGCAGAAAATTTACTTCTATTCCTCTTTTTATTTTATTTATGAGAGAGGAGGGAGAAGGCAGAACTGAAGGGAGAGCCAGAAGGCAGAGCCGTGCCTCTTGCGGACTGCGAACGGGCATCGGAGTGGATGTGACAATCCCTCTTTCAACAATACTCTTGTGCAGCATCCCAGGGCCTGCTTGTGGAGCTTCACAAAGCACAGCCCAGAGTCAGAAAGGCTTCCGCAGGACTGTGCTCTACGAGAGCCGTGGGATGTGTGTTACGGGAGATGCTTGGCCTACTGGCTCTTGACACCTCTCCTGCAGCTCACCAGGCAGCAGGCATCAGCCGCATCAACCGCATCAGCCGCATCAGCCGTATCAGCCGCTGGTGGTGGCTGTGTGCTTGGGCCAAGGCCAACCAGGCCAGGGGAGATGGGGCATGACGCAGGGCATGCTGTGCTCACCTGGTTTCAAGGAAGATGGGGAGAGCCTGTGGTACTGTTGCTGCAATCTTTGGGGACGTGTGGGGCTGATGCAGGCTGCTCCCAGGGCTGTTCAAACACAGAGCACACAGCCCCATGGTATTAGACTTACCAGCACTATTTCAAGAGGCCATTTTCAGAGCCCCTTTGTATTTGGTGCTGTACAAAATCTCCCCCTAGATGCACATGCCATCCTAGAAGAAAGTGCCAGTTCCCAAAATACTTGGGGAACACTTATACCTAGAAAAAAGCAAAACAAAACAAAACATTAAAGAGCTTCACTGCTTTGGAAATGGTTTGTTAGCCTACTAAGGGTGAAAAAAAATCTTCCTGAAGTTGGTGCCTGAGCAGCGCTTGTATTTCAGTTACCCCCATGTTGCGTCACTGTGCGAGAGATTATGAGCTAATGCATTTCTCATGTCTTCTTCAGCACAAATTTTAGAACGTTTATCTCTGGTGACGTCAATTCTTTGGTCACCTCAGCAGCAAAGGTGATGCTTGCTGCCCTCGTGCTGGAGACTCCATTAACGAGGCTGAGTGATTTATTCATTGAGGGCAGGGAAATCTGGAGCTTTATTCAAGAGGCCCTGGTGGGAAATTTGCATGAAAATTTCATGCTGTTCACTTGCAGGAGCCCTGCCTGGCAGCAGGTGCCCTTCCCTGCCGGCTGCCCTTTCCCTTACTGCAGGAAACTCCCCCCCTTGCTTCAGCAAACCCTTTAATAGAAATACAACATTCAAAAGGGATTTTTTAAATTTTATTTTTGTTTTGTTTTGCAAAAGTCATGGGACCAGGAAGGTGTCATCTATTTAAAATAAGAGATGGACTTTGGAGACGTGGGAGACCTTTTTCCAGCTCTGGCCAGATTGAAACACCAGGAGTTTGCAGTGCTCACGTTAAAGATCGAAAAAACCTCCTACAGACTTTGGAGATGAAGGAAAACAGCTTCCCAGTTCTGGAGCAAAGGAGTGGACCAAGCTGAGCTAGCAGTACCTAGCATCTGGGCATGAATATAAATTTGAGTTTAATTTACAAAGTTTGGCTTCAGATCCTCAAATTGAGTTTGCTGAAGGTCTCATTAGGCTTGTGTTTTATCTGACTTCGTTCTGCTGCTTGAGTAAAGGTATTGCAGGCATTGCCCAGACTAAACCCCTTTCCTGGGGTACACTAACACCTATTCCAGGTAATATTCTTTGTTTTGTTTCATGAATGATGTGAGGACCTGAAACCTGTGCGTGCATCCAGGCTTTATGCTGCTCCATGCTGGGCTGAGCCCGTGATGGTTGCTGGCTCCTGGGGCTTCCCTTTTCCCCCACACCCTGGCTGCCCTGGAAAGGAAAGTGAGGGGTTTAGTGTGAAGAGGTACTAGATCTCCCCCAGCTGCAGAGGAGCCAAGGGGCCAGTTCTACTGAGATGTCTAACCAGGGGCATGCTTGTAGATGACTCTGAAAATCCACATTCAGGATTTCCCAGAGGTGAGCTGCCATGTGACTCTTCTCTAAACCCTCTGGCTAGAAGACTTCATCCCCTCTTTGCCTCCTGTGCGCTGGGCCCTTCCCTGGTTCTCCTGTGGGTTGGGTGGATGGTGACACTGCTGTGATGGTGCACCTGGATGGCAGCAGGACCGTCTCAGAGCACAAGTACGCTTTGGGCACACTGGGTCAGGCTGTGTCTCTGTGCTGAGACAACCTTTGAGATTACTTCTGGAGGGGAGAGGTGATAATGAGAAGAGGAGGGAGGGATTTTTTACATCCTTATGTGATAGCCATAGCCATAATCCCCGGGAGCGTGACTTCCCAGGAGACTGACTCTTTTTTTGGTTGCACCACCATCTTGGCAGTGGGTTGTGGATGTTTCCACAAGCGCTGCCCACCATGAAGCACAGCCTGGCATGAAGAAGCTGCACTTGCCTGCATCCAAAGCAGCCCCAGAAATTTCCTTCGACAGGAGTAGTTGTTCCTCTGCAGCAGGAATAAATTTTTTCTGTCACATTTCAATGACAGGGACTGGTCCTGCATCCTGTGTCAAACCTTTCCTAGATTTTTATCTATTTCAAAGTTTTGCAGCTTTCTCCTGGAGCCTCTGCTCATTTGAGACATCACTCCCCTGCTCTCTTTTCTGAAGGTCCCTTTCCACTTCTTAAACTCTGTGTCCCTCCTCAGGTTGCTCCATGTTTCCTCCTGTTCCTTCTCTGATGGGGACAGAGCCAGGTCAGGCTGCCCTGTACCTGGGGTCCCCATGCTGCATCTCGCACTAAAGAGAAGTCCCCACAGAGCCCAGTGAGCAAGATCTGCTTTCCTTTCCTTTATGTTTTGCCATCAAGCTTTTCCATGTGGCTTCTTTGCTGTCTCATATAGTTCAGCTCAGCCCTTCCGCTTGATAGGGAATCTCATCATTGTCTCCTGCTGGATGCCTGTTTTTCTGAAGCTTGCAAATGCCTAATTATCCTTCAGATTCTCCTTTTCCAGTAGCAAGTGACCATTGGGTATATACCTTATTATGGGGAGCACTGGCCTGATGTTATCTGCTCCTTCAAACATCTTATTTTCCTGTTCCCAGTTCTTTGCAGGATGATGGCACAGGAGAGAACTTAGAATTAAACTGAAAAATGTAATTGGAAAAATGTATTGGCCCATAAAACAGCTAGCAAACCAGCATACAGTCATTGTGATTGAATCAGTTCAACTGGAAACCTGGCTTTAAGCAGAGGGGATGTGATGTATGAACCCCAGTGGAGCTGGGGGAGCTGCAGTGTGAGCACAGACAGGGCTGGTGTGCGTGGGACCTGATGCCTGTGCATTAGCCACTCTGCCATCTGGTCATTGTAACCCTGACCTCAACCCACCAAGCACCTCGCCACATCCTTGGTCTTGTCTTCAGCACCCAAATGCCATTGGCAGAGGGAGGTGTCTTCAGGAGAAAAAGCTCAGGATGGCTTCAGATGCCGGTTCCTAGCTGGAGAGGTAACCCGAACTGTTGGACTTCATTATTTATGCAAGCCTAGCTTGTGTCCAGCATGAAGGGTAAATTTAGGGGTGCAAGCTTTTGGGATTGTTGGTTTAGTGATCATTTCTGCAGCCTTTCAGTGCATGATGCTGAAGCAGAGACCCCTCCAAAGGTTGTGTGGGCCTGTGCATAGCCCCTCTGAGCACTGCCACCGAGCTGCCAGCATCCCTTCCTGTGTGGGACGCAAGGCTTTAGGCTGTTTTTGAGGGAGAGGCAATTTTTCTTCTTGTTGTTGGTGCTCCCAGTACTCCCCATGCTTGCTGCCCCAGGGGCCTGGCTGGCAACTGCGCTGCTGAAACTCCCGGGTAATTGATACCTTCTAAAATTGCACCTTAGAAGCAGTTGACTGGCTCCTGCGATGAGCTCCTGAATAATTGAAGCAATATTTGCGGGTTTTGCACTGAAGTACTAACAGCTGTGGTATGTTTTGATATTTATGAAGCCCAATAAATTATGGATTAGTCAGTGCAGTGAGCCCAGCGTGATGCTTATTACTGCTGGAGTGCCGGAGCTGATGATGTGCTATTCATCCCGTTTTACTTCCATTGTGTGGCTGAGTATGACTGGTGTCTATTACTGGACTTAATAGAGCTTGCTCACAGGTTTAAGTTCTAGTCCCCGAGAGCCAACAGTGTTTTAATTTGTTCTTCACTCCACAGATTTTAGAAAGACATGCTGGGACTATAGCACAGGGTCACAGGGCATTGCATCGACTCACAGGTGTGGAGATGATTGTTTCTGTGGTAATGGAGGTGGGTGCTAGCAGAATTAGCAGCAAGTCTTGGCATTAAAATGGAAATTATACAGAATCCAATCTTCTTTGCAAGCTGATCTGTGGGTAAATATGTCTTCTCTGGGATGTCTCATTCGTTGCACAAACTTTTCTCGTGCTTGTGAGATTAAACTCTTCAATCCACTTTCTATTATCCAGGCAAATTTTGTTTCATGGGTGAGAATATTTTCACTTTGCAAATGATCCAAACATATTCCAAATTTCCCCCCATCGACACAAGCTGCCTGCTAGGAAGGTGTCGTGGTTTAATCCCAGTCAGCAACTAAGCCCCACACAGCCGCTTGCTCACTCTCCTCGCCCCGGTGGGATGGGGGAGAGGAATGGAAGAGTAAAAATGAGAAAGCTCATGGGTTGAGACAAAGACAGTTTAATAGGCAAAGCAAAAGCTGCACACACAAGCAAAGCAAAACAAGACATTCATTCTGTACTTCCCATGGGCAGGCGGGTGCTCAGCCATCCCCAGGAAAGCAGGGCTCCACCACACAAACAGTTACTCGGGAAGACAAACGCCATCATGCCAAATGTCCCCCCTTTCCTTCTTCTTCCCCCAGCTTTATATGCTGAGCATGATGTCATATGGTGTGGAATATTCCTTGGGTCAGCTGGGGTCAGCTGTCCCGGCTGTGTCCCCTCCCAAATTCTTGTGCCCCCCCAGCCTCCTCTCTGGTGGGGTGGGGTGAGGGACAGAAAAGGCCTTGACTCTGTGTAAGAAGGGATAGGAAGGGAAGAAATAACTATTTGGAGCAGCAGATGGCATCCTACCACTCAAAAGCTTTCCTGGCACTGTAAGGTGTAATAAATATATAATAGCACATGTCTGTGCTCTGTTTATAGCTGCAATAAGTAATTTGGTAGAAAACTGAGGGGTTTGTTCATTTCTTAAAAGTCATCCCTTTACAGATCTAATACTTTCTTTGCTTTCCCTGTCTCCTTGGGTGAAAAGAGATATCTGTAGGTGATCTGCTCACCCAGATCCTCGTGGTCCACGCAGACTATGCAGCACATGCCCTCCCAAAGTGGGCATCTGGAGCTGGGTGGGTAAATTGTGCCCTAAAGCGCCTGTTAGTCTTCTGTAAAAAAAGCTATAAAGGAAGCCTAAATAGGAGGTCTCAGCTGCAGAGAAGTTAAGTGTCAACATCTACATTTCACTCCACAAATCCAGCTGACACTTGTCCAGGAAAAACTGTGGCACTCTAAAAAAGCATCTTGGTAAAGAAGTTCCCAGAACAGGTAACCCAGAGGCTCTGCAGGAAAAGCAAGCCTTTGTATCCAGTGAAATGCTTCAGACAGGGATTTCTTCCTCTTCAATTTCTTTTCTGAAGGTGCTGAGTGGGGGAGTGAAGGATATTTTGCCTTTAAAAGCCTAATGTAGGAAAATGCAGTGCTTTTCCACCTGTTAGTTATTCAGCCAGAGTTTGCAGATTTTTTTCGGGGAAGTTTGGGCTGAGTTTCTGGCTGCTGTCACTGTCTTGCATGACAAATTGTTTACAGTCTGCCACTACAGGCAAGTGAGAAAAGTTTCTCCCATCCCAATTTCCTCATAAATTATATAGTTATAAGAATCATCACAGTGAAAACAGAAGTCTACTGGATCACAGATAAATCCTATGCAGTTAATGAGGTTTGAATTTAATGTTTTCAGGGCTTCTACCTTCAAAAAATCCCTCTTCAAGAACTGCAGCCCACTGTTGATAAGTTGATAAGGATAAAAATGCTGACAATGCACCGGCTCTGGTTTCCATTCAAAGCTGGGACGTTGTTTGATCCTTTCCCCTACAACACCATCACCAACAACAGCTGACAAATGCCAGCTGTGGTATTGTTAGCCTGGAAGAGGGAATTTCCATCCCTGTTATTGCTCCAGACCCTCTCTGGCTTTCAGTGCAATTCTTTGCACTGCTGACATGGTTACTGCTCACATTGCCACTGCTGATCTCCTCAGTGACCATTAACTTTCCCAGCTGCAAGGTGCAGGTTAAAATTGCAGGCTTGGTTGGCAGCTTTTGGGTGAGACTGTCTCCCTTGCTGTTCCTCCGGTGCTCCCAATATCTCTGCGCATGCACCGCTTGCTGCTCTTGGCAGCTCCGAGGGTGCAGGCTGTGATGAGCAGCTCAGAGCCTCTGCCTTGGGGGAATGGCCATGAACCAGATCTCAGCCATTTTCAACTCACTTTGATTTCTAGACTCCTAAAGCTTTACCACTGAGGCTCACTAGCTAGTAAATTTAAGCTGACTGGTGTTAGGCTTGCTTTTCTCCTCTGCCTCTCGTGGACCTCTCTTAGTGCATAGTTTGAAAACATCTGGGGTGGAGGATCTCTGTGCTTTCCATGGGCACAACCCTAACCATGTCAGGGGAGGGTCTGCATCTCAGGATGGGCTGTCTCATCTCTGGGCTCTCCTTTGTCTCTCCTCCTTCCTCGGCAACACTTTTTAGTAAGCGGCAGTAACTTGGGTGCGTACCAGACTCGTGATAGCTACATGGCCTCATGTGTACTGTGCCTCATGTGTTGGCTACACTGCTTTGATGAAGAAGGAGTCAAGTACAGGCATGAATTTCCAGCTTTCTGTGCATCCAAATGTGAATTTAAAGGGAACAAAAGTCAGCCAGAAACTATGGCAGAGGACTGCCCTGCTGGGCTCCTGAGTCTCTGCACTCTTTTCCCATGGTTTCTTGGAGCAGAATGTGGAGCAGAGGATTTGCCTTGTTTGTGTTTTTTCTCCAGGTTTGATTTTCCAGGTGAAGGACTTCCCCAACTTTGAGGTGCTCCCAGATGAGGCAGTGGGGAGCAGGTACTCGGGAGCTTGTGCAGGCTGGTTACCGATACCCACTACACATTGTCGGTTCGAGTTACTGGAAACGCTCAGCACAAACTACATTTCAGGGCATTGACAGCAGCTGTTGCAACGGCAGTGTAAGGCTTGGGTGCATTTTCAAGCAAAGATGAGAGCATTCACAGCAGCTCACTGAAAGAGTTGTTTGTTGCTTTAAAATGACCTGAAAGGTACATTTATAATGAAGGAAAGAGGAAAAAAAACTGGAGGGAAACCTTGCTATTCCACAGGAATACTTGAGCATGCTTTACTTTTGTGTTTTCCTGGGGCCTTGTTTAATCTAAATTTGCTTTTTACTCTTCTGTCTTGGTCATGAAAATAGACGTTTTGATTAAAGCTGTTATACCAGTGAGGAGACAGAATGTGTAGCTTCATATGAGGCTTTAAATGAATGCCTTGAAGTGAAAAAAAGAAGAAAAAAATCCATTTTACAAAGGATTTCTCAATCTTCTGTTTCACAGCTGCTGGCTACACAACTGCTGTAGCAGAAATTGTTGCTTACAAAGGACATTGATTATTGTGGCCAAATAAAGGACCCAAGACGGCACTGGGAGGGTGGTCCTGCATCCAGCCATGGGATGGGGACAAGCTGGTTCCCCCATCCTGGGACAGGTCCAAAGCTGAGGGGTTGGAGACCTGTCCCAAGCTGCCTCACACTGGTGCAAGAGTAGCAGCAGGGGTGGTTTCTCCTCCTCCACTGGTCCCTGTCTCCAAAGGCCCCTCCACTTTCTTTCTGTCCCCTTTGGAGTTGGTCAGCCAGGGTGATTCCAGCTCAGGGTACTCAGAAACAGGGTGTCCTTGGTGTTTCATTTCTTGAGCAGCGGTGGAAAAGCCAGATGGTGTTTTCAGGTTGTTACAATCACAAAAAAACTCTGCAGACAACAGGTTTTTTGGGGCTCGTTTTGGAAAGGAAAACTCTAGTCCTTATATAAACACCTGAGTCCCACACTGAGATGTCTTAAGAAAAGACACAGGGTCACACTGATGTCATGACGTTGAGGCAGTTGAAGATTAATGCTTAGCAAAGACGTTGGCAGCTGCTCCCAGAGAGCGGGATCACCACTTACCCAGTTTTCCTGCCATGCAGGCTAGATGTGTCATCCTTTCCCCTTGGGTCTGGAGCTGAGTTAGGTGGAGGATGCCTAAAAGGAGGGAAGACCAAAGTCTTGTTTCCATGTATATGCTTGCTTGGTGGCTTGTGCCACTGTGGAGGGGAGCTCCTGGCACCTGCCGTAGGTGATGCGAGATGTCCTGCCCAGGGCTATATCAAACTGATGGATTCTTCCAACAGCAGAGGCATGACCCCCCCAGGGTTTTAGTGTTCCATCTGTCTGCAGCAGCTGCAGGGTGCAGTGGGAGGGTAACGTGGGACCCTTCACAACTTGAAGCACTGAAACTGAGCACGCTAGTTGGCTACAGGCCTCTCCATGCTTAGCCTGTTCTTTGTCAAAACCTGAATATGATACGGTCTCCTATCCTTCCCAAGCACCCACTCCCTTCCCTCTCTGAGCTGCCTGGCTCTGCACCCACCACAGGCTTGGAGAGGCTGAGGCTGCCAGGCGGACTGAGGGCCAGCAGGATGGTGGGAGTGGGGAGAGCCAGACCAGCACGTGCCTTCACAGCAGTTGGCCTGGTGCAATAGGGAAGACAAATAACCCATCTCTGGGGATCTTCTCTTCCTTATTCTGTCACAGCAAAAGAATAAGTACCAAGCAAAGGACACTGTCCAAGCATGAATTAGCTATTAAAATAAAGAATTTGTTTTGGTTATGGCTTAGTGGGAGGGCTCACACGCTGCTTTTATATTTGTCTCTTCCTAGTTTCCAACGGGGTGCTGGGTTTGTCTTCAGACTGTAACTATGCTGAATGGGGAGAAGACAGAAAGATGAAGTTGGAAGAGGAGACAGGGCTTAGCACGTGCCCTTAGCTCTGCTCTGAGCCTCCAGCCTGGAGCCGAAGTTGGGAGAGCAAAATAGAAATAAGCAAACAGCTGGGTCAGGAAGAGACAAGATGTGCCCTATGACCTGATATGCAAAGTTAAAACATCCAGTGCCTTACCACTGCCAACCTGAGTGAGATTTGGAGAGACAACATGAGCATGACAGCAAAAGCATGAACACCTCTCCAAGTACCAGCACAGCTCCATGAGGGTAGTAGCACCAGCCTCATTCCTTTTGTCTCCCCCACTAAATACCCATTTCTTGCCATTGCTAACAGCACTTTACGATGGTCTTCGCATGGGAAAGTTGTTGTGACCATCCCACATAACCTTTCTCCTTCACTCATTGTTTTTCCTTCCCACCCTTCAGAGATGCAGCATTTATTGGGCCTGAGCTCATGGGCAGAGCTTGGATGGGTTTATATGCTCCATGCCTGAACCCATAGATAGCTATAGACATGGCTGGCTGCCTGGAGTTGTTAATTAGCTACCAGCAATGCCTCCTTTTTCCCTCTGTCATTTCCTTCTGAATGAGTTTATTAGTTCTCTTCTGCTTTGGGATGCCACAGTTGAACATTGTGGCATCCAGAAGTGTCAGTTCGTTGCGAGTATGAGCTTGATTTGTTTGGACAATAAAAAAATATTTGTTACATTTAGGTAATTAAGCAAAATAACAGCAAAGCTATTTTGTTCTAGAGCAATCTGCCTGTACCAGTGCTGAAGCTTCTTGTTTCCTGATTTGCTGGCAACAAAGGTTAGAGTAAGTGTCCACATTAATTTCTTGGTTTTGCTGTGAAATATTACATTTTTCTTCCTGTGAATTTTGTTCAGTAAAGTTGGTATCAGCTGATGAGACATCACCCTGGATGTTGAAGAGGTGCAGCAAGTCAGCACGGTGCCATTGGAAAGCACCCTTGTCATCCTTGTACCTCCAAGTAGCTGCTCGGCATCACAGCCTTGCCTCATGATTTAGTGTTTTAAGGTTAAAAGATCTCTCATATCTTTATTAGGCCTAGAGACACAGAAGTCTGTGCAGATTTAAAACTTTCCTGAAGTTATTGCTTGAGATGAACTGGACAGTGTATTGTAGGGTACAGTCATAGCCAGGACTTCTATTTTGAGCAAACCCCCTATGTGCCTAGGAAATCTGTGAAATGAAAGGATTTCCCTTCCAGGTGTAAAGAAGGTGTAGGAACATCCAGATGATCTTGTAGTCCATGAAATGCTCTTATGGGGGACAGCTAGGGATGGCCCCCAACTTGTCCCCCAGCTGTTTCAGTCTGGGATAGTTGCTCCCATCCCCGCAGCCAGCAGTGCAAAACAGGCACACAGAAAAGCTGCCACTCCTTCGAGGGAGGCATCTGAGCACAGCCGTGGCAGGTATATGGCTCTCCTTTTGGCTTGAAGGGAAACATATCTGAATTTGGGTGGTAGGAGTCCCTCCTCTTGCTTGCCCCTTTCCTGGTGGAGAACCATCTGCACAAAACTCCGCTATGGCAGACTCATTAAGTCTTAGTGCTTTGTTCCCACTTCATAACCCACAAACAACTTTCAGCTTTTGGGAAGAGGGACAAAGGATGAAACAGCAAAAATCCCCTTGGTCAAGCTGTCATGCCTGGCTGATGCCCTTAGGAAGCCCGTGTGCCAGGTCAGCAAGTATTCCAGCAGCGGGGTCAGCAGGCAGAAAGGGAGGGAAGGTGCATTTTCACCAAAGACTAGAGGGTGATGGGGGTCTTCTCATGAACTGCTACACTGCGATTGAACCCACTTGGTGCTACTACATGTTGTCCTCAAAAGCAGTCACCATTTACCATGGTGACACCATTTACCAAGGTTACAGGCAGACTAAATGGCAATGTGTATTTATTTATAAAGACTTGTTTTAATTTTTCTGATCTGCACCCTGGAGTTTGGGCTCAGTTCAACCAGGAACACCACTTCCAGCAACTCAATGCTCATTTAAGGGCTTAACACCAAATAACAGCAGTAGCAACCAGGGTGGTAAAATAATGTTTTATTCCATGATTGAACAAACACTACCATGCCACATCCTAAAGTTCTTTCTACAAAAGATTGTGGACAGAGCAGATTTTTACATTTCTTGGGTCAAGTTCATTTCAGGCTTTTGGGCCTGTTCAGTGTAGCAAAAACCGGACACGCAGCATTCTTATTGTCTATTTGGCATTTTGCCGGATAAAGCAGATTTATACCGTAGTTCTTGTTCACACAATGTCGATGCACTGTAAATTAAAGAAGATAATCAAAACCGAACTAGGTCATTTCTGTGGTTTATCAATATATTTTTCATGATGGTCAAAGTACAACCAACATTCAAAGCTTAAAATAATGATAACAGAAAAGACACACTAAAGAACACAATGGAAACATCATCGTTGCTGTCAGGATGTGAGTTTACCCACAGTACTATGTAAAAAGTAGGAACTGGCATTGACATTCAAGCTGTCAAAACAAGAAAAGAAATTACATTAATTGTTATATTTCCAAGCTAGTACTTCTAAAGAGTCCTGATCAGCAAAGAAGTGTTATCGCATGCATGCTGAACACAAGACTAATATTGGATTGGGGACCTGACGAATAACTGACTTACATTCCTTTATATACAACAAAATGAAATATACAGTATTAATACTGGCTGTACATTTGGTCAGAATATTTTACAAGGAGCGACACTAGTCAAAATTCTTATGATGCAGTAAGTGGAAGTGAATGAATATTGGAATTCTTTCTGAGAGTTGGATTTTTTCACGAGAAGTTTTAAAAGTTGCTTTGCACCACTGTAATGAAATGTTAGATATTTTAAAGTAAAAATGCTCCCATTTGTTTTCTTTTATGCTAGTGTGAGCAGAAGAGATAATTAAATGTGTTTGGAATGTGCTAATCATTGACCTGGAATAAAACTAAGCCACCGACAGCATGTGCAATAAATCTCTGCACATTGGTTCTGTTTAAATGGCTTTATGAGATGAGCTGTGAAGTATCTGGTACAAATTCCTGCTACCATAGCCTCATCTACCCTTTTCCCAATAGGCTGCCAACCTATTGTTCGAACACTAAAAGAAGAAAAAAAAAAATTGTGATCGCCGCATATTTTTCTATAGTACAATAAAAATACCTCAACGTTAAGCTGATTTAGCTTATTTATGTGCATATTTTTCAAGGCTTCCAAAGAAAATACTCAGTCGTGCAGGCAAAGGCTGTGCCAGGGACATGAGAGTGAGATTTCCTTTGCTTTAGTCTAATAGATTTTTTAATGTCTGGGTACCTTGACCCCGTTGCCTCTTTAGGCCCCTAAGGTCTAAAGTGAGTTAGTTAATTCAGTGTACGTTTTTTCCCCATCCAGAACAAGCTGAGAAGCTAATAAAGTAAGCATGAGACCCAATGAAAACAGAAGTAAAAGCTATACAAAATTAAGACAGAATTACAGGAAGGTAAAGATCAGCGTAACTATAGCAATATTTTGTACAATTGAATTTGTGTGTCCTATAGCAATGAGAAACCTTCTGAATATGGGAAAGAGAAGACAAGTATGTATGAATCAGTATCCTTTAAAATAATTGTGCTATAATCTTTTCTATGTATTAGGTTAGATCTTTTTTCTGACAGTGTGATGCTAACTATAGTAACCTTAATATGGGTGACGGATTTCACTGCTACTGCTTGATTGCTTGAATGCAAAGAGACATTAAATCTTCCAGTCCTCAGAGAGGTTTCTTGGCGTGTTCCTTCAAGTTCAATGTCTTGCCACTTTCGCACTAGAAGTCACTTTGTGGCAAACAAAATAAGAAAGAAAAAAAAGGAAAAAAAAAAAAAAGAAAACGAAGGTGTTGGTTGTGATGGATTAATTTCAGACAGCAGTTTCTGCTGAGTTCACCATGCTTAATGTTCTTCCATTTAGGAAGGAGTTGCTGTCAAGTAAAGCAGATGAGCTGCTTTCAGTTTTCTTTTAAATACATGCTAACAACGTAACATCTCTTTCTTCAGGAAAATGATCCAGTTGCATATTGTTAAGACATCTGCCTTGTGCTTAGCACGGACAAGTAGAGTTAATCGTCATCTTCCTCCTCTTTCAGTGGGGCTATCGGGAGTTTGTCCTGAACTTGGAAACACGCTACAAAGAAGTTGACGATGGAGTTGTACAAATGCTGCTCCAATGCTGCATTGCTAAAGTAATGGCTTTCATCGGGGTAAATCTGCAAAGAAACAAGGAAATACACACTGTTAGGAGCTTAAAGGCTCACTGACCACCCGTATGTGCAACTCGAGCTGGCCTGTGAACCCATTGCTCCTGCTTGGCACTGCACATCTTCCAGTGGATGCACACGAGGTCCAGGGTAATCCAGGCACCACTGTGCTCTGAGCGCAGACTTGCATCTTCCTTCAAAAGGAACTGTTTTGGGGAGGGTTTTCTATGTAATTCCATTCTGAACAAGTTCAGGCTAAGCAGAACCAGGCAACACTTACATATAACAGTGCTTAGTCCTTGTGAAAACTGAAAAAAATCCATTGCAAGTATGTGCAGAGAAAAGGCAGTAGGTGTTACTGGTTAAAACGAGGGCTTTAAAGAAAAAACTTCATTAAGTAAAAAAATTGAAATAAAGCTTGCTGGAAAAGTAATTAAATAGAAAAAATGTGGGAAGCTAGAAATGAAATAGTTTAATCATAACTTTCCATTTTAATGAAATGGGTAAGTTCTGCATGTGTTGAAGGAATGCAAGAGAATTGTAATGGATTGTCTAGACCAGGATGTTGAAGGGGGAAAACATGAGTTTATAGGGCTGGATCCTTGCAGGCAGGACCGAGGTGTCTCATTGCCGAGTACCTCAGTCCAAGATGTAGATCCCTCAACCCTCTATTCAGTCCTCAACTAATCTTTGAGGTGCCTCTAGCCCATCAGCGGCTTCAAGCTCTAAAGTGCTAATGCTTCTGCATTGGGAAATACGCAGGGGTGCCTCAGTCACCGGAGTGCTGACCCAATCCGTGCGGCGCTCGTTGCTTAGCTCCTGTGTCTGTGCTCCAGCCTATCTGCCTTTGGAGCATGATGGAGTGAGCGTACCCATCACATGAAGCTTTGCAGAAATGCAGCCAGAGGGAGCTGGTATTCAGTAAATCAAGCGTTAGTAGGACTTGGGCCCTGCAACACAACCATCTGTACTGTGAGCTGTAGTATGGTCCACGGCATGGCCTGATCCTGGGCTAGTCGCACTTTCCTGGCGGTGGCTTGAGATGCAGCAGAGGTCAGGGACCATCCCCATGGCTGGTGGATGGGTTCATTTTGGAAGATTTAATGGCTTGGCCACAGGCCATTCAGCAAATCAGAGATGTAATTCAGCAGAAAGAGGGGCTTTCCAGACCAGAGCATGTCTTTCGCAGTGGGATGTCAGATTTAAGAGACATTTCTTTCCTTTTCTGTTTGATTTAATTTAGATCCCCGTTTCCCTTTAATTCATCTTGAATTTAGCCTGTTGTTCCCAAAGAAAGTAAACAGGCACCATTTCCTTAGAGATATGTCTCTCAAAATTTAATTATCTGTAATTTAATAACTGTTCAACAACTGTCCAATCCAAAATAGTGGTATCAAATAAGCACCTCATACACAGGAACACGTTATACGCTGGTGTTATTTCTACTGCCAGGCTGAGTTTTCAAGTGGCATTTCAAAGCTTGCTTCGTAACAGCATTTTGAGTTCAAACTGGGAAAGAACTGTTCAAATATGAAAAAAGGAAACACATACTGTACCTGCAAGCTGTAATTAGCCTTTGCCCTAATTAGGTGTGTGATAAGGTCCGCAGTATGCTGAAAATGGATTTTTTCTGTAAAAACAGATTACAATCATTGAAGAGGCAAATTTAATTAAGAAAAATCAAAGCCACCCCAAACATATAATGAGCTCAAATGATAGGCTAACTTACCATCAGCAGTTGCATGAATGATCAAAAATGTCTGTTCCTTCAGTAATGAGACTCTGTGTGCTAATTTGGTGATCTGTGAAGGTAAAGGTTGCAATAAGATTAAAAATCCTGCTAGAAATTAGCAGTTTATATGGAGAAAATAGAAGTACTTAATTCCATTTGATATTTCATCGCAAGGATAACTAGCAGATACCAGCACAGCATATTCTCTTGGCTACTTGAATCAGTCTGAAGGTAAAACAGACCCCCACCCTGTCCTTCCAGCCTCAGTATCAGCAGCTGGAAGAGGTCAGAGTCCCTCGTCTGTTCTGATAATGTTCACCAAAATCCTGAACTGCAGAACACATGGAAAATGTCAAAGTGATTTTCCAGTGAATACAAAACACCGATGAAAAGTGTGCCCAGGTGCCTATGCCGAAGAACACTTCAGAGAGCTGGAGTGACTTTGGTATGGTTTGAGAGCCAACCTCAATGAGCCCTGACAGCCCAGGGGATATTAAGTTCTGATACTAAATTCAAGTGTCCACTGCTGAGAATGCCTTTGCCCCCAACTGCCTTTCAGGTGCACAGGGGAAATACAAATCTGAGTGACTGCAAATGGTGCTGGGTAAGAGAAATAAAGGACATCTCCACTTTATGCTGCATTGCTCAGAAGAATATACATCTCAAGGAGACTCCAAAAGGCTCCAAAAAGGCTTGGAGTGGCAAAAGGAATGTACGCCTTGAATCACAGATGTTACTGCTTTATAGGGGGGCAGGGAAGAACAGCTATCTCAGCTTAAATTCCTGTTTCCTTCACTGTTTAAATGCATGTGCCCTAGCTCTCACTTACATGAGTTATTGTATTTTCCAGTTAAGACACCCTTGTATCAATCCTGTCTTCTACCTGTTTTCATCTTCCCACTCTCCTACGTGGTTTCCACAGAAGATAGACAAGTGCATCTCCAACAGTTACAGGACCTTCCATGGCTGGCTATGGAGGTCTAATTAGCTGGCTAAAAACATTGGCATGTATTATTAAGATAATAAGGTGACTGCCATTTTGCATTACAGATTACATGGATATCTCCTCATTTAAAAGACTAAACAACCCTGAAAATTAGAAGGGGCTCTGCATATTTCCTTGGTACTAGAGGCAAGTTTTTGGAAATTTTGGTGGATGCAGGCCTGTTCTGGCTTTCTTGCAGCTCCACACTCTGTACAGACTTAGAAAGCATTTGCAAATTTGGCAAAGGTGCCCTCTGATCTTCCTTCTATTGTTGGACTTCATTAATGAGTTCTCTCATCCTCAGATATCTGTTTGCAATGCTTAAGTCTTGTGATGGTGTATGCACATACCTTGCACTTCGTTCTCCCCCTATATGGCTCCTTCCTTTCCGCTCCCTCAGTTGTAACCTACCACATGACAATACAGCTTTTCTGGACTCTACATTGAGTCTTGAATTATGTGACCTTCATAAAGTTCATGTCTGGTCCGTGGGTTAGCAACAATTTTTCTCCCTAAACAATGAATGGTTCAGCTGTGGTAAGTAGGAGATGTGTATCAGTTAGGGCCTGTACCCAGAACAGTGCCATGCTCTGCGGAGAGCTCAGGTGCTGTTCCTAGCAGTTAATCGCAAGTCAACCGAAAATGCCACTATTTGCTTAGGCCAGCTTTTCAATGCACAAAGAGCTCATGGCAATACAAAGCTCTCTTTTCTGGAATATTTTCCCTTGCTTTCACCTCTGCTGACCTGCCTTCAGATTTCTAAAAAGACTAAAAGTGTTTGAAATTATCTAGAGATCACAAGTGCAAAACCTGAGAGACAATGAACTCAGTATTTAGATAGCCAGAAAAGCCTCCACTGCAGGGGCACAGGGTGCTACCTGCCTTCTCCGTAAGAAAACAGTTTCAAACCTTGCTGCCTTTGTGTCTTCTAGCTGAAGGCAAGGCTTGGTAGGCTTAACAATGTTTTCTGTATAACAAATTTTGTTTGTGTGACTACTCCTCATGAGGTTTTTCCTCCAAGTAATTGAAGGAAAGAAGACATGGACCAACTGATCCCATCATACGTGTTAAACAACATCTTTGTTACCTGGTGCCATGTCTCCTTTTCCATGTCCTGCTCAACGCTGGCACAGAGTTCTACCTACCTGAAATATCACACCTGTGCTTACATTGAAAAAGCCAAGAGAATCTGAGCTTCATATGATTTTGGGTCAAAAATTATAGCTCAGAAAGAATGAAAGTGGCAAGACCGTTGGGATGATCTTTAAAGGAGATCATGACATTGTGTCTACCTGGGCACATCTGGGTCACTCAGCCTCAGCTCTTTCAATCTGTAAAACTGGAATAACTGTATTTACCCAATTTAGAGAGGCAGACATGAAGGCTAATCAATAAAAAACATATTCATCACTATTATTAATATATGGAAAGCAGTAAGCAGGCTGAAGGACACCTTGCTGCCTTTTAAATATAGAGTTTTACTATATAGTCTATATAGTCTATAGCCTATATAGTCTATATATAGTCCATCCATATAGTCCATCCTGCATATCCTTTTTTCCTCCCCAAAAGAGAACACATTGAGGAAGAGTTAAAACCCCGTTCACATTTTATCGTGGAAATGCAGTGTCCAGGCAGTTACCTCATATGCTCTGTTATCAATCCCATGCAAGCCCAAGTATCTTTCAGAAAAGGCTGAAGCTTGAAAAGAAAAAAAGAAAACATCTCTTTCAATCATAGGTGAGTATACTGGTGCTTCTGAGTCAGATATTGCAAATACTAAAAAAGGTCTTATTTTCTAGCATTGCCTTAGTTACAGAGGACATATTTCTAAAAGGTTTTGAAAATGCACTAATATGCATGATACTACAGTCTTTCATTATCACCACATACTTATGGTTTCTAAATACGTCACAGAAGACCCCTTTTTCTTCATCAGAGCAGCCAAGATATGAGAGAAGAGCACTATCATGTTGTGTCCTTTTCTCCTCTCACCTGGGGCCATCTCCCATCAACAGTCTACTGCAAGCTCCCATTGCTCTCAGGGATAACTGTAGGGGTCCTGAGGGCTGGCTTAACACCACTGACTTTCATAGCAGTCCCCTGATCTTCACTGGCACTAAGTGCACAGGGAACTGGTGTCCTTGAGAGGAAGGACCGCTATGTGCAGTGGAGTGTTGCCGCCAGAGAGACGACGAGGCGAGCGGGCTGGACCATGCCATGAATGGATGGTTCAGGCAAGAAAGAAGCGCATTCAAGGGAGTGGTGCAAGTTGGTGTCAGAGGCTGGAGGGGTCTAGAGCCAATTCTTCTTTATTTAAAAGAAGTGAGTAATAAAAGTTATTTTATTAGGCTGACCACCATGGTTGGTCCCACTGGGGCCAGTAAAATTTATCTTGAGCGGGAAAAAAGGGTTTATAGCTAGTCCTAAGAAGACACGAAATAAAAACCAGGCAGGATCTTGGGGAAGAAAGAGAAGATAAATGGGAAAAGTTAGGGCAGAAACATCATTTGTGCTCAGCAAGAGGGTCTATGGGCTCTGAAATGGGGTTTACCATATAGTTTGAAGTCTGTCAGCGGGGAAAGAGCAGCTCCACAGGCGAACACCTGGTTCTCTTCACCAGCTGGAAGCATGTAAGTGCTCAGGTAGCCACCGTAATCCTGGAACACAAAAAAGGCAGTGGCATCAGCGGTCCTGCCTCAAGGCACTGCTGCTTTAGGGTGCAGAAACAGGGCAGCTGAGACCTTGCAGCAAACTCAGCCATTACAGAGCCCTTAATACCTTGCCCTGAAAAACACATGAAACAAGGGACGTTTCCCTGGCTTTGACAGATGCAGCTGAAGACGAGCTCTATACTCTTTGCCCTCTCCTGAAGGCAGGAGGGTTGTGTGCCCAAAAGCTTGCCTCTTTTCATCCCACTTTATGGCTGTAGGTCTAATCAGGCGTGTTACCTCTCCAAAATATTACCCCAGTCTTCTGCTATGTAAAACGGACGTCACAATTTCAGCATCTGCTGTCAGCCTGTTAACAATTCCCTGCAGGGGTGCTGCTGTATGCGCCGCTCTCTTCGCCCACTCTAAACCTGTATCTCCCACAATAAACAATTTCTACTCACAGTCCCATTCTCATTTCAAGCTGTGTGTACTTTGCAATTGCTGTTTCCCAGCCGGGCACATACTGCGGTGCAAATCAGCCTCAGAAATCAATATTGTTGTACGTTTGTACGACACAAGCTAGATCTACCCCCATTCCCATAGGCCTTAAGGGACAAGATGAAAATGAAATGAAACTTCGCAAGGGGAAAAAATAATTAATTATCTGACAGCATTTTCTGATAAATAGTCACTTTCTGCACTTGGAAGTTAATTTAAAAAAAAATTGTCAAATACATTGATAAAATGAAAGCTTTCGTCTTTAACATCTCTGAGCAAGAAGCAGTCTATGTCAAAAATAAATAATAATAAAAAAGTCACCACTGACATATTCAATAAATCAGGATTTAGCTCAGCTGCGTAGCCACATCAGCCAACTAGAACAGCACAGAGGAACAACGGGAAAACGTTACCTTCCCAAACACACCGACTCGCATTTTATCAATGTAATGCTCCTTCAGCATTGTCCTAGAACATGAGAGAGGAGAAACAATGGGTTAAAAATATTTTTCCCTTGGACATAGCAAACATAGTGTGATTTTTATCAGCTTGAATTTGGGGTGGCCACAGAAAAACAATGTAGACAATCTAAATTCACACTGCTACAAGCTGCTTTCACATGAGTCTCTGATTTAATCTTGCAACCTGTTGTGTTGGATTTAACCAAGCAATGGCAACAAATAACCTGCTCTACCTCTGAAAGTCATAATAAAGGTGATGCTATTGCACTATTCTGATAGTGTTTTTAGTGTGATTATGTGCAGAATAAATCTGACAATATGACAGGACTTGACATTTAGGGTTTTGCACTGTTTTTTCTGTTTTAAAAAGTTTAAGGGTTTAAAGATGGATTTTTTCCAACTGCCAGGCCAGCAAAAAATTAATGTAGGAGCTGATATTCAAGCTTACTTGTTTGTAGCTGAATGACTGTACAGAGCTAAAAATAAATAGGCTTTGAACACGTGATACAGATAACTGTGCTCGAATTTAGCTTTGTGTAAGGCTTGTTTTATTCCCTCTGCACTGGCTGGCATAAGCTCTCTCTCACGTGCCATCACTTGGTCACAGCTGTATGACCACATTGTCCGTCCCTCCCATCTCCTTGCTCTAGCCTACACACCATTAAAGCAACCAGGACTAATGACAGTCTTGGGTTAATTATCATTAATGAATTATTTTCTTCAATAACAGTGTCATTCACCGGACAGCTTCCAACTGATCCTTCTCTTCCAAAAGGCCCAGCCTCCTCTTAACCTCGTGCAATAGCTTAGTGCCTTGGAAGCCACTCCCGCGGCCGTCGAACTTCAGCACGATGGCGTTGTGGGAGCTGACCATGACGCTTTCCCACGTCACCTCAAATCTCTCTGTTACAATCTGGCTGCCAGGTGTCCCGTCCCTGAAACAGAAATAGGCATCAAGCAAAGGCAACGGCACCAAGCACTGATGAAATGCTCTCCTGGGGGCCGTGACCTTGCTCTGGCAAAGGGGACAGGCAGCTCCCGCATGCACTGTAAGGCAGGGCAGATTTCAAGAAGGGGACATCAGTCTCTGCAATGATGTGCAGAAGGCTGGTGTGTGCGATAGGTCTTGAGGCTGGGCTAGATGCTGCAGGTTGGTTTCTGCCTCCCTCTTTGAACAGCAACTATCGCTGTGCTAAGCTGAGCTTTGAACAAACCTAGCAAGCACATGACTAACTGGGCAGGATTCCTCATGTGAGTAAATCAGGGCAGCGATGCTGAAGTCAGTTGAATTTTCCCTACCTGCTCTAATCTATATCTATTTTCTACATTCCCCAAAGATGGTATTTTTCTGATGCGTGGGTTTCTGTGAGGACCCTGGTTTTGGGGTGCGCTGGCACTGCCAAAATACGTTGGATGAGGCTTGCAGACATCAATCGTCCTTTCCTTTACTGGCAAGCATTGGGGTTTCAGTTACTGCCCCCATTCACCCAGCCCAGACCTTCCTTCTCCCTCAGGGATCTCGAGATGGAGCTGTCAATCACTTCTGTCACCACTGCTTCACACAAGTACTGAGAGAAAGGACACTTTTACAGCAATAAAAAAGCCCAGGTTGGCCCAAAATTGGTGGGTAAGGGGAGGGGATGGGCATGACTCCCTCTTCACGCTTCTGCTTAGGGCCTGATCCTGTACGGGGGCACTGTCTCAAGAAATATTGACCCCACTTCAGCCAGAGAGCTCGGAAAAATCAAGAGATGATGATGATGATATAAGTAATATTTTAGGACTGAGATTACTGTAGAGACACTGGCACTTCCACCTCCTTCTTGCCCTTTCTGGGGTTCTCAGAGACATCAGGCAACACACTGCAGGATTTTAATGTGCATGTGACTTTAGTCATTTGCATTTATTCAAGTGAGACCCAGGCACATCCAGCTTCAGAGGCAGCCTAATCAAGTGCTGTTAGCTTGATGAGTACCAATCTTCCTCAAGCACTCGTATAATGAAGTACATTTTCTCTGCAGTAATTTTGTGATGTAATGACATGCTTATTGCTGTGTTTTTGTCCTTCATGGAGGGATGTGCAGGATGGTGTTCAGGCATTTATTGGGCATTTGTCACTCCTGCATGAGGCTTCTCTCTTGTGGGGTGTTCTCTGGCAGGGAGCAAGCAATGCAGTGGGATGTAGCCAGGGCCAAACAGGTTCTTCCAAGGTCAGTGACTTCCCTCCCCCAATTTCTTTCCAAATTACCAGAAAAAGCTCAGCAACGTGTATTATTATTACTAAATGTTGCATACAGAAATACCCATCTGCTATGCCTGCCAGGAGGAAATCCTACCTACCTAATATAAATGCTAACGCCATGGAGATCTTCAAAGGTTTCTAGCTCTCTCTTTACTGTCACTTCAGGGAACACCAGCATTTATATGGGAAGAATTGCTGCATGAGGGCGTCTAAAATTTAGGCTGTAGTAAGGCTGACCGCATCCCACTCTAAAACTACCTGTTAAGCAAAAGGGGAGTGCTCTAAGCACCAGGACAGAAAATCAATGTCCACCTTTTATTCTTCCTCCTCTTGTTTCTGCTCCTAAAATTATTGAATTGCAAGTGGAACAACTTTACAAAATTCTACAATTTACTCTGCAGGATTTCACTAGGACACCCTCCTGGGAGCTGAAAGCCTTGGCTCAAACACGGGAGAGAAGGGACTTATGCCTAGACCCTCCCTGCTCCAAGGTGAGATGGGGTAGGGACCAACATGCTGGACTTAGGTGCTAAAGTGGTCTGGCATTCATTGTACAAAAAAAATCTTAAAAGGTTCTGATCATGGCTGAGGTTTTCGCGCTGCCCTAATAATGTGAACAGGAAGAAAGGACGAGCAAAAACTTACACAACCAAAAGCAGGGGGTAGTGCGCAGTGTCCGAAAAGGTTGCTGGCTTTAAGATCTGCATTGGCAATTCTAGACAAAAAAAAAAACAACAATAAAAATATGTCTTCGGTGTGGGAGTGCTGACATAATTCTAATGGATTTTTCTGGTGTTTTGGCCCCTTATGAGCAGGAACAAAATGGCATTTCATCAGAGGTACTGGTAAATAACACCTTAGAAACACAGATGTTGTCAAAGAGAAGACCCATATTATGCTAGCCGAGGTGACAAGAAATGTAAATCCGGAGCACAGCGCGAGCTGTTCACTCATGCATCACTTTTACAGCATCCAATTAACATCTGGCAATAGCTATAATTTTCCTTTGTGGCAGCTGGATGAGTGACGCAGCCAGAAATCAATATTTCAGGGCAGCAGAGGAGGGGGAAAATCAGTGATGAAAATGATAATTTAAAACCCAATGAAGTATGGTGGCTGGGGGAGGGAATAGGATTATTTTGCTATAATGGTGTGAAGATGGATAGAGAAACAAGTATTTTAATCCTAATTTCCAGAGAGCTTAATTTTGCTGTAAAACAGGAGGTGAAGCCCACGTTGTTAAACTGGTACTGAACCAACGTAAGTGAGGGACGTGTCACCAAAGCTTCATTTAACTGCTTCCTATGGCTTTGTATCAATAGCCAAAAACACTGCCATACAGATGCTTTCTGCATTAATGACAGCACATTTATTTTTAAAATGTTAACTACAATCCAGATTAGCAAAGGCCTAGCAATTAAATCAGTATTAGGAGCATTTTCAGTAGATTAATACGCAGATTAACCGCACGGTTTAAGTGGTTTGCTTTGCAATCATTGTCTGACACTCCGCCTAATTAGTTATTCCATCTGAATGCTAATAGCTGCAAATTGGATCAATGGCCCAGGGACGGCCGAAAAGGCCATCGCTTGACTTTAAATATAACTAAGCACTATGTGCAGCGTTCCCAAGGCTGTTAAGCCCAAAGCTTTGAAAATACAGGGACGACACAGAAGAACAGCCACACAGCTGTGGCCAACTTGTATTTATTACACACACACATATATATATTTCAGGTTAAATGACCAGAATTGCATTTCAATGATACCTGCAGTTAAGAAATTTAGCATCAAGCTGAGTTATTCCTAATAAGCTGCCAGTGCCGCTATGAACTGGCTCACAGTGGAGAAAGATGTGATTTTTATGACAGCTTCTTTCCCCATCTTTTCCTACCCATAAGGCCTGGCAATGCACTTCTGTTCTTGTTATTTCATGCACGGGTTTATGTTCCTAATGCCCATGTGGCAAGCAGAACATTTTAGGGCCATTATGATGCTTTTCAAATGGCAACTGTCTCTCAGCCTTTGCTTCACATTTTGTAACACCTGGCAATGGTCAAAATTAGTAACCTGCCATCCATCACGCCTCACTGCTTTCACTTCGCTGCATCTCATCTGGGAGGCACGCTCCTTTTGGCATGGGAAGTCTTATGGGTCATACTTTGAACCCAGGGTCTTTGGGGTGTTTTTTAGCGTTGCCACCATACATACAAACTGGGATTTTGGGGAGCTATTGCACAAATCTGAGTATGTGGATATTCCAGACACAGGTAAAATATCTGCTTACAGCCAAAGGAGGTGCTTTTCAGGTTGTTTCAGGTACAACTACAGAGACAGGCAGAAAATGAAAACTTTGGCTGTTTGCCATTAGGATTTTCTTTCCCTCTGTCCTATTTGGCATATAGATACGTGGGGAATGATTACACCAGCAGTACACATAATGCACCAGCTGCAGGTATAACTGCTCCAAGTTTCTGCCTTCTTTACTCCAGGTGAAATCTCTTCTGGCTTTTCCCCCAAAGCAGTTTTTTCCCAACCCTATCAAATGATCTGGATTTCTCAAAGAATTGTGAATGGCCCCGACTGGCAGTCATCGGCGAGTTGTCTTCATTCACTGCACTTCAGTGTTGTATATGTGAAAGGTGGCCACAGCTGTAGCCAGCAAGCCCATACAATATCCCACTTCAAACCCATCTCAAATAATACACCAGTCCAGCTAGGGCAAATGCCCTGAGCAACAGGGGCACCACATCGTGTCATTTCCTGGAGTGTTATTTTCTCTACAAAGAAAATTTTAAAAGGAAAAAAAAACCCCAGCCCTATCATTTTGCCTTTCTTCAGCTGCATTCTCACCAAATCCTCTCTCTGTAATAACCTCCTTATGTAGCACATCCTAAGAGAGTGCTTTGCAAACTGCGGGAGTTTATTGAGAGCCAAAGTCGTTTTTTCCTCCTGCCAGTTTAGCCAAGATGACTGTATCATTTCACAGCAATAGTAGTGAAAAAAAGAAAAATAAGAGGGAGGAAAGGTGCTACTTACTATAATCATCTATCTTGATTTCCATGTATTCTACCTTAGGCATTTGCCTGTCATTTACAGTCAGCTGCACATTTTCATTTACCTCCAGCTCAAAAATTTCTGAAAGAAGAAGGACAAGATCACGAAAACTTTTGGCATTGTTTGTGAAAAAGCATTTTAACATTTTATTGCCACCGTAATATTTGTAACACAGGTTTCCTTATGAAACAATCTCCTTCTAGTCCTCACAGACATCTAATTTAGTTAAGTCTTTGAAACCTCTTCCAGGTTCTGTGGTGGCAAAAAAAGCTATGTTCCTGAAATCAGTGCCATTCAGCTGATTTACAGCAAATAGGAATGTGACCTTCTGTGTTGAGGCGGTACTATGTGTTCCAGTCAGACATTTACCTGCCATGTAAAACTAGATATCAAGTGAAGAATGTCTGTGTTCAAGTTACTCATAAAAAATGGGGAAAGGGAGGAGACTTTGGAGGGCTTCAAGACCAGGTTGTGCTGCTACACAAGAGAAAATCCACAGGAAGGAAAGCCATGTGGAGAGTAGAGTGGACAAAGGTCATACAACCCTGCAACATCAGGTTTTGGAGCAGTCTTGGCTTTCAGAGTGTTTCAGGAATCATTCATTTTGCTTGTGTGTCTTATCCAAGGACTCTCTGGGACTGAAACAGAGGATTCCTTCCTCCTTCCCAGGATTTTTATACCCCACATCCTGGCCATGTGCTGTACTGCTGAGCCTCTTCTAGAAAAAGCGTCCATCCCCAACATCAGAAAGAGCAAGCCCTTCCCAGCTGGTACGGAAAGGGCCCATCTTTAGGAGACATTTCAGGTTGTATGCCCTAGGTGGTGGGAAATGGCTCCTAGTGATGGTGAGGCTCCTGAGCCGCATGGGGGAGGGATTCAAGGGCCGGGGGATCCTGCTGTGGTGGCAGTGATTCCTGGTTCGGGGACCCCATTGCAGTGCTCATGCCCATGGCATCAGGCTGGGTTTGAACCAGGGGGATCTAGGGTGTCATCTCTGCCACATGAACCCAAGGAGGGTTTGAGGGTTTCATTGACTGTAACTTCCCTTTTGGGTCACACTGATAAGTGGCTGCTCAAATAATGCTTACGTACCTGATTATCATGCCTTCATTGCCCACCTCTGCTGAATAGGCAGGCACCGCACAAAAACATGCCCTTCCCAGTTAATACATTTCACAGATCTTTCGGCAATAGTATATTGGTTCAATGACTATTCACCCTGCTCTGAAAAGCCTGGCTCATCTCTGTTAAAAGCACAACCCCCACAAAAGTGCCAAAGCAACAGCCTATTACGTTTAGTTAAATATTAAGATTCTCATTTAATTATGGCACACACAAGTGGCTTTATCAGCAGAAAGGGGCTTGCCACGTAGGGGAATTCAGTCAAGCCGTTTTATTTGTTCATATAATTGCATTCACAGAAAGCCAGGAAGACGGTGGAGGAAATAAAAAAGATTGGCATATCTCCTAAAGGACTTTCCTTTCTGCTTTAGGACCACAGGGAGCTTGAGTCTGTGGAGTACAAATGGTCATTGCTTAATTAAATGTAAGCACGCTATAATATTCAGTGCAAGTCACTATTATCAGATTATTGCAGAATACAGAGGAAAACTCCCTTTGTAGAGTAATGGGCTCATACTAAATAAGTAAATTCAGTAACATGCAACTGTCAGTTGCCCTTTATTCAAAAGCAAAAGAATGAGGAGGAAAAAGAACCGGGGGAAATGATAACCATATGCTGAAAGTCATGAATATCAGTAGGGGTTGTGTTCTGTGCATGACTAGATTGAGTTCTCTATGTAATGAATGTTACACATAAATACCGGTCAAAATAAAACTAATCTTGGTGTGGTTTATATTACTTTTTCAAGCCCTTCTTTTGCTGTTTCTGTTTTATAGTATCTCTCATTTAATTAATCCAGAAGTATTTTATAAAACTGTACAGGAGGCTAGAACACAGTTCATGAGAGGACTATCCTGCACATGCTGTTATAGCCCATCAGCCATCTCCATGTCTATGGTAAAATTAAGGTGTTGTGTTTAAGGGAGAAAAAAAGAAAGCCACGCTGGAGCTGTAGGTCAGAGCTAAGAAACTCTCCCGGC
The DNA here is from genome assembly GCF_963921805.1 of Phalacrocorax carbo. Taxonomy (NCBI): domain Eukaryota; kingdom Metazoa; phylum Chordata; class Aves; order Suliformes; family Phalacrocoracidae; genus Phalacrocorax; species Phalacrocorax carbo. The sequence goes on from NC_087514.1 coordinate 159,256,841, forward strand.
CCTGGGCTCAAGAACCTTGCAGGCATCACCAGGGCTGCTCTGGAGTTACGCTCAGCAAGGGCACTGTCAAGCCCAGGTCTCTGCTGGGAAGAAGAAGAGCTGATACATCCTTGTGCACAGACTGAGATATGAGGGGTCATGGGTGCAGAAAGACTGGAAAGCTAGGAGCTTGCAATCTGCTGTCAGTTTTACTTAAAAAAAGCAATTCTTGTCTACTAAAAGAACAACTGGCTGGAATAACTACAAATGCCAACTTTTGCTTATTTATAGCAGAAGTTTCACAAGGAACCAGACTGGCACATGGAGCTATACCCCTATCCTGCTCCTGCCAGCAGCAATAACATGAACACAAACACAAAGTGAGAGCTCTCCTCTGGGCAGCAAAACAAGTCAGCTCTCAAGGCACTTCTACCCAGAAGTTGTAGACCAGTGAGGAAACTGAGGCACAAGGAAATGAAAGATTTATCTCACAGTCCTCCCATAAGCAAGACGATGGCAGCTGGTCTAAGCTATGGTCCAGGGTACATTGTGCTGCTTTGCTTTGGCAGCAAAGATCTTTCTTGCTGCCCTTACAGGACAGTCACACAGGAGTAGCTTGCTTTAACCTAACTTGTACCAGGATGCTGCTAAATTTTATGCATGTCATTCTCTGTAAAGGTACTTTTTAGTTGGGACAAATTAATTGAAAAGAACGGGAGGATAAATTAGAGTTAAATGTACAATGCATCTCCTTAACAATATTGGACACTGTTGACACCACATGGAACACTACTGAGTATCTCTGTTTTAATGGTAAAGGATACAAGGTGCAGAAATCTGATTTTAAAAAATGCAATCAGGATTTGGGACTGCTCTCTACAGCTCCTGCTTACAGGCAGATCTTCCTAGGTGAGGTAAGGGCTTGAAATGCATGTTGCCAACAGAAATTGAGAGAACAGGGAATAAAAAGTCACACACAGAAACTGTTTAAGGCAAGATGGATCCTGCGCTTTTTTCTTACATGCCCTGGTGCCACAGGATTTTTTCCTTTGACACTCACCATCTTCAGTGGGAAATTAAGCAGCTCAGCATTTCACAGAAAACCTTTAGTTTGGGATCCAAGTTCCCTGGTTTGCTCTGCTCCTTTACAGATATAACAGCAATGAGTTGCTGTAAATCCAGTTAAGCTAAACTGATACCTGATAAATTGGTCACATACAGAGCAGCTAGAATAAAGGCATTGCTTATTATTTGGATCACAGCAATGCCTCAAGTCCCTACCTGCAGGTTAAGGCTGGGCTAAACTCTATGTTAAAATGGAAGATAAGGGTCTCCCATCAAAATGACAGGGGCAGATAGATCTTGGTTTCACGTGAGATTCACACGCTGCTATGATGTCTCGTGAGACTCATGAGAGAGAGAAAGGGGCACCTTGATTTAAGATGAGCCCTGCAGAGAAGGGGCAGGAAAGGCTGTCTATCTGAGGCTCCCTGCCACACTGACTTGGGTAAAAATTTGATATTTCTGGGTAATTTGTACTGCTGCAGGTGTGAAGGAGGAACGCCAGAAACCTCATGGCAGTCTGGGCTCTACAGGGAGTCCTAACCAGTCTGGCAATGGCTACAGCCAGTACCAAAGATTCTGATGGAAGAAACCTGTATTTTGAATAATTCCAGGTCCATGCTGGTGTAGATGTGAATCACTAGCATTAAAAAGCTCTCAGTGAACGAGTGCTACAATCCCGGTGAACAGATCAGGAAACCAGGCAGAGGTACAATCTGTGGGGCTCATTCCTCTGCGTTACCTCTTTCAACATGGTAATCCATATCAGAGTGATTTTTCTTTTTAATAATAGATTTTTAAAAATTTTAAAAATTTTAAAATATTTTTAAAATCATAGATAAATATTCCTAATTTTTGAGTAGGATATAAATCAATATTTGTGAAAGACTAACAAAAAGAGAGAGAGAGATATCTCAACTGTGCATTTTTTTGAGAAACTTGATAACAAATGTCATGGCCAAACCACTGTCTTCATACCCCAAGACTTGCATCTAGGCAGAGTCTGATCTCCCCACTAGTGTAAGTAAGTTTACTAAAAAGCAGCTACATCTCAGTGTCCTGCCTGGCTACTTTGCTCTGAAGATTGCAAGGCTTAAGCCCATTCTTACTCTGTGCGTCAGTTGTGTTGTGAACAGTCACCATCGGGACTCGGGGACCTTGAAAAGAAGAAGAAAAGAACTTGGTTAAATATCTGTCGAAGCACACACAGACACACGTGAACCTGGTTTTGAATTCCACGGAGCTGAAGACTCCTGAGACTCGCTTTCCATGCAAGAGTAATCTAAAAAGCAAATCACCCTGGTATTAAAAAGAGTCTATGAATAAATGACAGTACTGTAGACTCGAAGACATGTGAGGTTTCAAAGCCCTTTCCCAATGGACTACTAAATGCATCTTTCCCTAATTTGTAAACATTATAATTAGCACAAACACAATTAAATCACTTGCTTTTAAAATTATTCTAATGACACCCAAACATCACAGCACAAAGCACTTACATTTTATATGCTATGGATAACTGTTGCTGTTTTGCAAATTTCTTTGGGTTTTTTTTTTTTTTTTAGATGAAATAACACCAGTTTGGCTCTTACACTAAAAAAGACCACGTATGTGGTCTTAAAATGCAGCTTTTGAGTATTGAAATCAGTCAGTAGTATACAAAGAGGATTATCATTACTATGCAGTGCACGAGCGAACCACAGAATTCATTGTTATAGGACGCTACAGTCTTTAGGATGCTGCAGTCTTCAGCACAGGGTGATGTAGGATGCTATCGTGTTTAGCACAGTGGTCTGGATTCAACTCCTTGTTCAGAAAGTCACCAAGCGGCTGACTGATAGAAAAATGGGATGGTACATGAGATCACGTTCATTTTGTAGTTGCCAGCTTCTTTCTCCCTGTTTTTTTGATTATTAACTGCTGACTGATCTTAGAGACAGGATGCTGGGCCAAAAGGACCTTCAGTCTGACCCAGAAGAGGTTACAACCATACCTGTTCGTAGCTTTTCCAATGAGTTTGACAGTACTGCTCAGAAAGATGGAAGAAGCACTGTAATGATGAAATGGTCAATCCTTAACCTCAGAGATGGTGGTTATCTTACTCTTCTTCCCCTTGTCCCATAATGTAATATGATGCAGCAGCAGCATGAGCAGCAGAGGCAAGATCATCATATGCCCAGCAAAGACCCAAAACAGCAGGGCCAGAGGGCTCCCACTCCATGAGTAGGTGAAGATCATAGAATCACAGACTCATAGACTCTTTTAGGTTGGAAAAGACCCTTAAGATCATTGAGTCCAACTGTAAAGCTATCACTGCCAAGTCCACCACTAACCCATTTTCCTAAGCACCGCGTCTATGCATCTACTAAATGCCTCCAGGGATCGTGACTCACCCGCTTCCCTGGGCAGCCTGTTCCAGTGCTTGATAACCCTTTTGGTGAAGAAATTTTTCCTAATATCCAAACTAAACCTCCTCTGACACAACTTGAGGCCATTTCTTCTCATCCTATCACTAGTAACTTGGGAGAAGAGACCAACACCCACCTCACTACAACGTCCTTTCAGAGAGCGATAAGGTCTCCCCTCAGCCTCCTCTTCTCCAGGCTAAACACCCCCAGCTCCCTCAGCCGCTCCTCATCAGACCTGCTCTCCAGACCCTTCTCCAGCTTCGTTGCCCTTCTCTGGACACGCTCCAGCACCTCAAAGTCCTTCTTGTAGTGAGGGGCCCAAACCTGATACAGGATTCGAGGTGTGGCCTCACCATCTTCATGGCAGAACTTCTTTTTTGTATACACTGTACTTCCAGTTCAAACTTACTATGAGATGAGGGTGTGCAGCTGGTGCACATTGGAACTGTCTGTACAAATGACCTCTGGAGGAAATGTTGTTAGAAACCGCTTTTCCTACTTTCTCGGGTTCCAACAGTCTGGTGGCATGCTGCTGGCATGCAGGGGAAACCTGCTGTTTGACTACATTGAATATCAAATAACCCAATGTTTTTTAAGCTTCAAAATTAAGACAGCTTAAAGAGTCTTGATATTCTCTGAGATTCAAGCCCCTTTAAGATGCCTTGAGTCCTTCAACCTACAAGCAAATTCTGTGTGATCACCAGTCATGTGCACCAGCAGTTTGTGTAGAGGTGGCTGAGAAAAAAGCCCCTGAAGTGCTGTAACTGACAGTATGCACAGAGATGGCAACAAAAATGGGTTACAGTGAGCAATCCATACTGGATGGGTGAGTGAAATAAGTTCTTGAGAGCAAGAAAGACTTTAGGGCAGTATAATTGTGTCAATGGTTTTCCCTGTGCTGCCAAGAAACCGGATCCCATTGCATGCAATCAGGAGTGTTACATGTAGACCTTCCCTATACGGAGAAGAGGCAGAAAAAGGGTTTTGTGTATTTTTTTTTTTTTTTTAAATCAAGCTGACTGATATGGCAGCCTGACTTTTGTTTCCTAGTAATTGAGAATTTTCTACACTAACAATCTGATTCCTTTGTCATTGCTACATTGAATGCATCTAAGTGAGTATAACGCACAGAGGAAAACTGTGTTTCACTCACCAGGATTTAGCTGAATTTACCTTCCCACTACCAATATACTTTGATATGCTGACTATATTTATGAATCTGCCCAGCTTTTTTTCCCTGCAGTACCAGAAGCCAGTCTGCTGGAAAAGCAACAAACATAATAAACAATTCATCATGGGCATGATAAAATCATCACTGAAAATAAAAGGAAACCTCCCAAATGACTTCAATCGGACCTAGAGCAGCCCTTTAATTAACACAAAAATGCCTAACAGAAAGAAAGGGATAAAGAGAGAAATACAATGTAAATACAATAAAATCCTTTTATTTTCTAATTTATTTTTCCTTTTTGTGTTGGCACTGGAAAAACTGTGAGAAATTAATAAATAAAGAAAAAAGCCATTCGGTAGTTGAGAAAATTCCATATATTATATATTGTGTTTCCATAGTCTCTCACTACCTTGCTGTCATCTCTCCAAATCAATATTTTAAAGTGAGGTCCCATACAAAGATTCAGTTTGATGTAATATAAAATAAAAATATTTTTAAATATGCATCCGTATCCTTCAAAAAGTAGACTTTTGAGTTTCTCAATTTTTACTTTTCAACAAATGAGGAAAAATGCTAAAGACAGAAATCTACAGAGTAGAATCACTAGGTTTGTGTGAAAGGTTACTCTCAATAGTCAATATTCCCAACGACGACATTCCAGTTAAACACCACTTTCCACTTGTGAGCGGGCTGAAAGTCATTAAGAGGAAAAATCACCTTTTAAAGGAATTATGTAAGTTGCTTATTTCAACGCCAATTTTTAAAGTAAACCAGCCTAGTTACACACTAGGCTATGTCTCTTAACACACACACACACACATCAAAAGTCTTTCAACACTCACAAGTTCAGTGCCTAATGCCTGACAGGGATAGAACGAAATTCTTGAAATTAGGAAGCGTATATTCATTAGCTGCCTCCCATACTTTATTTTTAAACCTATAACGGTGTGACAGTCCCATTACACATGCCATCTGGAAAATGCCATCCACTGTCATTTGCGGATCCGAAAGTGAAACCTAATTTGTTCAATGAACTGCTGGGAGCTGACAGAAGCAGAGCGAGGGTGTTCTCTGCTCCATGTCTCCTCTCTCCAGAGCCCCTCCGAACGGGCTTTGACTGGGACTCCTGAGCCCTGGCACATTCTGCTTCTTCTGCTCTTTAATCAGGGCCGATGAGCGCCTGTGTCTACCCATCCCCCTTGGAAACTTTGCAAATGCTCTGCCCCTTGCTTAGAGAGGTCCCGAGCCCATGTGAGCATCAGGTGCAGGCTGGATTTAAGCATCTGCTTGCCCTCCTTGCAGAATAAAACACAAAGTGCTCCAGTTTAAGAAAGTAAAGCAGATACCGAGCTGTTGCGCCCCCGATGTGAAAAGGTAAGAGAAACCCAGCACATACCCCATAACCTGGACCACTGTCCCCAAAATCATGGGCAGGCCACTTTCCTGCATGACAAAGGGGATGATGATGCTGTCGGATTTCTTCCCCTGGCCCCGGGCGCAGAGGGGTAGATACAAGCAGGGCTGTGATATGCTCCGAGGTGTGGGCATATTTGGGATGCTGTATGGGCCCTGTAACTACGTTTTCACTCTCTGCATCTCTCTGGCAGGAGCGGGATGGGGTGCACTGGAGAACTAGCAGCTGGAACTGATTCACATGGCTTGCAGGCTCTGCTCCCCTCTCCTCAGCTCCAGCGTTCCACCAGCTAACTCCAGTAACTTGATAGCATTTTTATTGCTGCTGCTTTATTTATAGCTTAAGAGAAAAGACCTAAACTATTGACAGGAGAACAGTAGTGTGTATAGACATACTCTATAAATTCCAGGATAGACGCGTAGTTAATGCTGCATAAATCTCTAGTTACAGGAATAAGATTTTCAATTAATACAGCTAAAAGGCTGGCTTTATCATAAGGCCTTTGACTTAAAAAATGTTACTGTCATTATCCATGCTAGAAGTAAATTAAGCCATATTACTATAACTGCATGGGCAAATTTATCATCAAGGAAGTACTACCCACCATGATCTGAAAGAGCACAGAAACACGGTGCCTCAGTAATTTGAAAAGAAGCAGCATTGGCCGTGGCTTGTCATTGATTTTTTAAGCAGCTTTCGTTATTATTTCCAAGAGGGTTCTGCTTAAACACTATCAGAAAGAAGCAGCTCTAGATATTTAGGTGGTAAGGTATAGATTTCCAGATAAAAATGGAAAATCATATGACTTCGAATGAAATACTTACCAGATATTTATTTTGTAATATTTTAAGAGAATATTCCAAAGTATTCTTGATGTTTTCATCACTTAAGCAGCATAGGAAATTATACTAGCTACAACTTTAAATGAAAGTAGTGATTATAAAAAGAATATGAAGTAAAATTGCAAAAAAGGTAATAAAAGTTGTGTATGTGTTAAAAAAGGAAAAAAAGAGGAATTGTCTTATTCTTCTCATCCGTATTCTCAAAGGCTTCAATGTGGCAGATAATTTCAGACCAGAAGCTAAATTCACAGTGTGTAAACAATGAAAATTCAAATACTCTCCGCCAGCACCACCAGCATATCTCTTAAGCGCTGATGAATGATTTAAAAGAGCAGCTGCAAGCAATGGGAGCTGAGAGGGTCTGGCTCTGCACAAGTGAGATAATTGGCAACAGCCATCTCTGTGTACAGATTCCAGATCTCTTTATTTGCTAATCCATGAATTATTTATACGTGCTGCATAAAGTTCATATGTTGGGGTGATACTATCATCCTAATAAAGACAGACATGGGGAGTTCTGTGAACCACTGCTTACAATTAAAACATTTTCCCATTTACAGTATTTCCCAGGCTATGCAAGACAGATGCTCGTGCTGTTTGCTTTGGCAACCTTGTTGACACAAACATCAAACAGATTTGTGCTGCTATTCACCCTCCCCAAGGCATTTAACTTTTTAATCTAATCTTTACTTCCTCAAACGTAACTTGTCTTGTAAAATAATCAATACTGTCTTGTTCTCAGGCAACATGCAGAATTGCACAAACCACACTGGTGGTACTCCTTGTTTCTGCTCCATCTGATACTAGTAATAAATTTCATGCTTACTTTATATATAAAAAGAGCAGAAAGAAATCTGGTTGTTCTGAGGCGGCTTCAGTTAGCAGTGTCTAGAAGGCAAATGAGCAGGAGATTTGTTTTTAATTATACTACACAGAATAGGTCTGATGAGTTCTTCAAAAGGTTGCTTGGGTGAATAAGCCTGGTCAGGTGCTCAGTCCATTCCATGGATTTTGAGAGGTGCTTACAAACAGCCGTGTGGGAAGCTGGGCCAACACTAACTGGCTCCATCCCACTGTCTGTCCGATGGCCACTGAAACACAGAAGGACATGGGACCTCTGGGTCTGAGAAGACCCTCCCTTGCCTCTTCAGGTAATTGTGTAAAAAAAGTATTGACAAACATCCTCTAAATCTAACTCTGGTTTTGCTGATGTAATTCCTATTGGTGTCTTGCTCTTCTGGCAGGAGCTGCCTTCTAACTTGAAGCCGCACTGGCTGTCACTCCGATTTACACCTTTTTGGGTTTGTTCCAACAAACTGGTTTCTACTAATCATGAGTATTCCCATTATAGTTAGAGCAGTTGTGTGTCCCCAGAGCTTTCATCCAGTAGGATAAACTAGATTGTTTTAGCTCCCTTTTGTAAGACAGTTTCTTTTCCTCTTATTCTTTGATGCAATAGCATTTCACATTCAGTTCCTCCTTCCGGGACAGAAATGACCAGGACTACCCCTGCTGCAGAGGATGGCTTAACTGGTCCTTATACAATGAAACTGCTACTTGCACAGCTTGATGGAAAATTGTTTGCCTGTTCTGTCCTAAAAAAGCATTTATCTCTTCCATGACCACAGCCAGTAGGCGGTTTGCAGGCATCCAGCAATCAGCGTTGCATGCCCAGGCACCCATCTGCTCTTCTGAGGCATTTGTGACTCTTGAGGTTCAAGCATACAAGAAAAATTCTTGTCCTGAGTCACTATGTGCTTAATTTTGCTTTTTGTACTATTAATTTATCCCACTCCAGCCCTGCACAACAGCCAGATTCACCAATATTTTTCTCTGCTTTCTGATGATGCTTATCAGCTTTGTGGCCTTAACAAATTCCATTAACTGTGTCCAGCTTTGGGTTCCCAGGCTGCTGGGGAGCAATCTAAGTAAGGTCATCTCCAAGACCAGCTCCTAATGAATCCTGCTGCTGATCTCCAATTAGCCTTATATTTCTCTTCATCATAATCTACTGCCTTCTTTCATTTAGCTGGTACTTAACCTTCCCTTACAATTCTTTCACTAATCCCCATACTCTCCTTCTTAATTAATATCATCCAATGGGGTATTGCAACGAGTGGGCTGAGTGAAAGTATTTCCTTCCTTTCATGAGGCTTTGGCTAAGTTTTCAAAAGCCATGATGCAATAATGCATGTGGATGGTTCCAAAGAGGAACATGGAAAACGTATGACCTTCGAGAAACGCTGCAGGTGCACTCATCCATTATAGTGATAGATCAGCTGTAAAAGGAGGTAGGTTAGAAGAATTTGCTTGCAGAGTTCCTGAACCTGATAGCGCACCACGACTGTGCACCTGGAGATGTAAGTACCAGAGACAGGAGGGAGCCACTCCAGCTCACGTGGGGTCACTGATGTCCCAAAAGGCTAAGGTATTTTCTTTGAGTACGCTGGTTCAGATCTATGGTTGGAAGAACAAATCTAAACGGAGGAATCCCCATACATTACTCACTTCTTTTTCCAATTTCTGTTCTATTTCCTGCTATTTATAAGCGAATCCCTCATTGACTTAACCTCTTTCAATTCAATTTTAATCCAGGCTTTCTTTTCCAAACTTTGAAAAGAGATAAAGGCAAAAGTTTAACATTTGTCCCTATTTTTAAAATGTACTTGTTTCTTATTGGATTAGTAAACAGTAATCCTAAGAGAAATACCATGTGTGGAGGAACATGCCTGACATTTTCTGTTTTCCATGCCTCCCTTGGAAAGCCTCTGGATAACTTAAGATGCCCATGGAGGTTGTGCATTCTCCATCCTTGGGAACTTTTAAGAAAGCACTATGCACAGCCCTGATCCATCTGGTCTGATCTCTTCTCTAACACTGCTTGGAGCAGGAGGTTGCACTAGAGACCTCCTAAGGAGGTCCTAAGACCTCCAGCCTGAATTTTTCTATGATCTTGTGATTCTGTGACTTAAAACATGTCATGAATAGCAGTGTAGTCACAATGGAGAGACTGGAGCCAAGTCCAGGTAGGGCTGTGGAAGGGAAGGAAGAACATTGCAGTCCCTGTTACTCCCCCCCAGTTCCTCTAATAAACATACTGCAGATATATTCAAAGGAAAAGAATATTTCCTTGTAATCACAGCATGAAGGAAAATACCTTCTTCTCAGTGCCATTTACAACTCATTAACACTGACAGAACAAAACCCCATTGCATATTTTGCAGTTATTCCATTAAAAGCCTAGTATAACTTGATTTAGGTAATCTTAGTTTATTCTTTTCCATAAGCAAAATTCTTTTGCAACAAAATAATGATATCCTAGCTAGTTAAATAATAACTGATGCTGGGCATTAACTTTAAAAAAAAAACAAAAACAAACCAAAAACTTTGCTTTGCATTGTCTAGTTATTAAGCTGTTTTTCTCTCATGAGTTCTCAGGTTTTAATATAGCCTTAATGTACTGACTGCATTAATAAAGAACAAAACAAGTATCATGCAAACAGAAAAGAAAAGCCAGCAATAACCTTACAGCTGGTCCAGCTGGCAAACAAGGTGAAAAAAGCAGTTTTCCTTAGAGGAAGCTTTAAATCTTGCGGGATGGTAACATCTGTACTATCCACAGCAGAATAATGAGTTCAACCAAGGTCGCTCATATAGCTGGAAATAACGCACATGCACCCTAGCCTCAACAAGCAGGAGGCCACTGCCTGATTTGTGAAGCTTCATTATTTGAAGCATTGGAGGAGGCCTGTTGTCATGGTCATTTATCTCCTATGAGTGGACTTCAGATAAAATTTTATATGTACGGAATGACCGAATGACAAGAACCCTGGCTGCAAGAAGATGATAGATCACCTTCCTCTGGGCAATGCCAGACGGCTTATATCTACAAGCAAGAGTCAAAATGAAAATGGGATCAAAGCATGTAAAAGCAAGGAACACGTAGTGCTTTGCAGAATGAGGTAATTTTAAAGGGGATAGGAGTTTCACTTTCATTTTACAATCTTTTCTTTTTCCATGCCCTGGAAATTACAGGTGCTTTCTATTCATTTTATTATAAAATATTAAGCATTTTTTTGTTCCACTTGTTTCATGTCACTGAGTATTTATGGGTACTTTACACTGCATTAAAGATGTATAACAATACAGTGAAATATTTTATAACATAAATGGTCTGCTTAAAGGAAGACAAAATGTGACTGGAACATCCACAAAAGCCACCATTTTAATTAATCTCAGACTACATTAATAACTACGTTGTTAACAGCTGATAGAAAAGGAGTTCTCTTTCAAATTCCAAACCACTGACAGCATCCTCTCTTTTCCTGGAAAAAAAGCTCTTGTGGTACCTTCTGTTTGTGCAAAAGGGATTTTTCATATCAGTCTGCTATTTTGAAGTCATACAAGCTTGTGAGGGAGCCAGAGCGAGCTCTCCCCAGCCTGCCGTCACCCACGGGACTTCTGACCTGTGAACTGCACACAATGGAGTTGAGATGCAAAAGCCAACCTCGGCTGTTAAGTAAGAAAGGGAGTCAAGTGAATGTAAATGTGAATTATATAGTAATTATAATATAAATAGGACCCAGAGATTAAGTCTGTGCGTGCTTTCAAACAGCAGAAACTAATTTATGCTTCATAAGCCTCAGGAAAAGTTCCAAAAAGTCACAGTTTGCCTGGAAGCACTAATTACAGCCTCCCATGACTGGGTATACAAAAACCCAAGCGTTGTTGTAATCATCCCTGTAAAGGAAACTATTCTGGTCACAACAGATAACAGTCACCCTCTGACCTAATATGTGAGCAAGCACCAGGAATGCCTTCCAGGCACAAGCAGGGCTGCTGTGCTCAGTTAGCATTCAGCTGGGTGGGAACCTGCACCCGCACTGTCCGGCCCGGCCGGGTTCCTGCAGGCCGTTATCACATTGCAGGACATTTAGCTGCACTTCAGCGTTACCCCCATGTTTCTTATGCATCTTGAATTTTGTTAGCCAGCTATTTTGGCTAGGATGCCTGGCTCGTGCAGTAGCACAAGGATGGCATGTTTTGGGGATTGCTTGCCCTGCTTCACCCAGAAAGACACCACCATCTTCAGACCCACATAGCAGGGACTGTCAAACACCGGCTTTCTACCCCTTGCTGTAAAGCCCAGACCCAAGCCAAGGACAGCTCAGATAGTTCAGAAAATCTGAACCCCTATGAGCTGCACATAAGGCAGTAAGTAGCAAACCTTTCTGTTGAAGTATATTGTATCACTTGCTGTGATGGAAAATAATGTAAATGGGGGTCAGCAGATCAAAACCATAATTTATTTTTGAATATAGAGAATATAGATACCACTCTGCTCTGGGGTGCAGCAGTAATAAGCTGCAGTCATCAGATAGCCCATAAAATACTCACAAATCCTTACTCTGTGGTTCTCTAAAAGATTTAAATTAGTGCTGTCCACTTCCATCCCCACCTCAGCCACTTGTTCCCATCCCAGCATTTCCCAGTCCCTTACAGTCCCAGTACAGAAATATTTGTACAGCCACCAGCAAAACCGCAGAAGAGCTTCTAGAACTGATCCCAGCAGAAAAAAAAAAAAAAAAAAAACAAAAACCACCACCAAAATAACCCCCACCAAAACCAAAACAACAAACCCCATTACATTTAATTTTCACTTAGTACAGTTCCTGGACCCAGTTCAGAGTGAGTTTATTTGTGGCACTAGTAGCAGACTGGTGAAAAAGCCCCCAAGGCGGACAGAGGATGGAGTTACCTCTTCCAGTGGCAGCCCTGACTTCGTCTTCCAGTCCTGTGGACATACAGGACTGTGGTTCTCCCAGGGGTACTGACGAAAAATACTATAAGGTGCTTTATAGGGGGTTATTGCATTTCACAGCAAGGCAAGGTGGGGCAGAGAGAAGCATGATCGATCAGGACAGCAGGTGGAAATCACCTTCCCCTGAGCCTCCCCCTCCCCATCACCACCTGGAAACTATCACTTATGGCACCTGCAGTAAGGAAAGCATCTAAGGTTGGCTCTCAGCCTTGGCTGGGGTCTTCATAGCTGTTGATGTGGCTATACTGAAGTGTGGTGGCAGCTGGTGCATACCCAGTTGGTAAAATCTGAGAAGCACCATTTAATATTTGTTTAAACAAGGACATGCCTATTGTGTTTGTCTATCCATAGGCTCTCGACATGGTTAATAAAACTCCCTTTCAGAGCTAATAGTTACTTCAGCATCTGCTTAAGTCTCTTTAGACTACCTCAACAACATCATTTATTATGATCCTTGCCAAAGGTCACCTGAATTGCCAAGCTCTGGCTCTCTTAACAGGACCAGCTGCACTTTGAGAGCATTTACTTGAATTTCAGTAAGAAGTGCTTTGGAGACTCTCTAAGATGCTTTGCCATTACCATGATGGGTAGTTTTATGATATTAGTAGTTGACACTAAACTGACATGCTTCAGAAATATTGCCAGGTAGTAGGCTTTCTACATAACTATGTTTACATAGGGATTAAACATAGGTATTTCCCCTCTGTTTCAGGCCCTGGAGTGAGGTACTCATATCCACAGCAACAAGCTTTCCCCAGCCATCTGCCAGAGATGCCCCAAGCCATATGAAGTGGTTACCTGGAGAGGTTAAATAGGAATTTCATCTTCTTCATCTCTCAAAAGCAAGAAAAAGAGTTTCTACCATTTTAACCTGGGTGTTATCAATAGAAAACACTCCTAATGAAACACTCTCCTTGTAGTGTTTGACAAGCAAACACTTTTTCCCTGTTCAAGTCCTTCTTAGAAGATCAGTACTTCCATATCACCCACAAGGAGCAAATTGCACACACATACACATCTACAGACCGAAAAAGCCACAGGATGATATTCTCCCTTGCAGCTGCACTGGGTCTCACCGTTCCTAATACACTCACAATGCTATAAAAACATATAAGATATAATGACATGCTTTAAGCCAAAATGGGTTATTATATTTTTTCATAACTGCTTTACTGCTGCTATAATTCAAAATTCAATCCCTCATTCAAGAGATTGTTGTCTGTCCTTAAAGGCACTGAGCAAAGCTACAGTGGCATGGGGGCCTGGCCTGGCCTGGCATGGGACTCCTCTGCTGCACTGAGTATCTCCAGCTCCTACTGCAGCTGGTGGGAGTTAAGAGCATTCAGCACCTGGGAGGACTGGCCCTGCACTTATTAAGGCCTGCGATGTAATTACAGACTAGTTATTGGATTGCTATTGAGATGAAACATCACGCAGTGCTGTGAGCTAGCAGCAAACGTGTGCAGCCATGCCTTGTTAACTCTTCAGTCTGGTATGATATAATCATTTTACATGCTGGTTTTGTTATGGGACTGCTCTCCTGCATACTAATAGCTGGGTTTCTCCTAGGAAGGTTTCTCTGCAGTGAATAGATTGAAGATTCACTTAATCTTTCTAAACCATTCTGGTAATTTATCCATCCAGGAGCCTGTATGCTCAGTCAGTAATGGATTTTGTTTTCACAACACCTCCAGGAAGCTGGAATGACAAGACCTGCTTGAGTTCTGTGAACAAGCTTGTGACAGAGAGAAAAATCAAACCCATGTGCCTTAACTAGCATTTTGCAGCTACTTAAGACTTCCCAGACCGCTGTTACCAAACATGTCTTTGAACTCTCCATGTCTAGTTACAGGCCAACAAACTAAAACAGCTATTATAAAGCCAACCTGTTTGTAAATACTTATATCACAGGTATCCATATGCAAGACAGCATTTAGAGAATCCAACAGTACTCCATAAATAACATGATTATTTTATTACAGAACTGGAGCAAAGAAAGCAATCCACTACTACTTTGCAGATATATTTGCCTAAATATTAAGTTGGTTTATAGTCCATAAATAGATAAATGTATCCAGGGAAAAGCTAAGCTGCATACTTTCATTATTGCTTGCACTGATGTTTATCCGGGCATAACGATTACCAAGCACAATCTGGTTCCAGGAATGCTGTTGATGAGATTGTGGCATGCAAGATTTCTGTGTGATATGTAAGGCAATCCACGAGTCATGTAGTTAGGTTTTGTAGACAAAATGTTGCTTTATGGACTTATGCTGTTGAATGGTAGACAGCTTACATTGATTTACAGCTGCTGGCATCTGCTTGTCCATAGGTAGTATAAAAAAATCCTTATCTCCAGGTTTTCCATTGCTTTTCAGGGATGGTAGGTCTGGCCCAAATGGCACAGGTTAAAAGGTCTGATTAAATGAAGGAACTGAGAAAGATGTAGAAAAAGGTTCATTATTCTCCTGCCTGAAGGCATTAGCCAACCTCTTATTGCAGGAGCTGGGCAGACATGTCCCTCATGGGTACGTTATTGCAAAAATCCTGAAGAGGGTAATTATGCACCATCCACTGATAGAGGCAGACTGCGGAGCTAGACACATTTCTGGTCTGTCCCAGTAGCCAATGGTGCTTTTCCTTGGAGTGCTGTCTCGCAATATGAGGAAGAAAATGGAGGTCACGATACTTGACTCAAGACGTGGCCATAGGCAAACCACTAATTCTCGCTGTACCTTTGCTCCCCGCCTGGTAAATGCATGAAAATGATCAGCTGGGGAAAGGTTGCAAAGGGCTTTACACATCTTCTGATAACTTGAATTAAGCACCTAGTACAGTATTTATTTTACCACCAATAAGAGTTCTATTCCCTCTTACCTGTATCCTGATAAATTGCAATATAGGATTACCCTGAGATTTTAAATTATATTAATCTCTTCCCGTTCAAAGTGACACAGATGTACTAATTACTGCCAGTAACATCTCTGTGATGATCCCATGGCCCCCTCATATTGAAGAAACTGAAGCAAAATGTGGTTTGATTCACTCATGGTGAAAGACAAATGTTGTGAACTTCTTTACTGAGGCAGAAAGGATTCAGACACTTTGATTCAGAAAGTAAACCCTACCAGCAGAAGTCCCTGGTTTTTTGTCATGAATATTACAGATGAAAATTTCTTATGAGTGATATGGTAAAACCAATATGTTTTTGTGAAGATATTTGTTGATTAAAACTCATAAGTCTAGGATTTTATGGGATTTTTAGGGAAAAAAGTTCCTAAAGTCAGCATTATAAAAAGTGCAGATGAAACTGACTGAATCCATAAGAAGATGGGCAAAATAAATGTTGCTTTGTTACATTGAAATTCATCAACAAATCCAAGCACTTTATTGCTTTTAATTTAGCTTTTCTTTGGAATGCATTCAGGTCTATCCAAATCAGCTGGTAATCCTATGAGAGAATAAAATACTAGGAGATTTTCCAAACTATATATCTCTTAAAAAAAGACAAAGTATTTAGGCAGTAATGGCATCTATGTATAGACACAATACTAGAAGCAATGCCCAGAATTTTATCTTTATTCACATTTTTTTTAAAAAAATAATAGTTTTTAAATCCTTGAGCTGAACGATGCCAATGGAAGTGGTGCTGGCTGCTGCCATTTCAAAGGATGTTCCCACCCACCCAGCTGTCGGCTGAGCTTATCTCACACTGCACAGCACATGAGGCAGCATTAATGACCCAGTTTTCCCACTTTTCTGACCACCTCCAGCCTCCTTTACAAGTTCTTTTGCAGGGGTGCTGGCTAGTGGGTTTTAGTAAAAACCCCTTGCCACATTACTAAAAGAAAGCAGGAGAGGTGCTAGTTAGCAATTACTAGCTGGGTTTAGAAAGATTGCGCTGATCAAGGACATAAGCCTGTTTTGAATCCTGGTCCCAACAAGCATAAATGCTGAGCAGATGCATCCTCCCAAAGGAGTTCTCATTATAAAGTAATGATTTCACTTAATGTCTTTTGTTACTTAAACTTGCCTACGTTAAAAATTTCTGTGTATATGGTATCCTCCAGAAGTGTAACCATGCATTTCAGACTTGTATCATCTGTGTGGGCAGGAGCTTGTGCTGCAACCACATCAGAGGGCAGAAAAATCTAGGGTTGTAAAATGATGCCAATACGTGGTTTTAGACCTCTTCATACTGGATAGGCTGACCCTTCCTAAATCGTGCTTTGGACTCTCGGTGTTAAAATGTGATTAAAAGCGAGGTTAAGACAACCTGCCACAAAGCAGAGCCAGCTGAGTTGATGGAACTTGGTAGTGAAAGTCTTTGCTGACTCCAACAAAAATCTGGAAAATAAAAGAAATGTAGAACAATAAAAGGACTTTTTAATGTTCAGAATAAACCTAATAAGTGGAAGCAACAAGTAAAGCTCCTAAGTGTTCCCATGCCCAGATGGTGTTTCCATATTGCACCAAGAGGAGGAATGAAGATAATTAAATTCTCAAGAAAGTTTAAGGAGATAAGAAGTTTATAGCTACATGCTGCCTCTATAAAGAATAAACTTGCAGCACTTCTCTTTAAAACTCATAAATACACAGACAGAAAGAATTACATGTACAATGGTATGAGGAACTTGATTCAGATTATCACTAATTTGGTTGCATGGCTTCTTCATTAGTATCAATCCCTCTCAGAGAAAATCCTTAAATTGCAACATTTTCCTACTCTGTGCTTCTGTACCACTTGTTCTCTGTTTATGGGACTGAACCAGGATTTTATCTGGCAGGACCTAAGATCTATAAATCCTATTTTTAATGATTTCCCAGGCCTGTAGGCACCCTTCAGTACTATAGGGCCAGGAGTGTAGTTACAGAGCTGTTGTCATCATGGCTGCAGGCTCGGAGGACATACCTGGAGAAAAGCAGATGAATACCCAGATAAATCCCTTTCCTGTTGGTTGTTTAGGTATTTTATCAAGCACAGCTGAGTTACAGCATATCATTTTGCTCTACAGCTACAAAATTGCCTGCTAGGAAAGGCAGAAATGACTTCATTCCTGTTACCTGTGATTACGGATCTACAGCATCTAGGCTAAGCTACTGATAACTGCAGTGCTGGAGAGGACATCCATATCAGGTGATACTTTAACACTTTTGTTAGAAGAGTCTGTTTTCCTTTCTCCAAATAGAGAGACAGCTTTAAAGTCATTTAACCTGCAAAATACTAACAGTAAAGACTACCAGTCAGCTACAAACATAGGTTCCAGCAGAGATAATCTTCAAAAAGCTCAGATAAACTATAGTGATTTTATGGTATTTTGAATCAAAACAATACTACTATTTTTGGAAAAGAAGGAAGGACTCGAGACCTATAGAAGAAGATAGCGTTCCCTGTTACAAGTTACACTGTTGTCTCTTTTCAAAGCGAAAGCTGTTTTTTCTCAAGTCAGTGGATGAATGAAAGGATAATACACAGTGCAGTGGCAAAGGCACTTCTCTATCACCAGCAACCATGCCGAGCATGAGACAATAGCTTTCTCTTAGCCCTCATTATGGTCCTCTCCCCTCTGTGTAACTACCAATTTGCTTTGTGTCATCCCTAAAAATGATTAATCCCTTCCTGATAACGCATGATTACAGAGAATTTTAATTAGCAAGCTGGTAGGCATTCCATGAACAACACACCCTCCTGTCATTTTCATCATGCATTAAGTGGCATTAATTGCAGCAACGTACGCATGTGCCAGAGGTCTTCCTCACTATTCCTCTTGTCTCAAAGCTAGAAGGCATTAACCCTTCGTGGGGAACCTCACACCTCCCCAGGTTGAGCTGGCCGAGATCAGCTTACGGCTGAGGTCAGTTGATGGAGACTGACCAACTAATGTAAAGGATGCTACAACGCTGCTGTCTGCAACAGCAGGGACTTGAACTCCAGGACCCAGGATATCTTTGCCAGTTCTGTCTGTTCAAGCAAAAGTCTCAGTGACTTCACAGATTTTTCTATGAGTGAAGATGCTGTAACCAAACCTGCTATACACAGTCAGAGTAAAAATTAGCCTGCAATAGAAATTGTTGCACGCCCTTTCTTCAGGTTCTTCCTCCTTTCTGGCAGGTTACACTGGGGAGCGAGGGAAGGAATCACTGAAGACAAGGTGCACCTATTTAAAATGGAAATACTAAAAGACTGCATGGCTGACTACAGCAGTAGTTATTGATAAGGCTTCATCCTTCAAAGAATAAGGAGCTATCACCTGAAAATGGGCTTTAGAGCTTTACTGGCTCAGTTTCATTCAGCCTTGCCCTGTACATGAGCCTCACTAAAGAAACAGGAATAAATTGCTTTCCACAAACAAAACTTGTAATTTCTTACCCTTTCCTCTATGCAATTGAATTTTACATCCCATGGCAGATGAGAAAACCCCATCCTCAATTAAATTTACATATAAAGTAGCAAAACTCTTCCATCCAGATCTTCTTTCTGTTTATCTTACAGGGAATCAGTGGCAGTGCCTGTGCTGGTTTATGAGAGGAGAGAGAAGTGTAAGCCCATATTTTATGATGAAAATGGCAGTAGGAGTGACCTTGCTCCAGCACATATTGCTTTTTTGACAGTGTCTAGAGGAGATAATCTAACAGCAGTCTGCGAAGCATCATGTTTCCTTAGAACCTGATACAGTAATTCAATCATGAGCATAAAAAATTAGATGAAAAATAAGGTAACTAGCCTTCTGGGACTGAGTGATTGCAATAAATGTTGCCTCCTGACAGTAAGCATTACATTGTCCTCCTGAAAGAAAGGTTACCTTTTATTATAGCATACTACTTCTCTCATTTCACTCTGTGCCAGGTAGCACGGCTATTAAGCATAGTCTGTAGGACAGCAAAAAAATCCTTTTCAGACAATTATATGGTGCCTCTAAGGTACCAAAGCAGTGAGTAGAAAACTTCCAACTCTTGACCTTTGGGATCAAATGAGCAATGCCAGACCTTTCTTGTTTGTTTTTGTTTTATGGTTTTTTTTTTAAAGACATATGCTTCCCTTTCCATTGCCTTTCATTTAAGTATCACAGAGTACTTAATAAGCATCAGTTGCTCAATCAAATCTTACAAACCTTGCCATCCATTTTAGAGAGGTTAAGCTGGGAGACAGTCATGTCCACGTCTCTCAACTCAGCAAAGTTTGCAACTGAAGATCACAAAGCAAGTCAATAAAAGGGGTAGAATGAAACTGAGGTATGGTGGAGGCTAGTCTCTAAGTGTCAGTACAGACATAAATATTTGCCTATGTATTTGCCCTGTGGACATATGAGAAAGTACAATTTTTTAAGTTATTACAGGCTTGCTCAGAGTAAAATCATGTTCAGCTACCTTCGAAGATACATATGGGTCTGACATAAAGTCATAAAGTTACTGCTACAAACACACAATTTTGTACACAGTCACAGAGTATACAGCAAGACCTGAGCTTTGGGTGCTTTTATACAATGTAGATGGAGAATAAAGCACCAGACAGCATTAGGTACTGCCTGCCACTCTCTGGTCATTAACATCGACTCCAGCTGTGATTTTTTTGGGGGGAAGCAGACGTGGGAACTGCCAGCAGAAACCGTTGGGTAGCAGACGTTGTAAGACAACGACTTGTCCACTCTGGCATGCTACTGTTGCTCTACCTGCTTGATCAACTGCAGGATAATCCGGGCTTCTTGATATATCCTCATTCAAGTAGCTTTTCCATCTGTTATATGTGTATATGAATAAATATGATGTCCTGCTAATCAAGAAGATACTAGAGTATGACTGCTTATGAACAATAAAATAATACCCTGAGAAAGTGAGGCAAGGCCAAGCTCTAGCTAAGCAGCCTGAGGAGCTGTGGAAAAGGAAGTCTCCTACTAGTGGATCCAAGTGATTCTCCATCAAACTGCAACACCTCTTCCCTAGTTGTATAACCAAAGTCTGAGGGGATGATTGCTTTTATCCAGAAGTCTGCATTTCAGCCAGAACAGACGTTTCCAATGACCTGACCCACATCAGATGTAACAGGAACCAAAGGGAGTCCTCTGTGCTGTAAATGCACCCTTATCAGATAACTGAAGTTGGATGGATCCTACACAAAAAGTGCTAAAAAGAAATGTTGTTCATGTAAACTGTGTGAAAGCAAAGAAGGTGAAAGACCTCTCACTTTCAGTTATGTAAATAAGGAATAATTCCACCAAATGTAATGGACTGAGAGTTTTATAAAAATCATTGAAAATGGAAATCCTACCAAGATCTCTGTATTTCTTCATGTAACATATTTTGCAAAGGTATGTGAATGGAGTTTAGTTCTATAGTTCAAGCTGTGCTGTATTTGTGCTACACTGAGATTACCGTTTGAGAATTTAGTCCTGCATAATGAAAATTCAGACAAAGATATATTCAGCAGATGTAAATAGATCTAACTCTAATGACCTTATAATGGAGGTATTGTTTACAGCAGCAGAGAGTCTGGCCCACAGTTTGGCATGCAAAATCATTATCTTGTATTCTTGGATTAATGTAACACACTAATGAAACTCATTAATCTCTTCAGGTATCACTGCAGTTTTTTTGTGAATGGGACACAATGTAATACAAACATATCACCTCGTAACTGTTGATAAGACACTTTAGAAACCTTAATCTTGTTATTCACAAATGCTTCTAATTATGCTAAAATAATTATCTTGGTGCAATGGAAACTGAAACTCTCTAGTAGCTATTGACAGCTTTTCTTGAACTGAAAACAAGAAGAAAAACATACAAGGCTTTTCTTTTAAGGAGACAGACTTCATAAACTTAATAACATTTACTACAGAACTGAATATTTAGTGGGAAATGACACTTTGCATATATATGCTATAATTATATATTCAGAGGTTACAGGTAGTCCACTAGGTTAATTAGTCTATAGCCTACTGCCAATGCTATTTCACTGTACTGTATTGCAAGCTGTTTCTTTAGAATACCTATAAATGCCCTCAAAATACAGTCTATCTTTCCTCCTTGGGGCAGAACATGTTTTTACAAATGTCTATGTCCAGATGTTTTGCTTGGGATCATATTAACCATTCTACTTCTCCACTTTATCTCGATTACCCTGGTGATTTCCCATTTTTCCATCCCAAAAAATTCTTCTTTATCCTTGGTGTTCACCACAGTTACTGGCACCAATGAATATTTGTCAGTCAGAGGAGGGGCACTCCATGTATTGCCAAACAGACTGCTGACGTTCAGCAGAGAGAGTACTTAGAGCTGCTCTACAACAGTATACACAACAGCTACTTTTTTTAATGTTACATGCGTTTGTTTTCTCCTGAGCTGTTGAAAATGAGGCATTTCTTGTTGGCTTGCTGCTTTGCAATGGTTGCTTTAGAGGGCATTTGAGCAGCTTCAATCATAGCAGTGGACAACCAGTAAGAACAATGTTTACCATGGAGGGGCTGCAAGCCAGTTCTGTGTGCATGCATTGTATGTGCGATTTCTGATAACTAGGCAGAATTAAATTACATAGGATTAAATGCTATGGAGTCTGCATTTATTCTTAACAGAGCTGGAGAAAGCTGACTTTTACAACTCTTCTCCTGAAATGCCCTCTATTCTTAGCCCTTTAGACACTGTAAGGGATTTTCAACACTAGAAATCTCTGTCAGACCTATAGATTGCTTCAAGCTAAGGGAAATTTATGATGAACGAACAGTGAAACACTAGATATTCTCTACTCACATTGTCCATTAGGTAGTTTTCTCCAAACGGCCTTTTCTTGGCAAACAGTCTTTTCATTGCAATTTATTTACTTTGAATCCCTCTGCTCACAGTGCTGGTATGAGTGGATGTGTTTGGAACTCAGTCCCAGTCACCCACAGTTAATCCCACCCCACTGGTTTATCTCTCACAAACTTTCTGATGTTTTACCTCCTTTAGGTTTTGCTCTTACTTTATCTTAAGGATGCTTGGAGTGACTAAAGGAATGTACCTGTATATTCAATAGCCAGATATGCACGGGAAGATTTTGCACACATCTGCTTTCTAGTTAAAAATAAAAATACACAAAATAAAAAAAAAAGTTGAGTAAAGCTTTAAAAGCAAAGTGACCCAGATATTTACGGCCAGTCTTTCAAAGCTGCCCACAGGTACACAGGATATCTAAAGATATCAATGCCGGCTCTAAAATCCTATCCTTAGGCACAACAACTGCAATAACAAAACCCAACATACCTTCACATGTCAGTAGGAAGTATTCCAGATTGTGACTGAAGGATGCACTGAAATAAGTACAGTTTTCAATCAGATCACAAGACAGACACCGCCTGTTGAAGTTTCCATTTGTGCTTGCGCTGAAAAAGTTAATACAAGTCTATGAAGGTCACTGAGCAAATGTTATCTGGAAGCAACATTATCTGAACCTTACTGTACTGTAGAATAAGAACATAAATATAATGTGTTCAACATTAGTAAGAGACAAAGCATTTCCATTTGGTTGAGTTTAAATAGCAGTAATAGCTTTTTTTTTTTTTTTTTTTTTTTTGGCCTGGATGGAGAATATATAAAAGGATACCGATGTCTTTCTTTGCAAGGTCAGGTGGTTATGATAGAAGGTTCAGTTTTTAAAAGAAAATGATGGCTGCAATTCCACAAGAGGAAGTCATGAAACAATGGAGCGGTATTTCTACACCTACTTACATTATAGCAGACAATAAAGAGCTGGAATTGCTTTCTTTAAGTTTCTTACTGTTTGCCTCACTGGTGTGATTTGCTAGCAGCTCCCTCAGAGGCCAAAGGCCTTTTTGGGGCTTTAAATATTTGCTCTTACAACATCCAAGTAGAAATGAAAGATTGTCTGTTTTTGAAGAAGTTAACAGGGCCTGTCCATATGCGCAGAAGCATTTTGTAAAAGTCTACTGGAAGTTGAAGAATGAATTAAAGATTATTAGCAAATAATAAATAATATTTTGCACTGCTGTAGTATTTTGAAACTTCAAAATGCTTCAGGAATATTAACTAATAGATATTCCATATTAGTGTAAAGTGGATGAGTGTTTTTGCTACTGTTTCAAGGCAGAAAGAGATGAGGCTGAACAACCTCTTTAAAGCCACAGAGACTGAACCGAGTAGGTCTTGAGCTGTTGTTTAGGCTCAGGTCATATCTCTGGCTTAAATCCTGTTTACAAGCTACTAAATCAGGCACAAAAAGGAAAAAACAAAACCCAAAGCACAGATCTTCATCTGACATAAGCTGTCAGAGCTCCAGTGGAGCTCTGTCAAAGAACGCATGCCAAGGATGCTGCTGGGATGCGAGATGGTCAAACTACGCAGTGCAGGAAATCAAATACCTGAAGTGAGGCCAAGGTCACGGTGTAATTAAAGTAACGTCAAGGACATTGAGATTTTGGGCATCTTTTTCCCAGTTGCCTATGTGGGGAAGGTTAATAAGGCACCAGTGTGAGCTGCATGCCAAGACGAGCGAGGGGTGGGAAGCGCTTTGACTCATGCCAGCAGCTCTTGGGCAGCTGTGCCTGGACTCAGCTTTTAAAATGAGATTTTCTTCCCATTTCAGTAGAAATGAATGGTCAATATAGTTTTGATTTTTTTTTCTTCAAGAAAATAAACACTGAGCTGAGCTATTCTCAAAAAACTGTGGAGTGCAGTGAACAGGCAAAGAGGTCTCAAAAGGAAAAAATAATTCAATTACAGGTACTTCAGTTTACTCTAGTTTCCTTCCCACTGAGGAAAAAAAGGTATGACATCGTGTTAGAGAAGGAAAATGTACTGACCATCCCTTGTCAACTGATGCTATGACCAGCTCTGCCTTTCATTGCAGGTGTTGAGATGGCAACAGGGTCATTGGGAAGAAAAATAGGACAAATGCAATAATGACTCTGAAATGATTATTTAAATGTTTGGGTTTCCTCTGCTTTGTATTCTGCCCCCATGATACTTTTCTCAATAGTTACACTACCTTTAGCTTACTATAAACCAGCCTTTTCCTCATCATACAGTTACAGGGGATACTAAAGTCATCTGGAAGTGCAGAAAAAACATTTGCAAACCTAACATATTGTTACTTCTTTTAAATTTCGTGAAGAGGTGAGGTGCTATCAAACTTCCTTGAAAACTACTGTCTAGGCATACAAAAACGGTTTATATCATTAATTTATGTAATTCTGAATTCTTTGAAGTGTTAAGCAGTTCTGTTGGAAAGTTTTGTGACAGTTTATCAATCTTGAGACCAATTTAAAATTTGCAATGAAATGAGAAAATTACTAAATGTAATACATTTCCAAATGTCACAGCATTTTGTTCACTACTGTTATGCTGTTCTCTCTATTCCAGTGATACATTGCAAGATCTTGCAATGCCATTAAAGACAAACACATAAGAAACTGTTTCTGTTGCAATCGCTTATGTAATGATTCACATAAGATAGAAGAAATGGGAAATTCTGTATGTGACATTAGGAAAGCTCATACCTGTATAAATGTCGCCTCCTTGGCAAATCTTCCGTGCTGTGGAAATAACTGTGTGGGGTGGGGGGGAATCAAAAGGCAATTGTATCATTAGAACAGTGTATACAAGTATCTTATATAAAAACATCTTCATTCACATCACCATTTTCCTGATCTTATAAAGGCAAGGAAAGTTTAAACTGAATTAGAAAAACATGCAGAGGGACATATCACTGTGGAGGCTCAAGCAAATAGGTTGTAGGTTGCACTGCAGTTAAAACAAGGATGGAGGTGTTTGGGTCCTAGACTGGTCATGTCAGCAGATCAAAAAGAATGAAGTGATTAAGTGCATGACCTTCATATTTTTACCTCAAGATTTATGTCTCAGAGTTTCCTTTAAACATCTTTCTTTTTAACCCCTAGAAACAGTTTTTACTTCTCTGACCACTTTTTATTCTTTCCCCAGACAGATATCTAGCCCGGGGCTGAGGCAAAACCCACCGAAACATCGTCTTTGAGAAAGGGAGTGGGACTTCCAGGGAAGACAGAGTATGAAGTTGAAGAATACTTCATTGCCCTTGTTTTGTGCTGAGACTGTGGTGAGCTCCTTCTGTCTGAACAAGGACAGCCCTGTTGTGCAGTGACAGCTTATGAGGGCCACACTGAGGTAGTTTTCTTGATCGTGAATCAACTGGATGCTGCCGGAGGTGGCCAACCTCAGTCCAACGTGCAGGGTCCAGATTGATACCCCAGAAGCATTTCATGTGAATAATGACACACTACAGGAGCAAATGTAGTGTCTGTGGCGTGAGAACTGTGTCGGGCAGGATATTCAGCTCTGCTTCCAGTGAGCTGCACTTGCCCAGATGTACATTTTGATTGCACAAATTGTACGTGGCATTTTCTGCTTGACAGGACAGTTAAAATGCAAATAAGATTTTGGTGCTAATTTGCTACTTAGCTCTGCCAAGTGGTGAAGACTCTTACATCATACTGAAGTTATTGGTAATCAAGGGCATTCAAAACCTTGAGACATCATCATACTCTTAGTGATCATTCAAACTTTATCATATCCCAGAGGCTTTTTACTCTGCTGTTCAGTGACCTTAAGAAAATGAGAGGTGAGAGCCTTGTATGCAGCTGAAGCTTTGCTGGGCAAGGAATCTATATGGTACCTGATTCCAGAAAACCTTCCAAACATTTTCTTATGTAATTTCTTGAGATGTATTTTTAAAAGTAAACATTTACAGAAATTACTTTACAAGCATAAAGGGCAAGTGTGAAGAAGGGTGGTGGTTTTTTTTGTATTCTAACTAAATTCTTCTTTTCTAATGCACTGATATTTTTGCAGGCCAATAAAGGATTCTTTCTAAAACTGACTATCTAGGTGGTCAATGAAAATAGACTTCAGAGGTTAATATGCATCAGCAGAAATCACTCCTCTACACAAATATATTTAATAGTCACTGAGAAAACCAAAATAAGACAAGATACATGGAAAGGGATGAGAGGTTAAGCCAAAATGGAGACAGCTTCTCCTGCTGCCTTATCCCCATCTCCTCATGCTCCTACATTTCAGATGCATACACAACACCACTGTAACTAACCCTATAGTCCCAGGCTAAACAAGGGAAGACTGATTTGTCAGACCAGAGTTTACTTACATTTTATGCTTCTTTTCATCATATGCCAATATCTTTGTCACATCCCAATCACCAGATGTAATAGACTGTAAGTTATCACTGCTACTATTTGGCTGCCAAAAAGAAACAGATATCTTTATTCTTAAAAGAAGATATCTGAGCAAAGCTTCTCTTCTGAAAAGGGAGCTCTTTGACTTCATTACCTATTAAAAATAAACCATGCATCTGCAATTTCCACCACATCACGCACACACACACCCCCCCCCCCCCCCCCCCGTGAATCTGCAGGCATAGAAATAATAGAGTCAGAATCATCTTAATGATCTCCACTGAAGATAATGGGATGAATTCAGCACAGAACAGCTTCAAACCCCTTCCTCTAATCCAGCGTGCCCATGAGCTTCTGATTAATCCTTTATGGCAGTACAGGGATTTACTTATTTGTGTACAACTAAGAAGGCATTAAAAAACCAAAACGAAGCAATGAGATTGTTTGGAAAGAGGCAGTTGGTTGATCTTTTTCTTCTAAGTGTCTTGTTTGGAAATTCTTGTTATCTTATGCCCAATAAACCATAACTGAAAGCTTTCTTTTATGCACAAGACACACATTCTACATTTACACCTTCCAGCCTCACTGATACAAGCACAGATACTACTTTTTATAGCTTTCTGCTGCAGGTGAGACCCACAGCAGTGGCAGCAAGGGAGGCACCTGTGATGATGACATGGCGATGTGGTAGAACTTCCCGCGTCCTCCCTGGGGAATGGCTCGGACAAAGAAAAACTTCCGACCATCCTTGGAAAAAATGGGCTCTTCATTCTGTAAGCGGCAAATATAAAAGTTGTATGACTATTAATTTATTGTATTTTAAATTGCTCAGTGCTTGCAAAACCCTGTGAAATTAATTCACTGTGAACTAGAGAGTGCTCTTTAACCGCAACCTGAGGCAAACAAAAAGCCCACTGAAAACTACAGAAGGTTTTGAAGGTTATTGCTTCTTGCTCTCAGGAAAGCAGACACCTTTCAGCTGTGGGAAGACTGGGAGACAGGCAACAAGGAGGGTTCCTTGGCTGTGAAGTCAATTCCCATTTGCAAAGCAAAAAGTACATGTATTCAGCTGCCTGCTCAGGGCAGTTGAAATAAAGCCTTTAGAAACCATTTGAACCTCTGTGGCATAAGTATGACAAACCCTGTTTACTCTGCTGGAAGAAATGATCTATTCCTGTCCTCGAGGAAACACAGCTAACAGCATCTAACTGCTGTCTTTTCCTACTCTCCTACAAATGCTTATTTCACTGAATTATTTACAAAGGGGAGGATATCTTGCAAAATTGTCTTTGACACAGAGCTCCCAGGTGAATGTCATGATTGACTTTTATTGGGTGACTAGAACTTTCAATCAGAGATAGAAGCAACTAAGCAGAAGGAAACCAAACACCACATGTGGCAAGCAAGCGTTTCCTGGAAGGGGCTTTATTGTCTTTTTGTACAGGAACCCCGAGGCACATGGGGAGTCTCTACTGCAAGAGATGGTTGAACAGCAGATAACAAGGGAAAGCAGAAGGATGGTGCATATGGTGTGACACGGTAGCACTGTAACAAGGGAACTAGCTAGATGAAGCTCCCCTACTCTACATCTTGAACAGCTGCAACTAAAACAAGAGCTGAACCTCTCCTGTGATAGGCTTTTCTGGAGACCAGCTGAGCCCTGCTTGCCCTGGCCCAGCTTTGTGGCTCCTTCTTCAAGGGCAGTCAACAGGAAAGCTGTTGCTCAGCCTCTTCTGGATCCTCCTTTGGTTCGGTGTTTATCAAACACCCAGGCTTTCTGCTTGGCACATGTTAAGATACTGCATTGAACCAGCAAGGACTTGATTGCACAGGAAGACTTATGGCTAATGCAAACACCTACAGCAAAGAAATAAACATTTTTATTTCTTATAAGCTAACATATTATTCTTATTGTATTTTCCTTTGCTCACAGTTCTTTACTGATTAATTATTTTCCACTATTTATCAGATTTATAAACACTGTATTAGGTGTTCAATTTGTTTGTTTTTTCCTTTTATTTTCCCTTGCTTAAGGTTTCAGATATTTTAAAATATGTCCATTTACAGCTTGTTGCAACTCTATAAAATAATGAATTCATTTGTTTTTGATGTTGTTCTGGAACTTGAAACAGGAAACTCTATATTATTTCCAAATGTCTTTCATGACAGGAGAAAACTCATTGTAAAACAACTACGATAACTTGAGCAAACCTTCTGCTCGACAGGTTTTCTTTTACTGAGGTAAATAGCAATGAGTTCCCCCTACATTTCTATATCTGCACCTACGGCATTATATATTCCAGCAATATGTCTCTGCCAGGGAGAGCAGGCGTTCCGCAGATTAATTTGAGGTTCGTTTGGAGTTACAGGGGAGGAGGTACGTGGCACAGATGGCAGATGCGAGGCTTTAGCACTCAGTTGATGTTATGAGACAGCCTGTCTGCATGTTCCTGTTGCCAGAAAGACAATGCATTAATACAACCAGAACTTTGTTTAAAACCTTGACAGAGATGGTGACTTATCCCGGATGGCAAATGAGGGGGACGTCAGGCTGAAAGGCTTTTGGAACAGGATTTTATACTGTAGGGAGCTACACTGGGCATGTAATTAACACATTCTGCATGTGATACGAGCAGTTTGAGGCTTCAGATTACTATTATTGACCGAATCCCACAATACTAGAATGGAAGAACCCACCTTGAAAATAATAGGAGATCGGTTTAATGCTAGTAAAAGAAAATAATTTTCCTATGCAGCAGGTAGGGAATTTCTAGGCATTTTTGCCACAGGACGCTTATGGAAGCAGCTGGTATCAGAAGGTGCAAAAAGGGATTGAACAAACTCATGATTCATTAACAGATCCTAAAGAGAATAGACATGGATATAGTCTCAGACATCTGCAATCTTTTCATTGTAGATGGTGGTGAAATATGAGAGGAGTCTAAAGCAGCCAGCTCACACACTATCCTTAAATACTGCAGTGCCTGATAAAGTCAGTGGCGAGACAAGTCCTTGCAGCTCTTCTTGTCTCTCTGTTTAGACAAATGAATTCCACTCAAACAGTCAAGCCCAGTTTCCAGAAATCCTCTGCTTTGTGCAGGTGAAGGACGAAGCTGTCTTCACGTCAGCTACACGTAGCAATAACTCAGTCCTCTCAGAGTCAGGCATAAGTTAAAAAGAAAAGTAACGCCTGTATGATTCCACAACAGCTTAAATGGAAGCTTAAATATGACTAAGTAACTGTGGGTCCCTGATCCCACTTGCCTTTCTGGGACCTGTGTGAACAGGCAGTGGCCTAGTTCAGGAAGCAGATCTACCCAGAGCTGCTCACCTGTGATGGGTGATTGTCCCCAGGGTGGAGGAGGAAGGAAATAGGTGGTTGGAGCTGAGGACTACCCAGTCATCCTCAGAGTTGAAGGAATAATTACTAAACAAAGGATGAGCCTGTGGCTGGAGAAAGAATTATTGGGACTAACCAACCTGCATTGCTATCAGTAAAAGAATGCAACTCCATTTCCAGCAACCTGGTTATTGCTGTGTATTAATATGGTCCACCTGAAGACTTCAGCTTTGGTGGAAGAGGTAAGGTGATGGGAAGCTGCTGGAGGGCACCATGATTCCTGGAGGGATCAGTGCTGGAGTTCAGAGTTTTGCAACACAGGTCAGTGTATCTACAAATGGTCAGGAGAAGAAGAAGAAACCAAGGCGTGCCTCGGAGGCTTATCCCAAGTTTGGCAGAATCAGGATGAGGGGACAATGCCAAGGGCAGTCTGAGATTCTGTAGGTCTTAGAGAAATGCATAAAGTCCTGGAACGAGGAATAACAATAAAAAAGATAGAGTGTGTTATAGAGGTTTTGGAGAGGGATCACTGAGCATCACTGGATCTGCAGCCGCTCTCTTGGATCCACCTTGCCCAGATCCCACAACTAATGATTCTTTGCTGTAGGTATTTATTCTTTCAGGGAAATGTCCCAATACTTTAAGTGTCACAGGGCAATAGCTCTGATAAACAGATAGGTGTGACATAAATCCTTTTAACTCTCTGCATTTTGGTAAACATTTCATTGAAATCCAACAAAGTGTTATAAACGTGCATCCACATTACTGTGCCAATGAAGTCACCCCCTTCTCTGGGTGCAAGGGGGAGCTCTCTTTCCATCCCCTGCCACACTCAAACCCCTGGGGCAATGCTGAGCTTCATCATCCATCCCTGTCCTCATACTCATCTGTGGGTAGGTGCACCACACCAATGGCTGTCTCTGAAGCTGGGGCACCTGCCATCAAAATACAGGGTCATCCACTGGAGAGGAGAGGAGCCCATGCCTCTGGGTATCAATCCCCTCCACTGGATGAAATCAGGACTCTTCATTTAAGTGCCAAAGACTCTGTAACCAGAAGCCGCTTTGTTAGCTCTGGCTGATGAATTTGGGTATTATTTGAATTATTGGGCTTTGGGTCCTATTTCTGCTTCATCCTTTGTCTTTAGGGCAACTTCAGGTCAGCTATGGGGTTGTTGCATGACAAAAGGGCTTTACAGGGTGAAACAGTCAGTCCTGTTTGTAAGGTTCTCTGAGCTCTGTTTTTATTTAAAAGAATGTCGTTTCATACTGCCTATTAATTATGTGTAAGAGAATCATTACTGGGTTATCATGTTCTCAGTTTTAAGACAAGGGAGTTTTAAAATAAAATGGTGTGAGGTTGTCAACATCTCAACCTTTTGGCAGAGCAAAAGTCTTTATTTTCAGATTGAGGTGATCTAGGGATCACTAGGGAAATAGGCGGACTGGAAAGAAAAAATGAACCCAGAGGAATTGTTATCAGGGGAGGCCAGCCAGCCCATGCCGGCAGTTTTGAAGGTTATATGTCTCTAAACAATTTTGTGGTAATCTCCTGCTCCTATTGACATCAATGCCAAAGCCCACAGCCTTTGGTGGAGTTGGAATTGCACCCTGGTTTGTAATTAAATTTGTTCAGGCCACATTCACAATTAAATAAATAAGCCAATTAAAATGCCAGTAAAGTTTATCCTCAGCAGGTGCTCAGAAATTGTCCTATTTCTGCCTTGCTGACTTATTGTCTGTATATGACCATCACAGGCACTATCATAAAATGGCTTCTTCACAAAAATTGAAACAAAATTCTTTACAGCTATAATTACTGTTTCAAAGAATTTGTACATTTAAGCAAAAGTATGAGCTTTTATGGTCAGAAGTGAACCAGCAAATATGTGAATAAAACAAGTAAAAGCTTCCAAAATCCCTAGGCAGCTTCGCTGAGCATGTGGTTGTTCTTATTTGTGCAGAAGGTTTGAAAATTCTGGTCATATCATCTGTCAAGGAGTGACAGATATTTTCTAGCAGAACCTCTGTAAATACTGTATATTTCTCATTAGACTTGGAGTGATTTTTAATTAATAAATTTTGTCTATGTTGTAGAGAGGTTCTCCAAAGGTTTTAGACCAGAATAAAATTCATTCATGAACTTAAGCCCAGCAGGGAACACAAGATCGTTTACTATGACCTTCCATACACAGACTATTAAATCTCACTGTGTTACCAAACTACTGCAACATGAACAAAATTCATATTCACGGGTTATATGCCCTATCTCAGAACTCCCAGTATTTCAAATAGCTGAAAAAAAAGTCAATCCTATAATTCTTGGAGACTCCCTCATGTCCCTGTTGAGTATCTTCTGACACTGATGCCTTTCTCTCTTCATCTGCTCCCAGCCTACTGTGAAGTTTGCCCCTATTCCAGGAAGACCAGATGTACTTAAACTCCCAAGAAGAAGGTAAAGATCTTGTACGCTTTTCAGACTAGGTGTGTGGAGTACTTTGAAGGAGTATTTTAAAGAATGAGGCAAGCAGTTAGATTCCTCAGCCCTATTGATTTAAAATTGGGTACTTCTCAGAAGGAGGTCTGGTCAGTGGAGCATACCGAACAAGTTGGCCAAGCAGGCAATGGGTGTCTTCTTCAGGATGGGCTGAATGATGCTCAAGGTCAATTGACTGTGTGACCACACTGGTCACCATACTGCCTGTCTACAGAGGGGAACTGGGCACCTGGCTCGTATGTATATACCTATATTAAAATGTCTCAACAAAGGAGTCTTCATCCTGAGCTAGTCACACTCCTGAGCTCCTTCAGTAGCTGCCTAATGTGCAATTCATCTCCTCCTTAAAGAGGTTAGGGGACTTGCACTAGCATTTAACATTTTCACATCATTCTCATAGTCAGACACACATGCCATGAAAATAACTTTCCAGTTATCTAGATTAATGTGTCATAGAGTAAAAGGTAAATATAGAAAATACAGTTATCCTAGTAATCATATATTCAGTCAAAACTAGAATTTTAAGTAATTTTGTTGTCAGAGATACAGGCAAAAGAGCTCTATAATTCTTCAGACTCTTACAAAAGCTTTTGAAGAGTACTATCAAATACCTCCAAAGTCCATAGCGAACATTATCTTAGTTTAGCACTGAGATGTCTGACTCATTTGGCTGTAATGAACATCCTTCTCTAACCTCAAACTAAGTAGATGATGTTTGGAGATGCAGTAAAACAAACTATATTTCCCTGGAGCAGCCCCATTAGAGACTGGCAGATCATTTACTACAAATTACTACTACATTTACTACCATTTACTATTCAGGACAAAGCACCATCTTTTAATGCCTGTCCATGTAGCAGGTAAATGACTAAAGAACCACGGCAGTATAAAAACATAAGTTCTACTATACTGCATTAATGGAGGCCCCAGTAAATAGCAGTGAAAGGATTAAAACTATCCTTGGATTTATAAAGAAATGAATTTTTTTTTAAAGATACAAAATATGGACAATTTCATTTTCTCTTGACTTGGCTTATCTTTTAAGCTTTTGTTTTCTGCTCAGGCCAACACTGTCCCTATGAACATAAAGAATACTTCAGCAGCACTTTTCTTCTATACCTGAGTATACCAGCAAAAGATTATTTGAAAAGCTTGGAGTGCAAAATTTGTTTCCTCTGTAAAATCAATTTTTATCTGGATCAGACAGAGCCCATTGCTGTAGGACAGCCACTGGAACAGAGGAGATCATTGTTCTTACTGTGAACTGATGTACTGTGGTTTTTACTGGTTCTTGGAGCCTCTGAACCAGCTGTGACAAAAATGTGAAATGTTTTAAAACTGGACTTGGAAAATATAGCACAAGACCTTTATCTGACATGCTGCTCCCTGTCTGGCATTCACATATCCCTTGAAAAACAGTTCAGTGTTGTGGCTGAATTGGTATCAGCAGCTTCTCTCTAAAGAACAGCTTAATCAAATCTGAGGTCACTTCATGAACTGACTCTTAGGTAAGTGTTATAAATGATCTTGCAGAGATTTACATGCTGGAAATATACAGGTTTTATATTGACATATGTTGAAAAAAACAACCTCAGAACCTTTTAAAAAAAAAAAAGAAAGAAAAAGAATAGAAAAATCCCATCAATCAAAACTTCTTGCAGGTTTAAATTTTCTATCCTCTTTTCTATATCTCCTTTTTTCAGCATTTATTTTCATCTCTTTTTTAATTTCATTTGGGGGATGGGAGCACATAGCCGTACAAAATAATAGTAATACACACAAGTTCCAGTGTCATAACAATTATGCGACACAATTGCCTGTTAAAACAGGATATTATACTCCATCGGGCAGTTTCTCCCCATTCCATGCTCCACATAATCCCATGTTGTTTTAACTGCCCCATTGACAATATAATTTCATTTTTCATCTTTCTTACATCTGCAAAAAGCTGCAGAGTAACACAGAAAAAAATTGACAAATTTAGCTTAAGTGACTTAAAAGTCCTGTCTGCATGATTTTGGCTTTGAATGGACATAAGCCCTCTTAATAAAATGACCTTTGATGTTCTGTTTTCAGCAGTGGATGTCTTTCCTGTCTAGAAGACCAGAAAACAACCACCCTACTGCTTAAAATCATCAGCAGTCTCAAAGCAGGGTATGAAGGGCAACCTCTGAGGCTGATGAGGCTTACACAGATATGGTGAGTGGGTGAATTTCCTCCGGCATGAGCTTTTTGTCTCTTTTAAATCCAGGTAAATTGCAGGCTAAGAACCATGGGACCTACCAGAGAAGACGGCTTCTTCAATAAGAATTTATTACTGAGAAACTCTTTTCTATAATACAAACCACGCCACCTTCCAAGTATCTTTCTCATGTCTGGAAATCAGTTCCTCTCTTTGGGGAAAAAACAAAGAAACAAAAAACCTACCGAAAACTTGACCACAAAAAGATGATTATTACCTGCCTGTGCAGCCAACCTTCACTTTCATCTTCATGTTTCTAAAACAGAAGAAGACCATTAATACAATACTTCACATGTATTATGTTTCGTTCTTCAGCGCTGGAAGGAGTTGGATTGAATCTGAAAAGTTGTTCAGAAATACCAAGAAACTCTTTAAATATGTGCTTCAGAGTGTAATCCAGTGGCTGCTCTCCTTGTCTTTCCTCTCTGAAGAATAAGCATGCACTCATTCAAGAAAGCATTTTACTCTTACAGACAAGACACATAACTCCACAGGATATATTATTCCCCAAAGAAATAAAGCTTGTTAAGAAATAAAAAAGGTTGAAATTAAAGCTATTAAGAAAAGACTGTAGTGTGCTTTATGCACAGTATTGCATCATTTTTTCAAGGGATGGATATATCAGAACAATTTTCTACTGTGGAGACACCTATGGCAGTTTAATAGATGGTATCTGCTAATACTTACACAGGTTATATCAATACACCATTTACATTAGTGTGTCTATAGAAGGGATTAATTAACTACAATTAAAATGTGGGTAGATAAGCATAAGCCATTTTTAATGCCATTAAATATATATAATGTCATTAAACTAGAATGTTGCAAAGATATTCAGGTTACAAACTTGATGTGTGTGTGCTTGTGCATGTATAGTTATTTCAAGGCAAGTAATCACCCTCTTCTTACACACACACACACAGAGACTGTTCCTGGCTTTCTAGAAGGTGTTAAAATAAAAAAAAATAAATATTGGAGACATTGTTTATATTCTGTGTCTGCCAAAATAAATGTGTGCCAGCTGACTTGTCGCCAGCTAAAATAACTGAAATACTTTTTTCCTTGTGTGGGTTATGAAAACCCATGGCAAGTGACCATTTGGCTCATCTCTCCTACCTTTGTGCAGACTCCGGTGGTGGCGTCACACAACGTCAGGATAGACACGTTCTGGGCCCTGTTCAGCCAGTTTACTGCCACCTTCGTGCTGGTTGCCCATTTCACCATGGTTATGTAGTAGTCCCTGCAAACACAGACATCCATAAAACAAATCACAGTACTGACATCCTAATGAATTGCCACATGGCAGAGCAGCCGGAGGCTGCTGCAGGCAAACAGTCCAAGAGAGATCTCTGGTTATTAAGAACGTTGCGTCTTGATGTCGCTAGGCTTCATTATGTATGGATTTCAAACCCTAAAAATGACATTTTTAAGGCTGTGCAGGTGTTTTATCTGCCACTTCTGAAAGTCATTTTCAAAGAAGAGACGAATGCAGAGATAAAGAATCTTTCAAGCTATTCAGTCTTCCAAGAAGGACTGAAATGCCTGGAGCTATAAATTTATGCACAGGTGGAAAAGAAATTGCAAACAATTTCCATTCTGAGCACACTAACCAGCTGACTCAGAACCATCACTGCCAATGGTTGGATTCTTTATGCTTATGAAGAGTTAATGGCCTCTAAATATGCCTACTACACACCAAAATATCCATGAGAGTTGCATTAGAAGGATAATAGGAAGAAAGATATAGTTTAGCGAGACACAGGGTTTCTGTAAAGCAGATGCAGCTGGTTGCCATAAAGACGTCAGCAGAGATGTGACAGTCTGCATCGGCAGAACTGCCATCCCACACTCCCCGTGCCATCTCCTATTGCTGGACATATTCAGGTTGTCATTATACTTGGAGTAAATCACCAGTGTGGGCTGCACAGTCCTGTAATCGATATCTTTAGGAAAAGTTCTCTGCCACAGTGAGCAATGGAACCACTTAGGCTGGGCTGGGCTGGAATGTACAGGGTCACGAATAAATACACTGATGATTGCCTTCTCAAAGCCAGCCTGCGGTGGTAGTCACAGATGTCCACCTCTGCAGCAATTCAGAGCTTCACCATTTTATCTGTAGGGTAAAACTCTGGCTGAGCTGACAAAGCTGGTGATGTTATAACATACTGCTGGGCTATGTGGGCCAAAGACATCCTTAAATTATAATATGACTTTTCACAGCATACAGTCTATAAAAAATTTATTAGTTCATTTGTTTGCTATAAAATATGTATAAGGAAATGTTGCTCTCATTGGAATTAATGTGCTGTGTCACTGGAGAGTACTTTGTGTTCTGGCAAGTGCTCCTGCATATACTGAAGAGAAAGGGCAAAAAGCAACAAAGGCCCGTTTGTCTAGCAAAATAACAAGTTGGAAATAGATTTTGTAATTTTCAGTAATATTTAGTGCCTGAATTTGGCTGGGGAAAAATAACAGAAGACCTCAATGATTGCATCCGCTGCACTGGAAGGAAGGATACTTCCAGGTGAGACATCAGCAGTCTGAAAATTCAGTGCCTGAAATAAAATTCTAATTTTACTCTCTATCAGCAACAGCATAGGCCCTAAGAGGAAAAAAACCAACAAAGCAAAATTAAAGTGTATAACCATCTCTTCTTTCTCTCCAAAATTAACTGAACAGATTCAGTCTCTCCAGAAAAGGAATGTGAATTTAGTACATATTGTGGCTTGGAGCATTTTTCCCATAAATCCAATTTAAAGGTTGAAGGACATATATTCAGTTTTTACATCTCTCTTGCTATTTGAACACAGGAGCCACAGTTCTTTCTCAGGAACTTTTAATTATTATTTTAGGTCAAACGTTACCTCCCCTACCACCCTGGAGCCGGGCATGGGGTCTCAATTTCTCTCTGAAGCCTGCCTCAGCCATCAAGCCCACAGACACCCCAGCCAGCAGACAACTGCAGACACTTGTATGGTCGTTACTCTAGTCTCACAGTAGTGTGGAGTCTTTAATTCACCTCGCATCTCTTCTGTAGGGCAACTGAGTTCTATGTTTTCCATTTTGCAGAGCAAAATGAGACAATAACGTGTGACTCATCTCAGTCAATTTTAAACATCTGCAGCTTCAACAGCTGCACTGGTTGAGCAGCCAGTGGAGAGAAACAGGGAGCCAGTGCACGTCCCAAGCCCTCTTCACCTGACCTGTCCCAGATTTTATACGGAGCTGATTCAAGGAGAACCTAATGTCTCCACAGAGTGAAATCTACAGCAGCAGGTACGCGTCCACTTCATTTGTACATATCCACATCAGAGCAGGTTACACCCTCCTAAGGAAAGGAATAACTTGTCTGAGCCCCTTCAGGAAGGGTGCAGCTATACTGAGCTTTGCAATGTATTTTCCCATCCCAGTAAATACGTTGGTGGTTGGGTTTACAATCATCTGGTTATTGTGCAGCACCCTTATTTGTACCCTAACTTTACTTGGCTGCTTTCTGGGGGTATGAATCTAAAATATGAATACTTAAAATATGACAACAGTAGCAAAGCCATAAACACCTCTGGGAACAGGCGATATATTATGTGAGCGGCCCAGCCCACGGTCCCTGGGGCACAGCTGGCTCCTGCCTCTGATCCAGACTCAGGTTGTCTGAGTTTCTCCATTATTTATTTGGTCATGACCTATGCAAGGACCAGTGACGATTTCTGCACTCAGGGGAGATAGCATCTTTCTTTAATTTGCCACCTGGGATGCAAATATGATGTGAGAAATAAGCTGGATCATGGTCCAATTCTGGCCACCTGCTGATATAACTCTGGGGGTCCAATGGTTTTCACCGAAGTTAAAAATACCTGTCAGGCATTATACGTTACAATACTTCCCCCCCCCCCCCCCCCCCCCCCTTAATTTCCACCTCTTCCCTTCACTTTCTTTTTCTCACAGAAAAGCATGGCACTGGAGAAAATTGGGCAAAAAATGCTCAGAATGAAAGATTTGTAAAAATGAGAAATTATAAAAATTCTACATTTTCCCCCAAAATATATTTCCCCATCATCATCTTTGCTTTTTTTTTCAACCAAAAATTATCCCAATTCTGTGGAAAAATTCTGACTTCTTTTAATTCTGAAAGAAAAAAGACCCTGGCATATCTCCACTTTATTCTCAGCTCTATTAATTGTACTAAAACACTTTGCTCCAGATGAAAAGAACACCAAGAAGTACTGCTCTGTCCATATATCATCTCTGTCAACAGATTGAGCACATTGAAAGGCTTCAGACAGGACTGCTCAATTTGAAGATCCTTATCACCAGCTTCCCCTGCTTCTTTGGAACTGCCTTCGGTAACTAACTGTACGGTACATCCCTCTTGTCTATTTTAATGAAATGTTATCACACTAATCCTCTCATTTCAGAAAACATATGCATAATGAAAATGCACCCCTATTGCTCTAACAGCAGTACTTATATCATGCCCTTGGGATGGAAATTGCCATGGTTTTGATGAAATATACTGCGACTAATTAATTATGATATATTTTGCATCATTTTACAATATTGATTGCAACCAAATAAATTACAGCCACCCATAACCACACAGGGCAAATTTATTAACAACACTTGGATCTTGCAGTCTAAAGTTATTACTATAATTAAAACATTTCTGTGTTTCTCTGTAAACAGAGTATGCTAGCAACAGAAAAATTATATAGTCCAGGAGCCGCAGTTCCGACACTGTGATGGGGATACTGTGATCCCGGATTGTGCCTGCTGTAAACAGATCTGAAGTTGTTTTTTTGAAAGGCAAGTGCAGTTGTGCCTATTTGGCTTGGTCACAGGTCATACATCTTTTGTTGCACGAATGGATTTGTGGTATTCTAGAGTTATTCAGTAAAAACATGTTCTGGGGCTGACACTAACATTCCTAGCAAAGAAAGGCAACTCCCACCATAAATAATTCCACTGGTTTAGCATCCTCTCATCAGATGACAACATAGCCTACCCACAGGCCTGATATATTTACCATGCATAATGAAGATCACCCCTGCACCCTTCCCTGCCCTCCAAGCTGCCCTCTTTCATCAGCTCTGTGCTGTACCTCTTTTGGCACTGGAATTACAGATCCAGCAATCTGATTAACAATCAGTAAATAAAGGTGAGCATGCATGTTGGTTGGACGTACTCCTACAAGAACAAGCGATGTGCCTGGGAAGGATCATCTTGCAGCATTACAGTTGGAGGGGTCACTATGGATAGTTTAGATGTAGAAGCACAGTCTGATTTCTCTTGGCCTGCTATAAAGCTATTTCAAGTTTAAATCAAAGTTACTGAAATCTGGATTTGGATTCTAATCTCTGAGCTTTGCAGGGAGGTGGGCCATGCATTATCTAAAGCTGCTTTTCTCCTGAACAACGTGATCTTCCTTTCAAGTTCTCACAGGCCCATAAACATAGCTCAAGCTTTTGCCACTTGCTGAAGTGCAAGCCAAACTTTTAAGCTCTTGCTGAATGCAGACTTAAGCACTTAATTAAAAATGGGCGTCTAAGTAGTTGGCTGAATTGAAGGCCAACTTCTAAAATATAGTTGCCCTAAAAACAGCAAAGAGCTTTCCTTTTAAATTTTTAATGAAGACTGGGAATGTATTTGCAGAAAGTCATCCTGGTTTAATGCCTGTGTTCATGTCATGAAGCAATGAACTTGTGTTTGCTGTATTATAGAATCACAGAATCATAGAATGGCTTGGGTTGGAAGGGCCCTTAATGATTGTCTAGTTCCAACCCCCTGCCATGGGCAGGGACACCTTGCACTAGACCAGGTTGCTCTCAGCCCTGTCCAACCTGGCCTTGAACTCTTCCAGGGATGGGGCAACCACAGCTTCTCTGGGAACCCTTTCCAGTGCCTCACCACCCTCACAGCAAAATATTTCTTCCTTATATCTAATATAAATCTACCCTTTTTCTGTTTAAAGCCATTACTCCTTGTCCTACCGCTACGTACCTTTGTAAAAAGTCCCTCTCCAGCTTTCTTGAGGCCCCCTTCAGGTACTGGAAGGCTGCAATAAGGTCTCCCTGGAGCCTTCTCCAGGCTGAACAATGCCACCTCTCTCAGGCCATTTTCATAGGACAGGTGCTCCAGCCCTCAGACCATCTTTGTGGCCCTCCTCTGGACTCGCTCCAACAGGTCCATGTCCTTCTAATGTTGGAGGCCCCAGAGCTGAATGCAGTATGCCAGGTGGGGTCTTACAAGAGCAGAGTAGAGGGGGAGAATTGCCTCCCTCGACCTGCTGGACACTCTTCTTTTGATGCAGCCCAGGGTACAGTTGGCTTTCTGGGATGCAGGTGCACATTGCTGGGTCATGTTGAGCTTCTCATCAACCAACAGACCTAAGTCCTTCTCGTCAAGGCTTCTATCAATTCATTCTCCTCCCAGCCTCTATCTGTGTTTGGGATTGCCTCAACCCATGTGGAGGACCTTGCACTTGGCCTTGTTGAACTTCATGAGGTTCGCACGGGCCCACCTCTCAAACCTGTTAAGGTCCTTCTGGACAGCATCCCTTCCCTCAGTGTGTTGACAGCACCACACAGCTTGGTGTCAT
Organism: Phalacrocorax carbo; assembly: GCF_963921805.1. Taxonomy (NCBI): domain Eukaryota; kingdom Metazoa; phylum Chordata; class Aves; order Suliformes; family Phalacrocoracidae; genus Phalacrocorax; species Phalacrocorax carbo. The sequence goes on from NC_087514.1 coordinate 159,298,364, forward strand.
CGGCAAACTTGCTGAGGGTGCGCTCAGTACCACTGTCCATGTCACCAACAAAGGTGTTAAACAGCACCAGTCCTGATACAGACATTTTCTCTGATTCTTCCCAGGCTACCTGTCCCTGTCCTTGCTTCCACCTTCTGTAAGCTTTCTTTTTGTGTTTCAGTTTGTCCAGGATCTCCTTATTCATCCATGCAGGCCTCCTGGCACTTTTTCCTGACTTCCTCTTTGTTGGGATGCACCACTTCTGAGCTTGGAAGAGGTGATTCTTGAATATTAAACAGCTTTCCTGGGCCCCTCTTCCCTCTAGAGCTTTATCCCATGGTACTCTACTAAGCAGATCCATGAAGAGGCTAAAGTCTGCTCTCCTGAAGCCCAGGGTAGTGAGCTTGCTGTGTGCCCTCCTCAGTGCCCTAAGGATCTTGAACTCCACCATTTCATGGTCACTGCAGCCAAGGCTGCCCTTGAGCTTCACATTCCCCAGCAGCCGCTCCTTGCTGGTGAGAACAAGGTCCAGCATAGCACCTCTCCTCTCTGACTCCTTCACCACTTGCAGAAGGAAGTTATCACCAACGCATTCCAGAAGCCTCCCAGATTGCTTATGCCCTGCTGTGTTGTCCCTCCAACAAATATTGGAGTGAAGTGCCCCACGAGGACCACAGCTTGTGAACGTGAGGCTGCTCCTATCTGCCTACAGAGGACCTCATCTGGTCAATCTTCCTAGTCAGGTGGCCTGTACCAGACCCCCACTATAATGTCACCTGTCCATGTCGTCCCTTTAAATCTGACCCATAAGCTCTTGGTCGGCTCCTCATCTGTCCCCAGGTGGAGCTCCAGGCACTCCAGCTGGTCACTGACATAGAGGGTGACATCCCCTCCTCGTCTCCCCTGCCCGTCTTTTCTGAAGAGCCTGTACCCTTCCATTCCAACACTCCAGTCATAGAAGCCATCCCACCATGTCTCCATGGTGCAAATAGATCATAGCCCTGCAGGTGTGCACACGTTTCTGCTTATAGGACTGCCCTGTTTCTTGAAAAAATTTAAACAGATTTACACAAAATGAAACTCCTTGACAGTGGCAGAGAAAGGGACTGTAAAATGATCTTTAAAAAAAAATCAGGACCGATTTAAATCTCTGACAGAAACAGGGTCCAGCATCCCAAGGCAAAAAAGCACCTACCTCATTCTCTGATCGTCAGGGGGAGTCATTTCCAGGTCATGGGTAGGTCCGTTCAGACCAATCACATGCAAAGAAATAGTTGGATTTTCCATTCCAGCCTGGATTGTAAAATGAGAATAAATTACCTTATCTTATACAACACAGAATGGTTTTGAGTTCTTACATCCCCATGGATTATAAAAATGCATTCCCATTGTATGGGGTTACGGACTGGACTGCTGCAGTTGTTCACAAGAAAACTGCAGCTGTAGTGATGTGGTACAGAGGTGTGGAGAGACGGGTCGGCACAACCAAGGGGTGATTTTAATTAGGATATCTCTAGCCTTGGTAAAAAATGCTACTTCTCATGGCAACTAGAAATATTGTTATTTTATGTATATTTTGATAAAAGGTTGCCTAACAGGATGATGGTAGATACAGTAAAATACTAATTCATTTTGTATTGTAGGAAAGGGCATCCCCTGCTGAATCACTGTTACCTTCCAGAAAACCTGCATATATGTGGATCTCTCTCCTGTTAAATTATGGTTCAATTTGGACCAACATGTGGAGTCTTAGGTGAGCGGTGCACAAAGCCAGACACCCAGAAGAAATGACTGCAGCACAGTACGCCTCGGTGCTATCTCACAGTAGAAAATCACAGCAATAACAGCAGCAGCGTATCGATACTGGTAGAGAGCTGCGCCGGTGCTGCGTACCTGCTGCAGGACTGCTGTGCAGGTCTCTGCAGTCAAGGAGAGGTTGGCTCTTAAGTCTTTTCTGTCTTTCACTGTCTCCTTTGTAGTGCTCAGGCACTTCATGTCTCCACAACCAGGCTATCTCCTCTGTCATTAGGCCATCCTGGATATTCTAAGGAAGCCTAAGTACTACATTTTCCTTCTATATAAAAGGAAATGTATCTAAAAGTAGTAATGCTGGCTTCCAAACTCTCAGACACCTATCTAGTGTGGAAGCACAATTGCTTTTGTGTGGGTACAAAGCAAGAATTTTTAAATTTTATTTTCATTATATTTAGAATGACTAATACTCAGATCAGAAGACTGCAATTTTACAAATGCAGCTAAGGAGTAATGAAGACCACATTCACTGGGAAACAGATGATCTTCCCTTAGATCTGTTCATTTTCATTGCTTATGAATGTGCACTATTATACAGTCTCCTGCCTGAGCGTACTGGAAAAAAAGATATTTTTTTTTGATAAAACGACAGGACTGTTTGTTTCATTTTCCCTTACCTTTGGATAATGGTATGTTTTAACAGTAGGGTAAAGGCTGCCAGTGTATACCGGGATCTCCATGGTGGGGACTCTGGAGGCATTAATTGTTGCATATGCCAACCTGGTGCCATCAGGAGACCACCAATGAGCAATATGAGTCTTCAAGATCTCCTCTAATTAAAAAAAAAAAAAAGACAAGAACAGAAGAAAAGGCTATTAGACCTAAATTACTAGGTAGCAATAAATGAAACAGTGTAGATATGAAAATCCCAGTCTAATCACAGCCCAGGGAAGATGCCACAGGAATATAAATTAAAAATACTCATTAAATTATGCCATATAGAAAAATGAACACAACTGATAACAATTACTCTGAATATATAGATTATTAAGCATAATTATGTTGCTCGAGAAACATCGGATTATTTACATTAATACACATATTCACAACAGCGTCAAAGGCCCTGCTACTCCTACTATGTGTCCTGTACGTGGATATGTGAACATACACACGTGCACGTGCTGGCAGAGCTTGGGTTCCTACCTGCCCTACGGTAACAAACCGGAGGGTGCCCCGGGGCTAGCGGAGAACTGCAATGACCGAGATTTAGTTCTCCTCCACAAAGAGTTCACAAAGTCATACTAGACACGTATCAGTGGATTAAAACAGTGTTTATACTTAGATAGCAGTGCTTCAGCTATAATTTATATCTTTGTAAGTTCTGTTGCCAGTTGGGAATAAACAAAAATAGCAGTTTTCTATTGGTTATGCAATGCTGGAAGTTTGTAACACTTTACAAGATACGAGGCTTTAGAGTCTGTGGCTTGGATACCATCCTGACTTTTATCCCTATTTCATTTTTTAAATCACTTTTGCAAAGCAATTTTCAACAAATAGTCAGGGTCAGAGACTGATCCTTTTTACCACTGAATTTTGGGATTATAGTTTGTTTTTGTGATTTGAATAATGTAGTTGCCATTGAGAAGGTACTAAAAAAGATGCCAATAAAAACATGTTAGGATTCAAGTATGCAAGGAGAAACAAGATTGCCAACATAAGAAATTATTTTGAAGACTGGAAGAACTTAATTCTCATTAAACACAAATTCAAAGAACTTTTAATTTCTAATACCTTATCATTTACTATCTTTCATTGCAAAGATGACTTCAGCTTATAGACATCCAGAAAAGCTATAAAATTCACTCTTTGTCCAAAGTGTCTCCAGTTACTGACATTTGGAAGACACTAACTCGGCTTTTTAAACCTCCCATTTTGCAAAAGGCAATAATGTAATCCATTTTCATTAAAAGGCTTAATATCATATGAGTCATTCCTATTTAAACCATAGCAGAAGGGCTCGCATATGCTGTACAGATTGATGGGCAGGAAGACAGGTCTCATTACTTTAATGTGAGAATGAGAATTAAAGAGGCTGCAGAGTGTTTCTGAGCCTGCATCACTGAAGTCCTGCTACACAAGTCCAAGAGCTCCAACGTCTGCTGTTACCGCTGGTCATTGCAAAAACAAACAAGGATTTTCAGAGTTCAGACCCACCATGTTTGTACAGCACCCTATGATGGCTCCTCTATGCAACCAGAATGTCCCTCTGGTCTGAAGAGTAGAAACTCATCAAAGACTCTTTTATTTCTTTAAAAAAATCTTGGATGAGTGATCCCTGGAGAACAGACAGACAATTACATTTATTGTAGAGCAAACGAACACCTTTGTTAATCCAGACTTGCATGTGGCTTGAGAGAAACCTCAAGGTAACATTAGAAAGGGTGCAAGTGAAAATCACCCTCGATAGTTATGCCTTCTGCAAATAACTAATTTATTAATCAATACTTAATGACAACATCTAAGTGAGGTTTCGGAAAGACGTCTAGGAAGTTGCAAATATTACATGGGAAAGCACACGTGTGGCAAATTTGCTTTGCCGCATTGTCCCACCTGTTGTGTGTACATGTAAAAGATGCTGCTTTTGACTTTATATTGGTTGCTCATTAAAAAGATAATTAAAAGCATAAAGGAAAAGGAGTAAAAATGGATGGCAGATGAATCCTTGACATCTTAACATTAATTAGGAATGGCTTTCTTCAGCAAATGTTTTCTCCAGGATCTCAGACTTAATGAAGCAGTTCTGCTGAAGGTCACGTGCCAAGAAAGGTTTTAGTGCAGGTTTTGTGGTCCTCTGTTAATGAGATTTAATTGTGTGAACCCTTGCCTTGAAACAAAGCCAAAACCTTGCCATTATTAGACATATCAGTTAGTTCTAGCAAACTAACTTATGCTCAAGGACTGTTACAGTATGTGTATTTTAATCCCTCTTCTAGTTGAATAAGACTCGATTGAATGAACATTTCAAAGTGGTGTGAAATAAAGAGTCTTCTAAGTTAACAGACCCTAAAGGGGAGCATTTGAAGCCCTAGGTTGAGGTATATTCAGTGACGACTGGATATATATCCATTTTAGAGACTTTAATATCACTGGATGAGAAAAGAAACTGGAGGCAATAACAGAGGTGTGATGAGAAGAATCTTCCCTGAGCTGAATTAAAGGTTGCTGCATTCAGAGTATTACATAGTCTTTGGTATCAAGACCTGGATAGCATCCAGAGTGAATCAGGCTGCCTACAGCAGGAATGCCATCTCTTCAGAACATGTTTCCTGTTCTTTTGGTCTTTTGGGCTCACCATCAGGAAGCAGAAAGGAGAAGTCCCTTGCTGTGGTTCTCAGCTGTCAAGTAACAAGACACGGTGAATCTGGGTTTGGATGTAGCATTTGGCTGTGATACCTAAGGGCAATCCCTGGGTGGACTGCACAGTGGATCGGAGAGTGGATGGACATTTCTACTAGGTGTGTTACCCAAAACTAGCCCAGCATGTGTATAAAAGGAAAGGAAGCGTCTGCTTGTTTCAAACTTTGAGTTTATGCCAGCAGTACTTGCAAGAGCAGTGAAATGAGGACTTGAATCCTACTTGAGGTAACAAACTTCTCAAGAAATCATAGGACATAGAACTGGAAGGGCTTTTAAAAAATTATCTGGCCCCTTCGTCCATGGAGAATATCCACCCCAGTCCTGTAAGAATCTTCACAAGTAGATTTTGCTATTCCTTTTGATACTTGTATAGAACCTTTAGCAGAGGTTTGGCCATAGAAATCAAACACTTTAAATTTTCATGTCCACTTTTATCTAAACACTTATCAGTCCCACTGAAGTGCACCCAGACCTCTGCCTTTCCTTATAGAGTCAATGCAGGGAAAAGCATCAGGGCTTTATCTTCTGCAACCTCAGTGGCACCTGGAAGATTCTGGATAAAAGCTGTTGGACCGCATTTGGAAATCCACACAGATGGTTTTAATGTTGTGAATCATCTGCCTTTGTGGTACTTCTACAGACACTGCCATGATGACTCCACTTCCCAGGCCTGTGCAGAGTTCTAGGCTGGCAGAGCTCCTCTTTGTTAATAAGTACATGCGAACACCACGGACATGGGGGTTTCTTCAGACATTTCTAAAAATTTAACTACTTCTGCAGCTTTTGGCCATCCTGAGTCATATTTGTGAATCATGCCTTTCTGTTGAAGGTGGCAAAGTTCTGGCTTGCTGGTAGGGAAAGGATGAAGCCTTCACTAGTGGGAAATCAGTTGGTAGCTTAGAGGTTTCTTTCAACTTTGAGATCGCCACAAATAACCTGCAATTTGCAAGTGTGAGTTAACAGAAACAGAGACTTGCACAAGAAGACAAGGATGCTTGGACAGACCTGTCCTCTGACAGGTACCATTGCAACTCCTTTCTATCACTTAAAAAAAACCCAACAAAACAACAAAGAACACCACCCAAAAAACCCCCCGAATAGGATATCAGGCAGAAAAACTAAGAAAAAGGGTAAAAGAAAGAATTTCCAAGTGAAAAAAGTCATCACAGTCAACAGAGGCATATAGCTGTATTAGCTGTATAATTCACCAACCAAGGCAATTACAAGCATCAATACCCCAGTTCCCATATACAATGAAAACAGCTGTAGACACTACCCTGATCAGGCACTTTCCTTTGGCCACCCACACGCTTCTCCTCTTTGCAAGGCAGGAATCCGTCACTCCACAGTCATCCTCCAGATGTGCCCGTGCCCAGGTGTCCATGTTGCCACCCCTCATAGGGAGCGCAGTGGTAATCACACCCACACAGCCTCACTGGCAGTGGCACAAAAGCCCATCTGCAGGAGTGAGCAGGTCAATGAAAGACTGCTCCTAAGAGCTTTTCAGTCTTTAACTGCTAACATCTTCTAATGAGAATGCCTAGGAAAAATCCTACAATGAATGTAAAGAAACGAACCTTTTCTCTTCCAAGAAAAAATGACTCACTCATAGATCTCTACTGCAGATAAAGAAGAGATCTGGAGATCTCAATCGCATGTCCACCCTTGGTGAAGCCCCTCATGTTATATGGATGAGCTGCAGTTAACAACTGCAGTGCCATTTACTTCAAAAAAGTAACTTCCATTTATAACAGCTGAGGAGGTGTCCTTGGAGGCTGGGCAGAAAGGTTTTTTTCAACTGCATCTAGAAAAGTAGAAGCTTTCTGCATCTCAGGAGGTCAAAATAAGAGTGTAATGGGTAGCAGCACTTAGGAGGTTTTACCTATTAAATAAATCAATTTCTTTTCTACAATTAAAATTATCTTCTAATTCCAGACGTTGCATTTTCTTCTTCAGTAGGAAATCAAAACAATATTGTTAATGTTGTGCCCACAGAAGACAAAGACAGAAAATAAATAGTTTTGATTCTCCTCTGAGTAGCTATAGATACATGCACACACACACACACACATATCTAGTTTTCTGTCAATAGACCCATTAATTCCAGAATATTTTAATTTTACACACAGAATTATGCAAGATTTTGTCTGACAGAGGGAACTTCCCTTTCTATGTTATTTATTGCTGATGTGGTAAAGTGCATCAATTCCAGGAAGCATAATCAATGGTTTCATTTGTGTGACGTATTGTAGATGATCTCAGATCATTAAGTATTCGGTGTGCTGAAGACATTTTGCTGTTTTATTAAAATTGTTAATAAAAAGGAATTGTAAACAAAATGAAATTAAAGCCTAACATAAAGGCCATGGCTTACATTAGGAAAGAAAGCTGAAAAGAACTTGTCAGTAGGAAGCATCAAAAGAACATTAGAGGAAGAGAGATCAGAGAACAGAAAGGGAGTCGAGGAAAGGAGAAAACAAAGACTTCTGAGACAGTGAAACCCCAAGGGTTCTCGTAGAAACATCACATAAATACAAATGCTTATATGACAGCTGCCATCTGTTTTAAAATCAATTACTAGACCATCTCAAACCATCAACCACACGTCTGAATCGGTTATTGTTGTATGGTTTGAAAGCAAGTATTTTTACCTAGTTAGGGAAAACACATTGTTCATATCGGCCTTCACTGACATGTCTTTCAGGGATGGCTTTAGAAGACCACCCTGCCATCTTTCATACAGACACAAGCAAGTTTTTCTCTCAGTTCCTGTACTGTAGATCTATATTGACTTCTATTAAGTCACTGTAATAACTATAAAATGGGTGTGAAAGTAGTGTGTGCAAATAGTGTAAAAGTGTGTTATATTACTATAGCCAGTCTACATTTTCCTGTGTTGACATTATTTTATGCTGATGTCAGCAATAGCCCTGCAGCACTATTGATTTCAGTGAAATTTATCCTATTTCACAGTTGTCTAATTGAGTCAGGTGAAAAAAAATGTCATTTTGCAGGGCCAGTGAATGATTCAACAACCTTTTGTAGAAAAAAAGTAGTTTTTGGCTGAGCCCAAACTCCAGGCTCAACCTGATCCCACAGTGCCTGTGTGCAGACAACCACTGCTCCCAAAGGGTTCGCGTCATCATCCAAGAGATTCTTAAGAAAACCTGAGCTGCAACACTCACCCTAGTGACCCTTCATTCCTACTCGAAACACAGAGCCTCCCCTACCACTGACAGGCAGCCAGCTTATGAAGAATAAAATATTACTTGCTTTCATGGTGTTTTTTAGGACATGCCTTAGAGAGCACGTTTTAAACATCAAATCCTTGATCCAAAAAGTTGACCACCCGATGGGAGCAGCATTATGCAGCTGTGGACCTGAACAGATGCAGGTGAGAAGCTTCCATGTATTCAGCAGCCATAAGAGGTTGGCAGACTGGGGAAAGGAGCCCAGCCAGGAGATTTACACCTCCTCAACCCCACCTCCAGGGAAGGTGGGCTGCAGGTGCCATAAATTTCCCCTTAGTCATGCAGTTTAATTGCTTGAGCATGTTTTCTGCTCACTCAGCCTTGCAGCTCCTTGTTCCTGCACAATGTGTTGAGACAGAGGGCAAGGGTTTGGCCAGTGCTTTCTGCCTCCCCTTTACTCAGACAGTGAGAGCCTGGAGAGAAGCTTATTTCAGCAGGGTGGTTCATGCTGGGTGCTGAGGACAAGCCCATGGGACTCTTCATGGGTTTTGCATGGTCAACAAGGTCACTTCTTACCACCACATCGCTCAAAAATTGCGGCATGGCCTGAGCCAAGCCCAAGCTCAGCAAACAGGCAAACCCCAAAAATCTGACAGCAAATGGGCCATGGTCCATCTGCAAGATAAACGTGGCTCTGTGTAACAACAGCACAAGCTGCCATGCTCCAACAGAAGACACATCATTTTTGGATGCTCTCTGATACCTGGCAAGGATCCCTGAGGGAATGACACAGGGATGAAGAGCAAACAGCATCCAGCAGAGCCAGGGTGCACACCTTAGAGGCAGCTCTGCCAACCACCCTGGCCAAATCCTGACCACTGCAACCCAGGCCCCTTATCCATCGTCCCAGACACCAGCAGAGCCAGGGTGTGCACCACTGTTTCTCTGAGGACAATCTTTAGGACACTTCTCCCTGAGGAGCAGGACTGAGATTGCGTTAGGATGGCATTAAACTGCTGACAGACAGAAGAGACTTTCTGAAGTTACTTGTCTCACCCACATCAAAACTGCTTTAATACTTGTGTGGGTTTTTTTTCCCCTGGTCCATTGATTCTTCTAATTTGTTTTGTTTCCAACAGTAAAAGATCCTGTAGTTGGTATATAAGTCAGGGCATTGGGGTGTTGTTTACAAGATTATTGACAAGTAGCTGCCAGACCTTCTTTGCTGTCTGAGTGCTTGGGGGCTTCAAAATGCTGGAGGAATTGACTACCAGCCTGATCCTGTCCTCAGGTACATCTCTGCAGCTCCCACCAGAACAGGTCAGGCTCAGGCTGTAATAACTAGGAAATCACAAATGTTTACAATCTCCCTCATTCGTCCAAATGGATTTGTTGACAAAAAACACCAAACAAAATAAATGCATGCAAGTGTGTCATCTGAGAAATACAGGCAGATCTTCACAAACAAGAGAATTATTCAGCTATTTGGAAATGGCCAGAGCGGCCAGGGGCTCCTCCAGGCTACCTTCAAGTCCTGGCACACTGGGCACACTCAGCTGTACAAATCCCACCCGAGGTGAAAAAAGCCATGGAGACGGGCTCCCCCTTGGATCTCACATGGACCCTGTGACTCCACCAGCAGCAATGAGCAGCTCCCCCAGAGGTCTGGCACCCCCTCCTAGAGCAACCACAGCAGGCAGGTGGGCAGGCAAGCAAGGATACTGTACACACTGCCATACTATCTATCCTAAGGGCACACCAGTATTTTGAAGCTTGTTTTGCAGTAAAAGCTGCAAAATGTAAAGGAAGATATACACCTCTTTGGGCAAACATGTCAGAACAACACAGAGTTGCCTACACATCCTCCTTCTGCTCTTTCAGAAGTTTCCTTCTCTGTGTTTCTGGCTTTTTATCCCCTGTGTACCATCCTTAGCAAGCCTTCGCTATTTGCTTTCAAAATCGTTAATGATTAATGCTCACAGTAGCTCCTAACAATTAGCAGGTTTCCTCCTGTCGTGGTGTGAGTCAGTCGCAGCCACAGTAAAAACCCCTTGACCATCCTGGCTAGACCGACATGCAGAGGTTTCATCAATGCAGGCAAGTCTGTGATCTGTCAGGATGTCCAGATGTAATAATGAAAATGGGGACTGAATTATGAAAGTAGAAATATTACTTAGAGATCATATCGTCAGATATTCCTGTTTCTAACTCCACTCCAAAGAGCAAATCCATCTAGAAAATCTGTCTGCAGTGGCACACTACTCTGTGTCCCTAATGCATTGTAAGAATGTATTTTTCCATCACCTGGCATAAACATAAACCCACAGCCTTTTGCCAGCTCTCCATGAAAGCCTGTTAGCTAGAGGCACTAAATCTGTAGAAACTTTTGCTGGCAAAAGTCTTCTGAGTAATTTGCACTGCAGCTCATTGCTGTGAGTAAATGTTCATTGCAAGGTCGTATTGTACCTTGTCAATTGCTAAGGACCTAGACAAGACAGAATTCGTGTTGCCCAATTGACTGGATGCAGTAGGGCTCCTTATAGTCAATTTTTTTTTTATTTCTTTCCCCCCCACCACCACTTAACAGGTTGCTGTAGCTGAAAATACAATTTGCTTATCTGTGCAATGCAGTGAGACAAATCAAGGTTTTCATTGTATGCTGAATATTACTCTGTTCAGACCTGCTCAAGTAGCTTCCTCTTCACCTTTCCTTTAAATTAAAAGCTACACATTTTTCCCAGCTAATCTGTGGGTTTTATGACAGGAGGAAGATGGACAGCCAACCTTGACACAGGGGATCCATTTCAATAGCTACAGATGTATCAGGAAAGTTAGTGATCACAAAACCCTCTGAATTTGACTATCAAAAATTCATTAGATGATTGCAATAGTTCAAGAACACAAGTGCCCAAAAGCAATCTTTTTTAATGTTTCATAAAGCAATATGAGAGATAAGAAGACTGAACAGCTTGACATTGCTATTAAAGAACTTGATTCTTCAACCCGACGGACTTCTATCAGCACTTGCGCAAGCTGTCTTTCACGTGAATTACTTGCATGATTTATTCACCCTGAGCAGCACCTGCTAGTCACCTACCATGAGTGCTAATAAACGTCAGTTAATATTGCAAAATACGGCCTTGCTTTATAAAATGGGAACTGTAGCACATTGACTGAATGTAGTTTAGCTCCAAATTTCTTACCCAGTTTAAACTGCTACAGTCATTGAACAGCCATTAAAAACCCACTCAGAGTTTATATTGCCCTACTATGGCAATATTCCCGGAGGTTTCACCCTGAACAGTGATTCAGGAGCTGGCTAACTGAGAGATTTAGCTCAATAATGACTCAGAGGATGAATCTGATTTTACAGTACTGAATAATCGGAGGAACTACTAAGATCAATAGAGTTACCTAGGAAAAATAAAAAGGAGAGCAGGATAAAACCAGAATCCAAATTAGCTTATAGCAATATTTCAGAAAAGCACTCTTGTTAAAATAACAGAAACATTTATTATTAATAAAGGTAATGGCATATAATAAGGTTATGCCGCTGATGGATCAGTGTGGTTTGACTGTGTTTATCACAGTTGTGCATGTTGAAAAGAAATTCTGTTCTTCCTAGGTGCAAGTCTTGAAGAACCTCCGCTATGGACTCAAGGAAGCTCACAGAAAAGACAAACATACCTGTATGATAAAGTACACCCATCAAAATCTCTTTTATCTCTACTACAAGGAAATACTTTTTTTCAATATTTTTGAGCCGTGGACTACTGTGTAGTAATTCTAAACCTACTGACAAATGCTTGCATGACCTTCCTTGGACCACTTCGAATTACCCCACCTCTCTCCAGGGAGCTGCAGACCTCAGGCTATACCTCACTAATGCCCAGAAGATGGTTAGAGATGCTTTGGGTACAGGTGATGTCTCCAGCTGCACTGCAACAAGAGGGAAAGCCGCATGGTACCCTGCACCTAGGGCAAGGGCACCAAGTCTGTGTAACTCCGACTGACATCCACAGCCCAGAAACTCCCATAAATGAGATAGTACATAAACCCCAGTGCTTTGTGTATGAAGAATGCCTAACAGGGAAACGCTGACAAAGCATAAATCGGTGAAGAACATTTCTGCGACAACCACTTAAAAGCCCTTTATATTAAGGCAAAAAGCACATGCGCAGACAAGGACAGACAAATTAGGGAGACACCTTCTCTTGCAGTGAGGTGGAAGGGGGTATAAAGCAAGACGCTGTGAGTGTTTCCCTCCATATTTGCAGAGCACAAAGGGTAGGAACACCTTCAAGGGGCCTGAAAGGGCACTGGCACGGTGAGCAGGGTGGCATAGAGTCATTAAGGTTGGAAAAGACCTCTAGGATCATCAAGTCCAACCGTCAACCCAATGCTACCATGTGTCCTAAACCATGCCCTGAAGTGCCACGTCTACACGTTTTTTGAACACCCCCAGGGATGGAGACTCCCCCAGCTCTCTGGGCAGCCTGGTCCAATGCCTGACCACCCTTTCAGTTATGAAATATTTCCTAATATCCAATCTAATCCTCCCCTGACGCAGCCTGAGGCCATAAAGAGCATCACCCAGCTCTTGCATATGAGAGGGGAGATGCTGGGATTTATCAGGCACGGAGTACTCAGCGCCTTGCCCAGCAAATGTCTGGTCCGTGACGTGTTTCTCATCAGAGGCACTGCCCCCACATATGTCCATATTCGCTAACATTTTTATTTTTGAATTTATGACCATTTTGATTTCCTTAGAGGGTCCTAAGTTTGTGTCTCTAACAACTGCTGGTTTTACTTTAAAGCTATAATAATTAGAGTCTTCTAATGAGAGTTTTAATTGAATAGTGAGTCAAATACCAGATGAGGTTATCTATTCATCCTGGCAATGGAAATCCAGAGATTTAGAATTTTTTTTTCTTTAATTTTGTTGTACTGATTTGAGTTTTGTATTCCCTGTTGTGTCTTGTTTCTCATAGCTGTCTGATTCTATTATTTTCAACTTTTTTAATTTCAGTTGACAAAAACTCCATCCATAAACCAGCACATAAAAACTTCTGGAAAAAAAATACCAAAACGCATAGAGAAATATACATCTAAACACACATATGGAATGATGCAGTAAGAGTAAAAAGAAATTGTCTGCATAATTAGATCTGAAACTGGTAGGGAAAAACCTTATTAAAAATGAATATCATAGAAAGGCAATTAAGAGTTTTAAGGGAAAAAAACCTGATTAATTAACTGCAAATTATAAGTATTACTTTGAATTGCGTTGTACAGCACAGTATCAAATTACTAATTATCCTTGCCCGCTTTGTTCAAAGATCATGAATGTGCATTTTCATTTACACAGGAGTAAGCTAAATACACGGAGAGGCAGCATGTAGAATTTTGCTGAAATCGCTGGGGATGAGGGAAACTCCCCCATTACCATATAAATGACATACACAGAGTTATAAATGACACGCACAAGATCCAGCTCATATTGTTCCTTAGGATGTAGCAGGCAAATACCGGAAATTATAACAAAGCTTATAACCTACCAGATAATAAATGTAACCCATACCCCACAAATCCCCACCGACCAAAGATAATTTTGTCTGCTGTTTTTTGCTGATTAAGGGTGGCTTTGGAAAAAATGCCCCCCCCCTTTCCCTTCTTTATCTGTTTCATTTATTGGCAGGATGGAGATGGCTCCGTTTTTATCTACCTAACAGCTCACAATATCTAACGTAGACTAATCTTCATTTCCAAGGGCCTCATAGCCTGCTCTACCCTTAAACACTCCTATTAAGTATCGAGGACAACTCCCACATAAAAAAGACTCATTATAGCAGCTCCTTTTTCTGCCGGTGTATTTTTACCGTGACATCCACGATGTCAGCAGAGCTGCTGTGTTGAACTCACAGCTGACCAATATCTCCTTATTCCCTGCAGCAGCCTGGGGACTGGGTCTGCTTTGGTGGGGTGTTTGCTCAGCACTAGGCACAGCCAGGTCACAGGACATACACTTCCCACCACCAGACTATGAAACGTATGTTTTGAAATGCCTCAAAATGTTCAGGTGACAAACATTATCAAATTGCAAAGAAAATACGATCACCTTTGCCGAGTAGGACCGGAAATGCCGAGTTGTACTTCTTGTCCCTTATTGTTCATCACTAACAAAAGTAATTTTCGAAGTCATGTTATTCCTGGAGTATTTGGATGTCGGTTACACTCAGAGATGCCAATTTTAATATATATTGACCTTTCTTTCTAAGGCTTCCTTGGATGCGTTTCACCTTTTCATGATAACTCCCCCCATGGAAAACACAGCAGCTCTGGGCTGGCTGAATGTCCCTTCCCACTGACGGCTCATGGCTGCGGCAGTCCCCGCAGTGGGAACTCTGTCCTGCTTCTTCGGGAACAGAGACCCGCGTGTGGGAACGTCCATCAGAAAGGGAGGCTGTGATTTACTCTTTGGGCTTCTTCAGAGTGATATTTCTCTGTCATTCCCTCCAATTCCTGAAGATTTTGTGCTCCAGTCTGTGACTGTAAACCACAATTACGTTGCTGGCACGTGAGGCTTCATCTTCATCAGGCTTAGTAGGATTCCACCAGTATGTGAAAATACTCAAAATGTGGTTACATCGTGATTACACAGATCTTTATTATTTTACAGTGTGAAGAGCATTCCTGTAAAGAGTGCTAACAGGATGTCTGGTTTCTGTTTTGCAGATCTGCATTTACTAACTGAAATAGGGCTCATGATACACTTCTATAAATGCAACCACCTGGTTGACTAATTGTCTGTAAACTATTTTTCTGTGCCTTGTGTACTCAGAGAGCTGTCTTACGGCAGTTCTAAGTCTAAATCCATAAGAGGTATAAATAATGCATCTATTGATACATACTAAGAATCCAGTTCTTGTTTTTCAATGTAATATAAAGAAATGTAACAGTGTTATTGTTGTCCACTAAGGACTTATGTGTTCAAAGGAGCCAAATTCACTCCTTTCATACCTATGAATGCACTGCATGATTCATTGTTTTCCACTTGAAACTAAAAATAGACATTTGCCCAGGAAAACTATGCAGTTAAGCAACTGTTTTATGCTTTCTTTCCTTTTTCAAGTGGTCAGCAAAGTGCACACTCTAGCCACTAAACTAAACTACAAGCTTAATAAAAGGTAAAGTCAGACATGACTGACTTTTGATCTTCAGGCATATTTTAGCTGCTGCATTGAAGGCAAAGGGTTAGTTAGTTTGTCCTCTAAACCACAGCTCAGCGGTGCTTTCAAACACATACTTTCTCCTAGAGGAGAACAGGTCAAATATGGGACAGAGCTGGTCAGGAACAGTCCCTGGATGTCCGAGGAATGTTATTATGCTGGAACCAAAGACAAATGTTTTGTGATCTGCTGCTTACTAGCACGCACTCAGTGGACTTGCATTTGTAATTTCTATACGCTGCAAGGAAATAATTCATACAGGAGAACATCAGTTTTGGCAACAGAAAGGTGGGTTGTTTTAACCCTAATATGCTTAGTCACAGGTGGTACTTGGGCTTTGAGCAATGTGGCTACATCCATCATGTTGTTGCTCTCCTCCTCTGCCAGGGAAAGGAGCTGTGCCAGGGCTGGATTCTGCAGTGGCCCTTTTGAAGACTCAGTGGGATGGAGGAAAAACATACCTCTTGGGTTTTCCACTCTTCCTGCAACATCCCTTCAGGCTGAGGCACCATTCAGCAGCATTGTGCTTGGTGATCTGCTCATTAAGGATAGTCTTGGGCCTTGGTAATGAGTAGATCATGTACTCCAACACTTCCGAATGGCAGTTCACAGTAGAAGAAATTTGTTACATCTGCATTTCTGTCTTAGTACTCCCACCTCTCATCTGGCACCGCATGCTCTCTGCTAACAGAGCCAGAACAACCCCTTTAAATTTATCTTTTCTCCTTTTTGGGATTATTATTCTGTCTTGAAACATTTTAAATCTCACAAAAGCATTGAAACATCTCTGAAGCATGCCAGCCTTTCTTGGTTCACTATTTGCCAGGTCAGCATCCAGCGCAAATTCTTCTCACTAGAAGGGTCAAAATCAGATGCCCAAAATTCACAGGTAGGCTCTTAACCAAGACTTGTGGTATTCCTACTGAAACAGTAAAACATTTTTAACTGAGTTGAGCATTCCCAAGAAATGGGTTTTTCAAAGAGCCTTGAGTTCATGAGTGGGCGGGAGAGAACATCTTGTTGTTGCTTGAGCTGCATAAGCAGAAGGATGCCAGCTTCTCCTACCACTGCTCCAGGTCTGGTGTTTATCAAGGGTACTGTGGTGGGTTGACCCTGGCTGGATGCCAGGCGCCCACCAAAGCCACTCTATCACTCCCCTCCTCAGCTGGACAGGGGAGAGAAAATATGACAAAATGCTTGTGGGTTTAAGATAAGGACAGGGAGAGATCACTCAGCAATTACTGTCAAGGCAAAAAAGACTCAACTTGGGGAAATAATTTTAATTTATTACCAATCAAATCAGAGTAGGATAATGAGAATTAAAACCAAATCTTAAGAACACCTTCCCCCCTACTCCTCACTTCTTCCCAGCCTCAGCTTTACTCACAAATTCTCTACCTCCTCCCGCCCAGCAGCACAGAGGGACTGGGAATAATGGGGGTTATGCTCAGTTCATCACATGTTGTCTCTGCTGCTCCTTCCTCCTCACTCTCTTGCCCTGATCCAGCGTGGGGTTCCTCCC
Source organism: Phalacrocorax carbo (assembly GCF_963921805.1). Lineage (NCBI taxonomy): Eukaryota > Metazoa > Chordata > Aves > Suliformes > Phalacrocoracidae > Phalacrocorax > Phalacrocorax carbo. Next base: position 159,315,454 of record NC_087514.1, read on the forward strand.
ATGGGAGACAGTCTTCCATCAACTTCTCCATCATGAGTCCTTCCCACAGGCTGCAGTTCTTCACAAACTGCTGCAGCGCGGGTCCTTTCCATGGGCTGCAGTCCTTCAGGAACAGGCTGCTCCAGCGTGGGTCCCCCACAGGGTCACAGGTCCTGCCAGGAGCCTGCTCCAGCATGGTCCCAGCCATGGTCCCACCGGGTCACAGCCTCCTTCCGGCCCATCCACCTGCTCTGGTGTGGGGTCCTCCACGGGCTGCAGGGAACCTCTGCTCCGGTGCCTGGAGCACCTTGTCCCCTCCTTCTTCACTGACCTTGGGGTCTGCAGGGTTGTTCCTCTTGCATATTCTCACTCCTCTCTCTGGCTGCAGTTGCACATTATCCCACAGGTGCTACCACCATCACTGATGGTCTCAGCTTTGGCCAGTGGTGGGTCCGTCTCGGAGCTGGCTGGCATCGGCTCTATTGGACATGGGGGAAGCTTCTAGCAGCTCCTCACAGAAGTCACCCCTGTAGCACCCCCCCACCTAAACCTTGCCATGCAAACCCAACACAGGTACTCATGAGCCAGAGCAGCAGCTTCACTTACAGACCTGGCTAAAATAGGGAAATCCACAAGGAAACAGCCAAACTCCAAACTGCTCCTGCTCCATAGTGCTGGGCAATAACCACATCAAACCGCTGAGGCTTCGCCTGACCCTTCTATCCCACCACTTTATTTTTATCATCAATAGTTGATGATAAGTCCACAGATGTTCCAGATGCCAAATATTAGGGACAAGAGCCAAGAAGCAAGAAAGGATCCTAAACTACCCACATTTGGCTGGAAAATTATTTCTCCAGGGTATCATTACTCATGATAAAATCTGGGCAAAATGTACTAATTCACAGGGCTTTTAGACTCTTATCAAGAGCCTGCACTCATATAGACCTTCGGGCAACACACAGGGTGTTGGGGGCAGATCGGTAGAAAGGAAGGAGAGAAAAAACCAAGATAGTGTAAAGCAGCATAATTAATCCTTTCCCTCCTCATGTGCTGCAGCTTTGTGCCGTGCCTCCGAGGGGCAGCACAGCCTCAGTTATCGCACCTGAAATCGTTAAGCTACTGGGGACACAGCTCTTACCTCCTGCCCTGTTCTCACGATTTCTAGCCTGCTGGTGATACTCCAGAATAACACATAACAGTCTCTGCGTTAGCAAGAGTCAGTTCAATAATCAAGTGAAGTTTAATTTTTAAAACCAGATATTGAATCTTTTAAGTCATCTCTGTGGCTACAGTCTGAGGCAGAGACTGGAAAATCAAAACAAATGCAATAAATACAATGATCTCCAGATAATTCCCATCCAGTAAGATTTATTTTGATGTCTGTTTTCAGACTGTCGCCTTCAATTTTTAAAGCACAATAGCATGAAAACATAATGTTTTGCTTTTTGGAGCTGTTTTTCTTCGGTTCTATTTCTTACCAGTTTCGCAAATCTTTAATCTAGCTATCTTGAAAGCCTCCTTTAAAGAATTGCTTTTGATCTAGTCTTACGCAGTAGCAACTAATGCTGATTTTTTTTTTCTGCTATTGTTGTTAAATCAAATACAAGACAATGACTCAACTTTGAGGAAAAGCAAAACTAATGTAGGAGGCAAAGGCTTGTGAGTCATGTGTATAAAAAGGGAAGGTCTAAAGTGATTTGCTCCTATTTTCTGGGATTTGCAAGTCAGAGGAGAGTCCATCAGCCCCTCTACAATGCAGAACAGAAGTAATAGCCTGACAGGGCTGGGGCAGCTTTAACAGCAGATGTTTGTTTTCTGCTTGTAGAGCACCCCATGGGTTGGAAAGGCTCCTGCTCCTGCTGAAATCACTTGAGACCAGCCCAGCCTTCCTGCACAGTGACTCACATAGACACATCTTTCCAGCCGTGCATCCCTCATGCCCTGTGACCAAACCTGAAGGGGACCTGACAGGGTTCTGTGCTGGAGGCAATCCCAGGAACGTGCCGAGAATGGCCAAATCTGGGGTTTTGTACGATGCCCTGCATTTTATTTTGTGTCTAGGGGACAAGGTGAGACTCTCACCTCAGTTTTGTGTCCTAATTTCTCTCATCTCATCTAAAACCAGGTCAATAATTGTGCCTCAGTTTGTCTGTTTCTAAAAAGATGTTAATAATTCCTGTTCTACCAGGACATTATGTGAAGTTTGATTAATTGATGGTTGCAAAAGGCATTAAGATCAAGACTGAATAATTGCCTCAGTGAAGATCGTAATTAGACATGTACCAAGAGATACAGCCAAGCGTCATCTGTGATGTTCATTTAATCTCATTCTTGTATTTTAGCTACAAGGGTGTGGGTGCTAAGGAGGAGAGCTGTTCTTACAAAGGCAACCGCTGTATTTAGCGTGAAGTTTAAGCACTTTGTTACAGTGGCACCTGAACAACCCGGTGCTAGTGATGTTATACACCTTAGAGACAAGAGGAATGGTCACACTACAGTGAAGTACAAGAAGTGGACCTTGCAGTGGAGCAGCACAGACCTCACCGAAGCAAGGCTATCAGCAATCCTGGGTCTGGGAGGCTTGTGCTGGACAGGCTCACCCAGCTCTCCTTGGCAGAAGGTCAGCTCAGGGGACAGCGTTAATCTGATCAAAAAGGGGATTTTTGAAAAGCTCATCCAACATAGGCTGTGAAATTATGCTCATAAATCCTAATATTTTCTACAGCAACCGTTTGTCATGCCATGAAGAATTACAGTCCAAAGTTGGGGGAAAAGAACAAGCTGACACACTTTTGTGAATCCCAAATCCTGCTGTAGGCAGAACTGGAAGAGTTCCTGTTGGAAAAACAGTTATGTTTCTAATATAGTGCACTCTAAAAAGTTCTTTGTGAACATTAAGGACCTTATTTCTAAATGCAATAGAACCGGGAAGTATCCCAGGACTATCAGAAGAATTTGAGAAAAATCTAAATTTATGAAGAAACTTTGGAGATGATTTCAAGAAGATATGTAACAGAATGATGGATTTTTATATGCATAAAAGCTTATAAATGACCTCATGTTAAAAAGAGAACTTAAAAAAAATCTTTTCTGCACTCTGCTCACTTTTTTTTCACTGAATATTTTATGTAACAGAGCTTTGAATTAAAATTCAAGTCAAAAATACCCCCACAAACACACCACCGAAGAACGGACCATACACACTAATCAAAAGAAAAATGGGATTTCATCTCACATTGCTTCTTTATAATCAGGATGCTGTTTGCATACTATATTTTCCAGCAGATCATGTAGATTTCTGACTGTTTGCAGCACTCCTGTTCTGTGTGACTCCTGACAGTGAAGCAGCTGCTCCGAGCTCTCCATAGTCTTACCACATGGTGGCGATATAACTTCCACCTTCCTGCTAAGGAGGTGAGTTGCCCCTGATTTCCTCCTTCGTTACTTCTTACTCACTCTAATGATTTTATTTGTAGGTGGCAATTACAGTCCTCTGAGTTTCTGCTTTCCATTTCCTCTATAAATTCAATAGAGTATTGTTGGCTTTATTTTTCAAACAAACTCTGCAACATTTCCAAGGATATTAAACCCTGTTATATGAGTTTTTCTTTTAGCTAATGCAATATTGCCTGTTTCTCTGATCTCTAATGAAGTTTTGAAGACCACTCTGGAATTATTCCTTTTTGCCCCACAAGTGCCCTTCTGGATTAACTCTTTCCCTCCAAGGCAGTATCTCTCTCCTTTATTCTATGTTGCTTTTGTTGCCTCATTGGAATTGGAAAAATAAAAGTGTCTCAAATGATTTAAAACAAGCTTAAAAATCATACATGAAAAACAAAAAAGAAAAATCAGGAATATGTACATAACAACAACAATAAAAAAAAAAACAGTAAAAGATTCAGCCTAGAAAGGAATCACAGATGCGTAAGACAAGGTGATCCATGAGACATCAGGCCTTTGTAAACCACACTAAGGAGCAAACTTGTAGTCTTCATTTTAAATGACTCTGCTACTGAGAAAAGGGAAAGAAAAAATCTATCTGTTACTACTTCATTTTAAAATCAGTGTGTAGAGATAGTCTAGATCTAAAGTATGATGTAAACCTTCTTTCTGCAGTTCTGAAAAAATGTTGATGTTACTCGGACTGGAATATAACTATCACCATGTCTTAGTAGAAAGGAATCATTCTTTGGTCCCTAGCCCAGGCACCACAGATTTAAGGCTTAATTGGTTATATTCAAGAATACAGTTCTATATAAGTTAGTGGAAACACTCAGAAAAGAAACAAAATGTTGAAGCAAAACTCAAAGTTAAAGGAACATGTACATTTGTTAGAGGTTTCAGCTTCTGCTTAACTGTGTAATTCTGCTCTGGTTCTAATACATAATTCAAGGTATCGCACATACTAAGTGAGACTGTATTTGTGAATTTTACATCTACTTTTCTGGCACATTTGTGTGAATTATGGCAAATATTTTTCTGCTAATAGATGGGAATTCAAATACGCTGCCTGACAGACTGCAGCTGATGCCCTTCACTGCATAATTAGTACCAGGTGAGACAAAGAGTGAATGTTTTCCTGGTGTAGCTTATACCCATACAGCCACTACAGCTGCAAAACCATCTAGGAGACCTAGCTACATCACAGTAAATTTTGTGGCTAAAAACACAGAGCATTTGATAGCTTGCTTTGGTTCTATACAATGTTTCCACAGTCATTAAAATCTCAAAAATCCTTTAGAAGTGAAAAGAGATTCCTTCAAAAACCACAATTAATGAATTTGTCAATAAGAGGAGTTTTAAATAATTAAAATAAATTACAGTATTTAGCTCTTAGCAGCATTTTGTGTTGCTGTGCTGTTTGATGTGTCTCAAAACAATAGACTAAAATTTTCCAGTACAGAGCGACATACAAGAACTTTCATGGTCTTAAAACTTCTTATGGTTGTGGATTAGGGCACAACAAATCTTCAGTCATTATCCAGAAGACAAAAAAAAAGAAAAAAGGCAGTCTAATCATAATTTTCTGGTACTCAACAATAGCTTGCCAAACCACTAGCAGAAGCTGGCTGAAAGTGTGATCATTCAGCACCAAGATGACTCATGTGAACACAGAAATGGCCATGACCCCTTTAGAAGAAAAGAACTGGGAAGAACAGAACCAACTCAAGCTCTGCACAGCCTGGCCATGCCATGGAAATATTTCCCTAAGTAGGAAACCCAGTCTGCAATGGGAAGAGCAGAAAGCAAAGAGGCTCCGGAAAATGTAAGTGGTTGCTGCTGTTCTTGCTGGAGGCTGCAGAGCTGAGTGGATGTAGAAACACTGGTTTATTCCTCAGCCTGATCCTGTTGTGGTAGCTGTGATCTGGCTCTGCCTTGGCAGACAATGAAACCCGGCTCTTGAAGTATCACCCCACCTCCGGATCCCAAGAAATCACAGTGCGTGTGGGCGAGGGAGGCAGGAGCAGGGTGCCAGGTCGGAGCAGCGCCTGCTGTTGTCTTCCGCGGGTTTGAAGGCAAACACCTCCCACCAGCTACCACGGTGCTCAGTCCCTGCGGTTCTCAGCCCGCATCCCGGGACATCAGAACATGATTAAAGGTTTCTGCCGTTCACCTGGATTCGGTCCCTGCTGCCCCACGCTGGCAGCTTGGCACCACTGCAGAGCACGAGCAGCTGTAGCCTCTGCAACCTGCCCTGCTGCAGACCCGCCGCGTTTGCCGGCAGCTGGGGTTCCCCGCCTGGCACGCAACAGCCAGCGTAATACCTGGCCACTTGTATTTTACTACTTACCCATCTAAAAGTTTTAAGATCATCTTTAAAATACGCTATTTTCTTCCACACTTCTAATTACGGTTAAGTCCATGGCATAGTTTTCCCTGTAGACCTGTACCTATTGATGACTGGAAAACAGCTGGTGCAGAAGCTATGCCATATGGTAGTTACTTATAGCAGCATAAACTAAATGAGTGTTGAGGGTGATATAATCTCTGGGTGCTTTATCTTTTAGAAAGTGCTGGTATGTCAATCTGATTGCTTTCAAGATCTGCCCTAGTTCTTCAGTTCTCCTGATCCAGAGCAAAATCCAGGTACATTCACCTCCATGTCCTGGTTGGTATCAACACCGTAGTCACCACTGGGCTTCTTTTCCCCAATTTAAAAAATGCCTTGTAGTGTAACACCCATATCCCTCATATACAAAAGGTCTCCAGACTGCCCAGTGGAGAGCTGGCAGCTTGAAATACTGGTGCAAAAAAAAGAGTCTTGTTTTCCCAGTAGCAGGACCTGAGCGTGTTGGTTATCGCTCCTCATGCAACATCAAGCACACGCAGCACCGACAGGAATATTGAAGGTTGCTTTTCACATACAAAGATTTAACCTCCTGCCTGTTCTGCTGGAGGAAACAGTGGACTTGAGCTCTGCGGGAGCACCCCCTCCTCCCCAGCCAGCCCTCGGCAGTAACTCGCCCTTTATGTTTCACAGGTCATTACCTCCTCTGCTTTTCCAGTCAAAGACCTGCTCTGAGCACTGACTGTTTCCAACTGATACTAGGATTTGGACTTGTAGTTTTTAAACTGCTCTTCAGTTTGTTTTTTTGTCTTTTTTATTAGGAAAGCTGACACACACAAATTATGAGGTGACTTCCGTCATTATTTCTGCTACTCTTTTGATTTTCCTACTATTATACAACAATGGATAGGCCACCTCTCTAGTGAGAATCGCATATCTCAGCAGAATTTTCATCCCTTTCATGGAGCTGTCACTCATTCTAATTTGGACAGAGGGCATTTACTTTTGCTTTTTTTATTTCTTATGGCAGATACTCTTTATTCAGGCCAAGGAGCAGCGAAACAAAGAGGATAGTGATTTAAACAACCTGTAGTTTTTGCACTGGCCCCCAAATTTCCATAAGCAAGGCTGCACCAAGGAAGAACTGGTGCATCAAGAAAAAAACCGCAGAAATTTACTTTTCAGGTCAAACTGATGGAATTGTGCACTAATGTAAAATTTCTATGGCTATCTTTAAACTTAGTATTCTTTCTATCCTTTTAATTCCTTTTAATTATTTCTTGACTGCAGCACTTTAGAAATATTAAGTTTGTTTTTTTTTTGTTTAAAACACTTTTTTTGCAAAAAGTTCATGGACACCCTCAGAAGAAGGAAACCATCAGTTTCCCTCAGGGGAATAATGAGGCAAACAAATTTATCATGGTAGAGAGCTCCATTCTCTACACCCACCTTGTACAAGAAGTTTATGTGTATTTACCCTACTGTATATAAAAACAGGTATTCTGTAACTTCTGAAGCTCTTACAGTGACTTTGCAATCTCGGAGCCAACAGGTCTAACTGCAAAGAGATCAGAAAAAGCCATACATAAAGTCATATAATTGTAAGTCTAGAAGTCCAAGGAAATCTTCTAATCCCCCCTTTGCACTGGAATAGGATTGATGTTTGTCTCAACAACCTATGACAAAAATCTGTCTAATTCAGTCTTAAAAATCCACGATGACAGAGATCCCTACAGTATCCCTGGGCAACATGCCCTAACAGGTATATTTTCTCTCAGTATTAATGTACGTAGTTTTTGTACAAATTAACCCAATTCTTTCAATCTTCTACAACATTCTACAGCCTGGAAGACTCTTGTGTGTCACAGCCCCCAAGCTCAATTCTACCGACACAGAAATGATGCGTTTTCATTTTTTCTGCAGTGACCCAATCACCTAAATGTATTCTCTGTGTTTTATCATATCAAACCAGAGATATGATTTTATGGAGGAAAAATATAGCTCTCAAACTGGAGTGAATTTGCAAATGCTTGCTAACATTCACACTCTTTTTTCTGGGAATAATGTCAGTTTAAGATATTTCCTTTGCAACCCTGACAGTGAACACAAAGCATGAATATTACAGGAAGACCCTTGTGTTCAGCACCCTGGTGCAGATCCAGAGCACCACTATTGCCTTCCATGGAGTAATTTCAGACTTCAAAATCTATTCTGCAATATTTAAAATGCTAGTACAAAAGATACAAGCATAATCAGAAAATAGGGACAGAGATCTCCAATAGAGTATTTAACCCAAGGCTACTGGAATGAATTCGGTGCAGAGAAATAGAACTCATGTAGAAGCTGAAAACCATAACAGCTCTGTTATACAACTTTTAATATACCTTTTTTTTTTTTTTAAATATTGACTCAGTGATGCAGTATCTATTTTCAGATACCTACCAGGTGTTACTTTCATACTCTGATACTGTTCTTTGTATTTTGTTTGTCAATTTTTCATTTTTATTCACATACTCTTCCTTAAGCAGAACAGTAGCTAACTAACTGGGTTTAATTTGGTTGCAAACTGGGTAGCTCTTTTCTCACAGAAGGTAACTGAACACTAACTGTATCCCTGACAAAGCAGTGGCAGTGAAATAACAGCAGAGAAGAGAAGAGATTCTACCACAGCAGCTGGTTAAATTTTGTGTGAAGTTGCACATCTCAACTAAATCTGCAGAGATCAAAAGACTTAGTCTGGATTTAAACTGCTGTAACCGAACACAATTGGTGCTCCCATGTTTGCTATACAGACTGCAAATCTATTTTCAGGAAAAGCTTCATATAAATTTCAATAATCCCTTTAATCACATAGCCAAGCAGACCTGATCAAGTCACTCACAATTTGTTGCAATGCAGATGAGTGTTGCCTTATCTTAAAAGATTAAAATACTGGCAACAGCAGAGTATGAAATTTTTATTTTTACTATTACTGCAAGTATATAGAAATCATCCAACAATGACTGGATGATTTCGTCCAACAAAGAAACAATTTCATCCAGCAAAGAATGAATTGCAGGTGACTGCATGGAACTACAAGAAACTACCGAAAATATTATAAAAGCAGTTCAGACTTATTTAAGTCTTCCCTCTGACTGTGACCAGGCTGCCATTATATCTGGAAGCACAGTACCTAATTCTAGAAAGCAGAATTTACTTTTTCCTTATCAGCCTGAGCTGAACTAGTATCGAGATCCTGCCTCCAAGTATGATGCCAAGGGAAGCATCAAGGCTCAGAGCTCTTCCTGAAAAAATGTGCTCTTTAATAGGACTTCTGTGAAAGACGAGTGCAAACTTCAGGGCAAACACGAACAACTTCACTTGATGAACATCTCTTGACTAAGAGTACTGGCAGCTGATGGCTGACAAGCGACATCAAGATGGACATCTGGCTTCCTTCCACTGCCCCAAGGAGATCACTGACCACAGTAAATAATATTCTGTTTTACTCCCAAAAGCCATCCTGAATGGTGGCAATCCAAAAATCAGAGGATGACAGGTGTTGTGTTTGGCGGGTAGCCCTCTTGCAAATAACCTTCTGCAAAAAGGAAAGGTTAAAGACCGGGCTAGAGCTGGCAAGGCTTATCATAGTGCAGTGCTGGATTTTGAAGCCAGTCCAGGTAACAGCACATTTTAAAGTTTTCAGGATCTTGCTGATTTCTAGGCAGGTATTTGCAGTGTTCACTGTAACTGGTTCAATTTTCCCTGACCTTAGCAAACCGAGAAGGGCCAGAAGCCTGTTCCTGGTGATGCATTCTATGATGTGAGCTTCCCTATGACAGGGGAACCTCTGCCAAAGCAAGAAGGTGACGGAACTTCTACCAAACCTTTCATGATATGATTTGGTTGAATCTAAGGCTCTCTTCTTCTCTGCTATAACATGAATGAAGCAAAATAATGTTGCATCTAGTTCAACTTCCTTGCAACAGAATTATGTACAGTGGAAATATCCACTTCAATGGCTGAGGCCAAGAGCTGCTCCTCATTCTTACTTAGACTGCAGCTGAAACAGCCAGATTTTATGCACAGTTGGTATAGATGAGCATGCAGATAAAGGTGCACCAAAAATAGTCACCTACATTTTCAATAAGCAGCTAAATAATGGCTAACTGGGAATTGTATGGCACCAAGTGCTACAAAACAGCTGCATGTACTGAATAGGCAACACTGAATGATGCCCAATATGCAAAATGGAGGAAAACTTTCTATTTTAATACGTTGACAGTGTCACTGAAGCACCGCACTGGCTTTGCTACCTCACCCAAACAAGCACAGAAATTGGGGAACAAATTCCACACATCTTCCCCAAAAGCCCTGAATAACATCAGCACATACTTGCAGACAAACAAGAGATTTTTAGACTTGGGGTGCATTTGTGGCATTATCTGAGGCCATTTCCCAGTTCCAAGTGTATCCCTACCCCCTCTTTACCCCGTAGGAGATATGTAGAACTGCAAATTCATCCACGTCCATGAAATATTTTCTTTGTGATTGAAAATGCGAAAGTTCTTAAAAACAAATTAAAATCTGTATTCACTGTCATACAATCATAGAATGCTTTGGGTTGGAAGGGTCCTTTAGAGGCCATCTAGTCCAACTCCCCTGCAGTGAGCAGGGACATCTTCAATTAGACCAGGCTGCTCAGAGCCCCGTCCCACCTGGCCTTGAATGTTTCCAGGGATGGGGCATCGACCACCTCTCTGGGCAACCTGGGCCAGTGTTTCACCACCCTCATTGTAAAAAATTTCTTCCTTATATCCAGTCTAAATCTACCCTCCTGTAGTTTAAAACTATTATCCCTTGTACTGTCACATCAGGCCTTCCTAAAGAGGTTGTCCCCATCTTTCCTATAGTCCCCCTTGAAGTACTGGGAGGCCGCAATAGGGTCTCCCCGCAGCCTTCTCTTCTCCAGTCTGAACAACCCCAACTCTCTCAGCCTGGCCTCACAGCAGAGGTGCTCCAGCCCTCGGATCATTTTTGTGGCCTCCCCTGGACCCACTCCAACAGCTCCATGTCCTTCTTGTGCTGGGGGCTCCAGAGCTGGACGCAGCACTGCAGGTGGGGTCTCACCAGAGCAGAGTAGAGGGGCAGAACCACTTCCCTCACCCTGCTGGCCATGCTGCTTTTGATGCAGCCCAGGATACGGTAGGCCTTCTGGGCTGCAGGTGCACATTGGCTTGTGTCCAGCTTTTCATGCACCAGTACCCCCAAGTCCTTCTCCTCAGGGCTGCTCTCAATCCCCTCATCCCCCAGCCTGTATTGATGTCGGGGGTTGCCCCGACCCAGGTGCAGGACCTTGCACTTCGCCTTGTTGAACCTCATGAGGTTCTCACAGGCCCACCTCTCCAACTCATCCAGGACACTTTGGATGACATCCCGTGCTTCTGGTGTGCCAACTGCACCACTCATCTTGGCGTCATCTGCAGACTTGCTGAGGGTGCACTCGATCCCACTGTCTATGTCATTGGTGAAGGTATTAAAAAACACTGGTCCCAGTATGGACCCCTGAGGGACACCACTCATTATTGATCTCCATCTGGACATTGAGCCATTGACCACTACTCTCTGGATGTGACCATCCAACCAATTCCTTATCCACTGAACAGTCCACCCATCAAGTATGTATCACCCCAATTTAGAGAGAAGGATGCTGTGGGAGACCATGTCAAAGGCCTTACAGAAGTCCAGACAGATGACATCTGTAGCTCTTCCCTTGTCCACTGATGTAGTCACTCCATCATAGAAGGCCACTAGGTTGGTCAGGCAGGACTTGCCCTTGGTGAAGCCATGCTGGCTGCCTCGGATCACCTCCCTGTCCTCCATGTGCCTTAGCATAGCTTCTAGGAGGATCTGTTCCATGATCTTCCCAGGCATGGAGGTGAGGCTGACAGGTTGGTAGTTCCCCAGGTCCTACTTTCTACCCTTTGTAAAGATGGGTGCAATGTTTACTTTTTTCCAGTCCCCAGGGACCTCACCTGACTGACACGACATTTCAAGTATCATGGAGTGTGTCTTGGCAACTACATCAGCCAATTTCCTTAGACTCTGGGATGCAGACTATCCTGAAAAATTCAGTGATGACTCAGTTTAATTCTTATCCCCCCAACAAGGTCTTGGAGCTACTAATTACTGGGAAAGGTTAGCCCTACACTGTGAAATATTAGGATACCTGATCTCCTTCTCTGGTGACACTGAACAGGAATTTTAGGAATTACTTGCTTGCAGCCTATTTATGAATGTCCCTTTTCAAATTCAGGTATAATTTGATCATCAAAGTTCCTGTTTCCAAGCAGAAGTTCAGTGTTCTCATATTATACAATGAAAAACTGAGCACACAGGCAAATTAGGCAAGGCACTGTTTCAGCAGACTTATCTAGCATTTTCCCAATATTAGGACCATTTCCAGAGTCCCAGAATTAATACTTCTAAACTTAAGGAATAGATCTATTTCAGTTGCTTGAAATACTATAAGCATAAAAGATATTGCCCAAAATAACGGCTGTTTGATTTGGCAGCTGCTACCAGGGACTGCACTTCTGAGACCAGCCATACATGTTCTAAATATACCATCTGATTTTTGTGAGATGCTGATTAAATTATAGAAAAGATTTTTCTTTATTACTGTGTTGTCTTTCCTCTCTTTATGAAGTCTAGAAAAGGAACGGAACCGCTATTAGCATGAATCAGCCAGTAGCTTTGGATATGTGGTTCCCATAAGCTCAGGGAGGTTTTCAGGGAAATGTATGTGAGAGGAAACTGTGAGCCTTTACTCGATCTTGCAGCAAAAAATTCTGCAGTTTCATTGTCTTAATGATGATAACATCCTGGCCTCTCCCACCAGGTGTCACTGTGAAGTCATATAACAGGATCTGTTGGTGATAACATAAGAGGCAGGCAGAATGAAGATTAATAAGGCATAGGAATCATTGCTGAAAAAGTCTTTTTTCACTCCTCCTTTTGCTCCCTAACCAAAAATAAAGCATAGCAACACTCCTGTGCATTAAGCTAAACAGAGCAGGGTATCATTTTTAAATGATGGATACGTATAGCTCATATTGCACAGGAGTTTTAAATGTGTGCCATGTGAGCTGGGGCTGGTGCTTGGCTGCCAGATGTGGTTCTGACCTGAGGATGAGGAGACATCCAGACGAGGTGTCACAGCCACGGTGTCAGGACTAAGCCTGGAACAAGGATGCTCACTTTGAGATGATACTTAGAGACCTAAAGGACAAACCCTTCTGATTGCTTGGACAGCGACATGAGATGAGGGAGTAACTCACATGCAATTCTTCCTTTTGAAACCAAAGTCCCTAAAAACCAAAAATGCGTCCACCAGACCAAGTTGCAAAATAGCTGCTAAGGGTCTACTCTTACATCTGAGGTCACATGTAGCAAAACACAAGGAAAATCCCCAGTTTCCTACTCTATGGGTGGGATAGGCCCATCTATAGGTAAAAAGCCTTCTTTCCTCTCCCGCCAGTGACAGGAGCACACATCACTGTGTCGCATCCTGCTCGCCCATGATTTCAAAGCACACAGCAGCAGAACATAACTCCAGAAGACATCTACCTCTATCTGTGAGCACAGACTTGCTCAAAGGAGGTCACATTAGGACTTATAGCAGTGCAGCCCAGAAAAGGTCCCTGTGCTGCCCAGCAGAGCCATGTAAAGGGACCCTAGATTACCCTGCTGGGGTGTCCCCGGTCTGGCAGCAGCGTGCCAGCACGGAGGGAGGTCCTCCTGCCTCATTCCCAGGATTCAGCATCAAACAATCCCAAACTCAGTGAGCTTCCAGACTGCAACACAGGGACACCACAGTCTCTTTGTCACTTAGCAAGACCACACAGATGACCTCTGGCAGAACCTCTCGCTGCCACCTTTTCTCACAACATCTGCACATTCTCTCCAAGTGCCTGGTAACAAATGAAGATACTTTAATTACACCATGACAGAACTCATTTTTGTTGAAGAGCACTGTAACAAAGTGCCTAAATTAGATATATTTTACCTGCACTTTACTTGTTAAAATGTACATTACTTTAATAAAAGTGCTATAAAGAACATATAAATACTCCTATCTTATCACTTTGAAAGTACTTTGTGCTATACCACTACTTGTTTTGAAATTATCTTTTAGCCTCATTGTTGTTAAAACTTATTCTCAGACGAACAACAATCATACAGCCAACTGAAATATAAAACACTCTTTGCTGGTGCTATACATTTAAATGCTTAGCTGGTTTCAGCTGCAGAACTTTAAACTCTCTTTTAAAGGATATCACTCCATTTTAGTATAAGCATCTATCAGGCACAGCTCTGAAAATAGTCAGACTATGAAAACATTGTCAATGCTTATTTTAGTAATAAAAACATGTTTAATCTATGCTTTCATGTTACAGTAATCTATGTATCAATCTATAACCTTCCAGCTAAATGCACTAAGTAGATTAAGCTCTGATTGATTTGAAATGTTTTTCTCTATATTATCAAAAGTCTACAGATCAGCATAAATACCTCGAAGAAATATTTTTCCCCTTTGGCAGATTTACAAAAGCAGAGCTTAACTTGAATTGAAATGAACTTCTGCATTTTTCCAGGGCAAAAAGCCTGTCAAATCTACTCTAGATCTGCTCTGCTTCCGGAGTTAGTAAAAACCTGTGATTAATAGTACAGTGCATCTATTCTGTCGTGACAAAAGCAATCACATTATGAAGAAAAGTGTTCCCTCTGGGTCTACCATTCATATGAAGTGTCAGGAGTTACCCCAAAGGGTGGCACTGCTGGGGCTGCCATCTGCGGAGCGCGCTGGGCATACAGCTCTCAGAAAGGGTGGAGGGGATTGATGTGCTCTTGCTCATTATGAAAAAAGACCTTAAAAATCGGTTTCCTCAAATAGAAAGCAACAAGTTTTTTTTTTCTTTTTTTTTGTGCTGCATTTAGGGAAAGTGAGAAGCAGGTCATGAGCTGTCACAGTAACCCGGCGGGCGCTGCGGGGAGGCTCGGCTGCCGCTGCCGGAGGTGATGAACTGCAGCAACAAAAAGAGCACGCGAGGGAAGAGGAGTGTGCTGAACTCTCTGTGATCTCGTTTCAGTGTTTCTCACAGCTCCTTTGCAGACTATCTGCTGATGATGGCTGCACAGATGGAATGAGATTTCTACGTATGCTCAGCATCCATCCCGGTAGCTCGCTGAGATGGCGGCAGTGCAAACAAACATGGGTCTGAGGATCCCACCCAGCTCCGTTAGGGGGGTGGGAAAGACACATCTACACACATCAGTGGGAACGGCGAAAGATAAAATAGCCCTGAGGTGGTAAGTGTCAATCCTTGTCCAGATTTCAAGCAATTCCAGTCAGGTAAGTTTGGATGTAAAGTATTATTCCAGTTTATCCCACTGAAGAGGAGGCACCCAAGAAAAGGAGAGAATTTGGAAAAATATAGGTGCCGGTAGGAGTGTGTTGGCAGAGCATCACAGCTGCTGCTCGGGTAGAACTTCAGCCTCACGATGATACCCATGACAACAATGAGGAGCTGTCATCCATCTCCCCGTGGTCCTTACCCATTTACCACACACAATACCCAGTTTCTTCTGGGATTCCACTCCATCCATCCACGCATGCAGAGAGCTTACATCTGAGCACTGCAGATCCATCCAACCCCATGGCCCCACAGCTCATTCAAGCATCTGCCACAGATCCTCAGTCCTGACTCCAGTCCCAGGTTTACCTCCATGAAGACTGCACGAGTGATGTAGTGCAAGAGAAGGAGCTCAGATCACAATGTCCAGCTCTGGATTTGGTTTTGGATTCTGCACCCCATCAGCTGGGAACGTTTATATCTCAGGTTTTCCTGTGGTCCTTCCACACCTTGCTTGTGAATTAAGAAAATTTTAATTCACTGTAACCCATAATTGGACACAAAGTGACATTTCCAAAGGAATGCTATATCCTAACTTCTGCAAAGCATACCCCCAGTGAATAGCAGGTTCGGTGGTCCTACTCTGTACGTGCTGCTCAGAGAGGTTACACAGTCTGGCTT
This sequence comes from Phalacrocorax carbo, assembly GCF_963921805.1. Taxonomy (NCBI): domain Eukaryota; kingdom Metazoa; phylum Chordata; class Aves; order Suliformes; family Phalacrocoracidae; genus Phalacrocorax; species Phalacrocorax carbo. Next base: position 159,331,300 of record NC_087514.1, read on the forward strand.
GGTATAACCAGACTGTATTTGATCATACTTTCATTTCTTATCCTAGTACATTAACATAAAGTTAACAAGAAAGTTCATTATGAAGGACAAACCTGAGAGTCAATGTCAGCCAAGAAATTGCCTGAGCAAGCCCGTAATTGAATAAAGATATGCGTCAGCAAAACAAGTGTCATCATGGGCTTGCCGGAGTGCTTGGAGTTCACCGGCTTGGCAAACCCCTCTCAGCATGGTGCTGTGTGCGAGACTCTACAAGAAGACCTTATGTACTAAATTATGTGTATCAGCCAAATACAGGTACTAATATGCTCATTTGACCTGCAGAGTCAAATAGGCCTGCCCACAACTTCAGCAACAAATTAATAAATAAAGAAAAATCAAAGAAAACTAGCATTTTGTAACTTCTTAGCCACTTCTCTGGTTACAAAGTGCTTCACAAGGAGGACAATCACTTGCACATATTCTGTGGTACAGTATAAACACACATTTTAACATCAAAAGTAATCTAAACCATTGTCAGATATTTTCCACTGTTTTATTTGATGAGTTTGTACACTGATTTATGGGACCAGCTTCTCTGGGAGTGGCAAACAAAATAATTTATTTTAATTCCCTCCTTTCCGAGTCCAACAGCCCCAGTTTAGCTGTGATACAGAGTTATTTAAGGACTGATTCGTATTTTTACACCAATTAATGGTGAATGGCATTTTGCAACGTATTCTGTTCCATTAAGCCTCAAGGAAACTGGAAGCAGCCAACAGGAAAGAGTTAGTAAACGTATCTGGACAATTCTTTCTGTAGAGGTAAGAAAAGTTTGGGACTGTGCTGGGACCTGCAGGAGAAAGTGTGACTTTAGAGGGAAACTGTGTCACAGCAAAGAGACACTGCCAGGTCTCAAAACCAGGATCCTTGTGAAAAGGAACTGTTGGCAGCATTAACCAGCAAGAGAGAGAGGGGTGCATTTTATATATATATATATATACACACACTATATATATATATATATTTTAATTTTAGTTGTGATGAAGTGTTAGCTTAAAAGCCTATAACATCCCCAAAAAGAACTGGGGATGTCTGGGATCCTTTCCTAAGCTAGTGAGCAGGTGAGAGCATTTTGCAAGCAGCTGCTCACTGACACCTCAATGGCCATTTGCCAGCTGAAAGAACCAAAGTAAAGCAGTGCTCCAGTGATGACCCTCTACCCCACCAGGCCCATTTTCAAGGGAAAGAAGACAGTTACTGTGAGGACCTGTCTGCTTTAGAAAATTTTTAGGTAGAAAGATCTGGGCAGCTTCCAGGGCCCACCTAGTGCTGTGGAAAACAACCAATTGCTCCTTCCTTTAAAATAAAACTCCTTTCCCTCCCCATTTCTGTCCTTTCCTCTGGTTTGAAAACTGGCACGTCTTTGAGTGATTGCAGGTGCTATTAAATAATGAAGCAGTTCTGTTCATTAAAGCTTGGTGATTTATTACCCATGGACTAAGGGAAAGAAAAACAGCCTGAAAACAGAATTCTTACATCATTTCACATTATTTCCAGTCCAGCACTTCAGACAACTGTTAGAATAGCAGATTTTCAGCTCCGTGGTCTACCAGTCCTCAGAAATGGAACGCTGAATGTCTAATTCCAGCCAGTTCTGTAAATCTAGAGAGTAAGTTAAACTCATAACTAACTGCTGCCCTAAATGTCATGTCCTACCTTCGTACAGCCAGTCGCTGAGCCCATTGAAAATAACACCTTCCTTTCCTGTGGAGACCACTCGGATGGCTTGTTTCCCCACATGGGCACAGTAATAGATGTTATTCTCAAAGATAAATATCTGATTTGAAGGGAAAAAGAAAAAGAGAACAGCATTAAGCAGTGGCTCCATTACAAAATGTTGCGTTTTGCTTTTACAATAATTGGTAGTACAAAATCACATATCACATTTTTATAGCGTCTTTTGTCAAAAAATGATTTCCACAGCTTGCTTCCAGTGCCATCAACTAATAGAAAGATGCTAATTTACAACAAACTGAAGCCTAGATCCTTTGATACAAACATTATTTTTCTCTCTCCTGTCTTCATTTCAGAAATTGAACAGTGCAGTTAGAGGGCACGAAACGAAGAATGCCATTGCATTCGAAAAAGTGGTCCAGGACACAGTAGCAGTTTGCAGAGCTGATGTTGATGTTATGTTGTGACTGAACTGGCTACTGGAAATGGCTTCTTGCTTGTTTCCAGCTGCTGCTGCTTCCTTAAAACACAGCTGGCAACTTATTAAATAAATCTGAATCCAGTTTTTAATGCAGATTCAACAAGACAACATTTGCTATTGAATAGGGGGCAGTCTATGTGACTGCAGCGCGTTGGCCAACAAAGCGCGAGGAGGTTGGCGTTTCAGCTGGGGAGCAGCTGCACATGTTCCAAGGACCCAAAGGGGCACGCTAGACCTCCCGCCCTGCCCCAGTCCCCGGGTCATCTTCCTACAGAAGCCAGGGTGAAGGGGACAAAGGCACTCAGGGGGTCTCATCACCCTGCCAGCATGGATGCAGCTGCCGTAATCCCCAGCCCGTCTTTGGAAACCTCTCCCCTCCTGTTGCAAAAATTCAGTGGATTCAGTTTGCTGAAAGTTAAATGATCACGGTGTCATGGGGCCTTGCAGCCTCTTGGGAGGGCAAGGGCAGGCCCACACCAAGGATCGCCGTCGGGTACCTACGCCTGCCTCTGCAAACGCCTGCTCACACAGCTGGTGCTGTCTGTGGAAAAGCAATTCCATCTTGGAGAAGAATTTATAAATATAAAATTCTTACAAATCATAAAAATTTCAATTCAAGATTATCAGGAAAGGAGCCTAACATAAGACCCCCAAATAAACCTCCTAGTTTTTTTTTAAAGCTAATTTCATGCGAGTCATTAGATCTACTGCTATGAGAATGATTTTGGAAATCAGGCAGCTTATTTATGTGTTGAAGTGCTGATCAGTGAACAAAACTTTAGCCAGACGTTTAAAAAATATTGTTCCATGGCATCAGTCTTTATCATCTGGTTAAATGTTTCGTTCTGTGTTTTGCTGTCATCAGTGACACAGATCCTGCCCCCTCCTCACCACAAAGTGAACTGCGCCCTGCTCAAAGTAGAACTCTTGTTTTTAAAATATTTTTAAACTCCATTCCGACTGCAAAGATGTACTGAACAGGGTATCAGAAAGCCATTTCAACTGAAAGAAAACTATTAATATAATTTAGTAGACATTTACAGATGGGTTTTTATACATTTGAAGATATTGGAACAAATGTTAGGGATCTTTACCATAATACCAGAACACTATTTTTTATGTTACACTCATGAAAACATAGAATTGGGGAAAATATTTGCTTTCAGCTTCTGTTTCACATCCTATTATGGTATGTGTTTCACCTAAAGATGAGCTGGAAAGATTCCAGAGGAAAGTATAAATTCTAATTTAATTTTGGCAGCAGTTATAGTGAGTTTGCCTAAAGGTAAAAAGTATGACTGAAACTGTAGCTTGCTTTTATTCCTTTTAGCCTGCATGGGTTTTTAAAAGCAGAAAAGCTGCATCCAATTTATATTTTTTGAAAGTAAAAAAATATGTTGTGAAAGATACTACATTTTCTTTCCTACCTTGATTTTTAGTAAGCAGAGGAGACAGGTGAGGGATGCCAAGTAAAGAATTTTATGTGTTAGCTAGTCTGCATATGGGAGGGTTACTGAAGCTTAAAGATACATAAAGGCCAACAGCCCCCGGGCTTGTGTGAGCAATGGTGTGGCCAGCAGGAGCAGGGCAGGGATGGGGCCCCTGTGCTCGGCCCTGGTGAGGCCCCACCTCGAATCCTGGGTTCAGGTTTGGGCCCCTGAGGACAAGAAGGACCTTGAGGTGCTGGAGCGTGTCCAGAGAAGGGCAACGGAGCTGGGGAAGGGTCTGGAGAGCAGGTCTGATGAGGAGTGGCTGAGGGAGCTGGGGGTGTTTAGCCTGGAGAAGAGGAGGCTGAGGGGAGACCTTATCGCTCTCTACAACTGCCTGAAAGGAGGGTGTAGCGAGGCGGGGGTCGGTCTCTTCTCCCTAGTAACGAGCGATAGGACGAGAGGAAATGGCCTCAAGCTGCGCCATGGGAGGTTTAGATTGGATATTGGGAAAAATGCATTTACCAAAAGGATTGTCAGTTATTGGAACAGGCTGCCCAGGGAAGTGGTAGAGTCACCATCCTTGGGGGTATTTAAAAGACACATAGGTGTGGTGCTTTGGGACATGGTTTAGTGGTGGGCTTGGCAGTGTATGGGTTTGTGGTTGGACTTGATGATCTTAAGGATCTTTTCCAGCATAAAGGATTCTATGATAAAAGTCAGGAATAAGATACTTTGGGCCCAAACAAATACAAATCTTTGTGTCCAAGAGCTAAACGTGCTGGGGGTGCTTGGGTGCGGGCTCTTCTGTGACAGGCGCACAATCAAGTGGAATTATTCAAGTCATGCAACCCTTCCCTTGCCCAGCTTCTTCCAGCAAACAAAGGTTTTGCAATATTTTGTACTGTATTAAATTTTAAATTGATTTACAGGAGAAATAAAGAAGGTGTTTTGACAACCTGTTCCTGCCCTTCGCTTTGTAAAGCATTACAATGTTTTCTGTCTTCACTGTTTTGTCTTTCAGAGCTTCATTGCACTAATCAGGCTGCATGAGGTACCTGGTAACTGCAATAGAAAAATAATATAGTGCTCTAACTTCAAACTGTCTGCCATATAATTCAGAGCCAAACTGCAGCACCTCATAGAGAATTTAAAATTATCCTCCTGACTACAGTGCCTTGTACCCTAAAAACATCAACCATAATCAAGATAAAAGATAACTGAAGCAGCACAAGGAAGATTTCTGTGTAATGTATCTTATAAATTAAGAAAAAGCTTTTGAACTTCCATTATTCATCAAAAAGAAATGTCTTTGGGTTACTTCACATTCTGGGTTAAAAAGATATTAGATGATATTATGAAATACTTATTTTTTTTTTTTTACTGTTTTGGTTTTATAACATCAAAGCAGTGCTTTCTATCAACTTACCAGAATCCTCTGAGCTAATTAAAGGATAAGAAATTATTGTAAAGCAAAATAATGAAAAAATTTACAGCTATCACTTTCACTGCTTTACATAGCAGTTCTAGAATAACGTAAAATGACAACAGAAGGGGTCAAGCACAGTTTTATGTCTCTCTCTGTACAGGAGACAAAACAGACCCAAAATTTCTGGTGTTGTCTCTTTTGGTGTGCATATCTGAGCCAGATTTTACCCACAACATTCGTGCAATATATATGCCTTTTATCATGGACAGCACATAAAATCCAGCACTGAGCAGAGCTAATAAACCTGTGATATGTCAGAAGATATCCCCACATTGAATACATCATGACACATTCAATGCAGAAGAAAGAGAAGATACTTATTATATTACTTATGAAAGAAGTAAGAAGAATGGAAACATCCCTACATAGATTGAAGAAACTGAAATTGTTAACTCTCTAAAAAGGAAGAGATAAGCTCTACAAGATGATGGAGAGGAAACAGAAAAGAGGAAAAAGACATTTTCACCCTTTCGTCTTTCCAAAACAACAGGGAAACCAATGAAACCTAGAGGAAAGCTGTTTAAAAGTGGATAAAAATATTTTTCCCACTGAAATCAGAATTAACATATGGAACTCCTTGCCACTGGATGTAATGGAAGACAAGAACGTCACTCTCTTCCTGCTCAGTGTTATAATATGGTTAAAAAGAAGAAATACTTCTTAACAAAGATAACCGGAATGTCCTGGTGGACTAAGATAGAGGGTTTTCTTTAAAAAGAATTCACTTACTCCCAGCATAGTAAAAATCAATGTGGATTTTGTTGTTGGCTTTGTGTGGCTCAGGATGTCACTTGAAACTTTCAGCATAAGGTAAAACCCCTTTAGCCTCTGGTATTAACGCACCACTGACTCATGTGTGGGGAAGAAATCTCTGCCTCTTTGCAGCACAGTCTGAAGCAATCACTTCTAATACCTTTGATATCCCTGTGTGACACAAGTCATATTGGAGAAAAAATACCGACTGGTTGGACCACAAGCTTGTGACAGGAGGATAACTTTAAGTCAAAGATTAAGTATTTATCCAGTGAGATAAATTTATCCAGCAAGATTAATGTTTAAACTAACAGCAAAATAAACTTAATTCACTTAAAATGTACAAAAGCCTTAAGAACACTGACTGATTTAAGGAGGACCCATTTAAACTGTTTTTGCAACAGCCTACAGGCTTCTGAAGTAATGTTCTCTACAAACTGACCCAGAGTGGTATTAAGTATTTATGCTGCAGTAATGAAAATACTGCTACTTTTGAATGCACTAACTTACGGACCTTTTCAGGAATCTAAAGAAAGTAATCTCTTTAAGGCCACTGCAAAAGTCACAGTGACCAACTATTTTGAGCAGATGAATACTACAACTTCTTTTATGTTTGTTTAACCCACCTTTCTTCCAGCCAGAGGTGAGTGAAGTTTGTGTTTCTTCACAGACCAAGATAAAATCAATTTGTATGAATTAATCTTCATTTTTACTGCTTCTATTTACTTTCCAACTGTAGGGTGGCGTTCTAAATTTATGTTCTTTTTACCCCATAATATGTAACATGTATGACATGTCAACTGAATGGACATCACTGAAATTTAGCATCTCCAAGCATAAAGTTAATGCCTGGAAGCTTATTACTTTAAATTATTAGCACATTGTAGAAGTGTGAATGTTTCCCACACGTTAGAAGGCAGTCTTCCACACTGCAAGGTCAGCTTATAAAATTTAACTACAAGAGAGTAGTTAACATGGAGAGTTTGGCCATTTAGCATGGAGAGTTCGGTCAACAAGAACCGGTGTTCATGTATAGACAGGCACAAAGTCTTGCCTTGACACCTTTTTACATACCAAATCAACCCAAAGTTCCTTGGAGTCTGAAAAAAAACAGCCACAACATTGAAGACGTGGTGAGTGGGGAAATATAATTACAAAACAACATGCTAGTCTCTCCTCTTCCAACACAATGTACTTAATTATTTTCTGGTTTTAATGTTAAAGTCTTATTTTATTTTTCCCCTTGTGTAGAAGTCCACTCTTTTGCTGGCAAACCAGTTTACCTGAGGGAGTATACTGGCAGAATAAATAAAATAACAGATTCATTTTATAATTCTGTGCATCTCTCAGAAATGCTTATATTTATTTTGTAGTATCAGTAAAAAATATCTGTGTAAAGGTAATTATCCATGGATTTCACTGTTGTAAATGCTGAACAAATGCACAGAAAAGACAGCCCTACCCCAACAGCATATCATTTTAATAGAGAATACTATTGTCCCCATTCAACATGTGAAAAAATGAGAGACAGGGACACCAAAGACAAGACTCAGTTGCCGAAACATAGGCACCTAGAGCCATTTTAAGCCCCTTCATGTGTCTAAAACATCTGGCAGACTATTACACAGGACATATGGGAAACCTCTGCTCTCAAGGAGTGGCATCTAGAGGCCACCTACTTTTAACATGATTCAGCTGAGGTGCTCTAGGAACCTGGTTTAAGCAGACAAAACCTATTTTAAATGTCACACAAGATGACTGGCAAAACCATGAGTCAAACCTGCATATCTTGAGCTCTATTCCAATGCCTTAAACACAAAATCATCCTTACTGTAATTATTTCACATCACGTAGATTATTATGAACTTGTGAAGACTGGAAAAGAAGAGATCCAAAATGTGTAATCTCCTGCCATGAACTGCATGTCTAACTGATCAGTTTATTGGCAGAGTCATGGTCAGCTTTGACATGATACTTCACAGAATCACAAAATCACAGAATCCCAGGCTGGAAGGGACCTCAGGGACCATCTAGTCCAACCTTTCTAGGAAGAGCACAGTCTAGACAAGATGGCCCAGCACCCTGTCCAGCCAAATCTTAAAAGTGTCCCATGAGGCCGAGTCAACCACTTCCCTGGGGAGATTATTCCAGTGGTTGACTCTTCTCACTGTGAAAAATTTCCCTCTCATGTCCAATCGAAACCTCCCCAAGAGCAACTTGTGTCCATCCCCCCTTGTCCTCTCCATGGGACTCCGTGTAAAGAGGGAGTCTCCATCTTCTTTGTAGCTACCCCTTAAGTACTGGTACATGGTGGTGAGATCCCCTCTGAGCCTCCTTTTCTCAAGGCTGAACAAGCCCAGCTCTCCCAGCCTATCCTCATATGGCAGCTCCCCAGTCCTTTGATCATCTTGGTGGCCCTTCTCTGGACCCCTTCCAGCCTGTCCACATCCTTTTTGTATAGCGGGGACCAGAACTGTACGCAGTACTCCAGGTGTGGCCTGACAAGCACTGAGTAGAGTGGGATAATGACTTCTTTCTCTCTGCTGGTGATGCCCTTTTTGATGCAACCCAGCATCCTGTTGGCCTTCTTGGCCGCAGCAGCCACTGTTCGCTCATGTTGAGCTTTCTGTCCACCAGGACCCCCAGGTCCCTTTCCACAGAGCTGCTCTCCAGCTGGGTAGATCCCAGTCTGTGCTGCACTCCCGGATTATGTTTTCCCAGGTGCAAGACCTTACACTTGTCCTTGTTGAACTTCATAAGGTTCTTGCTGGCCCACTCCTCCAGCCTATCCAGATCTCCCTGCAGAGCAGCTCTCCCTTCTGGAGTGTCTACTTCCCCACTCAACTTGGTGTCATCAGCAAACTTCATCAGGCTACACTTGATGCCGTTATCCAGATCACTTATAAAGATGTTGAATAACATTGGGCCCAATATCGATCCTCGGGGGACTCCACTGGTGACAGGTTGCCAGTTTGAGAAAGAGCTATTTACCACCACCCTTTGGGTGTGGCCTGTCAGCCAGTTCCCCACCCACAGCACAGACCACTTGTCTAGGCCATAACACATCAATTTCTCCAGGAGGAGACTGTGGGGGACCATATCAAAGGCCTTGGAGAAGTCCAGGTAAACAATGTCCACTGCCTGCCCCATGTCAACCAAGCAGGTCACTTTGTCATAGAAGGCCACCACGTTTGTCAAGCACGATCTGCCTTTAGTGAAGCCATGTTGGCTTTTCCCAATCATGTGCTTCGTTTGACTTGTGATGGCCCCCAGGAGGATTTGTTCCATAACTTTCCCACTGATTGAAGTAAGACTGATGGGCCTATAGTTACCCGCATCCTCCCTCGAGCCTTTGTTGTAGATTGGAGTAACATTTGCCTTCCTCCAGTCCTCTGGGACATCCCCATTCTCCACAACTTTTCGAAGATCATGGAGGGTGGCCTTGCAATGACATCAGCCGGCTCTCTCAACACCCTCGGGTGGATGGTGTCAGGGCCCATAGATTTGTAGGGGTCAAGCTCCTGTAATAATTCATATACTAACTCTTCCTTCACTGATGGTGGGTCTATGTTTTGGTCAACCAGGAATTTCATTCCCAAAGCCTGGGACCCAACAGTGTTGGTAAAGACAGATGTAAAGAAAGTGTTGAGAACCTCTGCCTTTTCAGCATTGCTGGTGACTGACTTTCCTTTTCTGTTTAACAGTGGGCCTATGTTTTCCTTCTGTTTCTGCTTGTGGTTGACATACCTGAAGCAGCCTTTCTTGCTATTTTTGATGTCTATGGCCAGTTTCAATTCAAGCTGGGATTTTTCTTTTCTAACTGCATCTCTGCACACTCTGGCAATGCCCTTGTAGCTCTCAACAGATAATCCTCCCCTTCTCCATCTGTGATATGTTCCTCTTTTGGTTTTGAGTAGACCCAGGAGGTCATGGTTAATCCAAGGGGGCCTCTTGCTCTGCTTACATCCCTTTCTTTTGTAGGAGATAAACTGGTTTTGTGCTTCCAAGAGAGAGCACTCACTAGCTCCTTTATCTTCCATGGAAGTATCCCATTGAATCCCTCCCAAGTGAGCTCTTAGCAAGCTGAAGTTTGCTTTTCCAAAATCTAGAACCCTTGTCTAAGAGCTGACCTTCAGCACACTCAGCAGGATCCCGAACTCCACAATATTGCGGTCACTGCAGCCAAGGCTATCACTTACCGCGATATTACAAAGCAGGTTTTCTTGATTTGTGAATAGCAAGTTCAGCAGTGTCTCACTCCTGGTTGGCACATCTAACATTTGTACGAGGAAACAGTCCTCTATACACTCCAGGAACTTGGTGGATGACATGTGAGCTGCTGTATCGTTCTTCCAGCAGGTGTCTGGGTAGTTGAAGTCAACCATAAGGACTGGGTTCTGTTGGCCAGAAGCTTGCTTTAGTGCCCCAAGTGTCACTTCATCAACTTTGTTGTCTTGGTTAGGAGGATGGTAGCAGATGCCCACTGTGAGGTCCTGCTTGGAGGTGACCCCTCTGACTTTAACCCAGAGGCATTCGATAGAGCAGTCGCAATCACCATAGTTGACTTCGATACGTTCAACGTTTTCCTTAGAGTGTGACTCCTCCACCTCTTCTACCCTGCCTGTCTCTATGAAAGAGCCTATAACCGTCCATCGCAATCCCCCAGTTGTTTGATCTGTCCCCCATGTTTCAGTTACTCCTATAATGTCATAACCTTGAACTCATACTTTCTTCTGCAAAGGCAGACCTACAGCTACTGTAAAATCCCTTTTGCTTAATAATAAAGAAAAATAGTTCTGTGTATCTTGCCCTGTACATCTGCCAGTGTACATTGTTCATGTACATTGATAGGATTCAATACTACCTCTTCTTGTGCAGGACTTTCTGTGGCCTTTTGTAGATGGCATGATCTAGTCTGCCTTAGACAGGTGCCACGTAGACTCAGCAGGGAGATGCAGGTACCAATGAAGACATAGAGGAAGATAAAATCTGCCTAACTTCAGGGCATTATTCTCCAGCACCTTTTATGGTGAGCTGGGTGATCCCAAGTCCAAATAAAGTCAAACAATGCAGTTCATATAATTTAAGTATCTACCAGTTCCACCGAGTACAAACAGCCAATGTGAGACACCTTCATCCACTCAAGATCTGGTCTATTAGCTCTTTGAGGCTAATGGCAGCACAATCATGCACTCAAATTAGACCATCAGTAGATTAATATGGTAATGAAAAAAGTAAAATGCATAGTGAAAAAAAATCTTGGAGAAGATACTATCCTCACTCCTAGGCCTACTGATAAACCATTCCTCATGCACATCCTTCAAAGTCTCTGAACGCCCTCTCTTCCAGCTGCAGGGTGGTGTAGCCCCAAAAGAAGGCCTGTAGCATATGTTCAATGACTATTGCCTCAGTGCTGTTGCTCATAGTCCTAACCATGTCCAAGTCCTTGGGCTCTTACACTTGAACTCCGATCACATCAAATTCCTTAAACAAAAGGTACCCATTTCACTGCACACGGCCTATGAGAATATATGTGGGCAAATTAAGTTAATCATTTGAGGTAAATCCAGACTTCTGCAAGGTTAGGCAGTCCTTGAATGGTGCAGGACTGCATCACTCTGGTATATAAATGGGGATTCAACTGCCTGAAATCATTCTATGTGCAATTTAAGGTTCCTACGTACTTTCTGTCAGTTATCTCTTCCATCAAGGGTGCATGTGAACATTTGTATTGGGTTTACATGGCAAGGTTTTTGTAGCAGCGGGGGAAAAAGGGCTGCAGGGGTGGCTTCTGTGAGAAGACACCAGGAGCTGCCCCCGTGTCAGACAGATCCAGTTCCAGATGGCTCCAAGACAGACCCACTGCCGGTCAAAGCTGAGCCCACCAGTGACGTTGTTAGTGCCTCTGTGACAATATATTTATAAAAGGGTAAAAATGCTATGCAACAGCTGTGAAAGAGGAGTGAGAAAACATGAGAGAAACAGCCCTGCAGGTACCAAGGTCAGTGAAGAAGGAGGGGGAGGAGGTGCTGGAATTGAGATGAACATGGTGAGTCAGGCTGTCCCCCTGCAGCCCATGGGGGTTAACAGCGGAGCAAATTTCTACTTTGCATCCTGTGGAGGATGCCATGCTGGAGCAGGTGGATATGTTCTGAAGGGAGCTGTGGCCTGTAGAGAGCCCGTGGTGGAGCAGGCTCCTGGCAGGACCCACGGCCTGTGGGGGACCCATGCTGGAGCAGTTAAGGAAGAACTGTAGCCCATGGGAAGGACCCCTGTTGGAGAAGTTTGTGGAGGACTGTCTCCTGTGGGAGGGACCGCATGCTGGAGTGGGGAAGGAGCGTGAGGAGGAAGCGGCAAAGATGAAGTGTTATGAACTGTCTACAATGCTCATTCCTCATCCCCCTGCGCTGCTTGGTGGGAGAAGGCAGAGAAAATCATGAGTGGAGTTGAGCCTGGGAAGAAGGGAGGGGTGGGGGGAAAGGGAAGCATTTTTAGTTTTGTTTTATTTCTCAGTATTGCAGTCTGTTACAATTAACTGGTAATAAATTAAATTAATTTCCCCAGGTTGACTCTGTTTTACCCATGATGGTAATTGTTAAGTGATCACCCTGTCCTTATCTCAACTCACGAGTTTTTCTTAGTATATTCTCCCCCAGTCCCGTTGAGGAGGGGGAGGGATAGAGCAGCTTGTTGGGCATCTAGTAGCCAGCCAAGGTCAGCCAACTACAACAGTCCCACGGTTTAATCAAGGACCTTTTTTTTTTTAACTTTTCAGTATAAGATACTTCCTTAAAATTTTGTAACTTCCATTCATTTTTTGGAGGTGTCAATTATAGGAGAGGTTTGTGCTGAATTGTATATTAACTATCTACACATTTATATGGTGTTACACATCACATCGGTCTGAAAGCCTCAAAAAAATACACAGATTTAGCTTCCCAATATGTCCAGGAAGTAGAAAATGATCACTTCTTTATTTATACGCTAAGTAACCGGTTGAGGTCTGTAACAGAATCACAGCATGTAACTGGGGTTTGGAAATGTCAGATCATGAACACAAATAGTTTTGAGCATGATCAAGCTCTTGCTGGAAAGGCACACACAGAAAGACCTCTCCCTTCTCCCTTCCATTTCTAGTGCTCTCTAATCCCATTCAAATATTTTGGAGGTAGCTTTTCTCAAGCCAGTTTTGGTTTTCTGCTGCCATATGAAAACTGGAAGCTGAGGACTGTGAAAATGAAAAACTGCAAAGAGAGAAAGATTCCCTGCTGTTTTGTCCAAGGTAAAACTTGTCTTTACTTGTGCATCCTTGTCCATGCGGCACCTTGAAGCAGATATGATAATTGTGTTTTCACTTTGGGATATCAAGGAAATCTGATGAGCATTGTACTGGAAAGTCCTTGGCATTTTGCAGTTATCATTCTACATCAAATGCAGCAGAAAAATGTGTGACCAATTAAAAACCAGTTCTAAATCTTGCTGCTGATTGACTATGCATTATTTAATGAATACTCCGCCAATTTCTTCTTTTGAACCTCATAAAATGCAAACTTTGATGTTCAAATAGCTTCCATTAATGCATTCTGTCATGAGTGTTGTTCTTAATGCATATGACATGATTACGCCAACTCTTATCAGTTCTTCAAGAAGCTTAATAAAACCATAAACTGCTCCTCACCAGTGAGCTTACATAATAAGAGCCAGTATTTTAATTAGGCTTTTCTTGTTGCTGTTTAAATATAGCTTGATAGCAGGTGGGAAAAAAGGAGTAAGACAAAAAACTTAAAAATATTTTCATTCTCTCCCTCAAATGGTTTATGTCTGCAATTTAGGAAAGAGACAGATAACAATTTTGATGAAGGAGTGAGATAAAGGATTTTTAAATAAACTTTTTTCTTTACAAAACCAAAATGTCGTTATTAAAGCCAGTGATGAACCAATGAAACTTTTCCACATGATAAATGCATTGCAGGGAAAATCACATCTTGACAAATTATTGACAGAAAAGGCTACAGTTCCAATTTTTCATACCAGAGTTTATCTTTGGTTTAATTCAAAGTAAGAAGCGAACTCCTTACCAAGCTAAGGATTTAGAAGACATAGCAGTTTCTGAAGATATGCAACAAATAGATAAGGTTTACTTTAATCCAACTTTACTCTGCCCAGAATTGGGCAAAGGTGGCGTTTAGACCAAAGTGAGGACTACACCAGTTTTAAAATGATTCTGCAGGAAGTCTTTCAGGACAGGGAATCTGAAACCACCCAGGCGACCACTAAAACCAGAGAATACCATAGTACAGATAGATGCACATAAGAATCATGCTGATCTATAAAGACATCAAAACCAGCATTCATGACTTCTCATTGGAGATCGAAGGCTTGTATGTATCTCATATCAGTAGTGTAAGAGATTAACTGCATGGAAGTCAATGCAATGAAAGAAAATGTAATTGATTCTAAAAAGGAAAATTATCAGAGTTACTGTAAAAGACAAATGAAAAATCTGCTGCCTTCAGTGGCTTTGATTACATATCTAGGAAAGGAAGTACAGAAAACTCACCACTTGTAAATTGTGCAAATCTCTGGATTTTAGTCATATATCTTGGAAATTGCTAATATATCTTATAAAATAAACATTAAGAACTCAATTTTGCTTTCATCTCACATGATCAATAGACTAAGAAGGCAGAGAGAATGGAAAGTCATTCCTTCATGTCTTCAAATAAAGTGATACTTTCTATTTCTATGAACAGTGTCTAGGCCCCATTTGAGAGCTTCCAAAAGAGGATGTGGCTCTCCAGGTCTGGAGGTGACCTCGCCCTGTGGCTGAGGGAGATGATCACCTTGCCTGCAGGAGGTGGGCATGGGTGGAGTCAGCAAAGGAGCAGTGGAAGATGGTTAGAAGGCTCTGCAACCTCAGAGGTGTCAAAAAGGATATTGAAGGATCTTCTCCGAGACCCTACACAAAAGGAGGGACAGGCAGAGTTTAAGGTGATTGGGCTGGTAAATGAAGGCACCGTGAGGAAGGATCCTGCTCTGCTGACAGATCTGCAGCTACAGATCAGGTTCAGTGCCCAGTTCTGGGGCTGGGAACTCTGTCCTGCCTCAGGACGGGAACTTTAAACCCAGAACACCAGGGGAGGGAGAAGATGGCCCACAGTTGGGCGAGGAAATTATAGACTTGGCTGGCAAGAAAAGGGAGATGTGGACAAGAGAGACTCTGGTGAACAGGGCTGAAGGAGGCCCACCTCAAACAATGCACAAAAATAAGGAGAAGCTGAGCACACAACTCTGTGGGGAAAGCTTTCACAATTTTCCTGGGAAACCACCACAAATGGGTGCCTCTCTGTGCCTGTACACTAACGCACGCAGTATGGGGAATAAACAGGAGGAATTAAGGTTTGTGTGCAGTTGTAGAGCTACAATCTCAATAGGATCATAGAAATGTGGTGGGACAGCTCGTACGACTGTAGCGCTGTGATGGATGAATACAGGCTCTTTAGGAAGGACAGGCTGGGATGCTGAGGAGGGGGAGTTGCCCTTTACATGAGAGAGCAGCAGAGATGCACGGAGTTCAGTGATGCATGAAGCGCCAGATGAGAGCTTATAGGTCAGGATTAGCGGGCAGACCAAAGTGGATGGTGTTGTGGTGAGCGTCTGCTACCAACTGACCAGTCAGGAAGTAGATGATGAGGCCTTCTTCATTCAGCTGGAATAAACATCACATTCAAATGCCCTGGTCCTCATGGAAGACCTTAATTATTATCTGCTGGAGGGAAAGCAACTTGGGCACAAGCTACCCAGGAGGTCTGTGGAGGGCAGTGATGGCAGTGTCCTGACACAGGTGATCAAGGAGCTGATGAAGGGAGGTGCTTTCAGGCAAGAAGGTGAAAGCTGGGGGCAGCCTTGGCTGCATACACTGTGAGGTGGTGAAGTTCAGGATCATGACAGGAAAGATCATAGGAAAAAGCATTAAGCCCTGGACTTCAGAAAAGCACACTTTGGTTTGTTCAGGGACTTGCTTGGAAGAATCCCATGGGATACAGCCCTGGAGAGAAAAGAGGTCCAGGAAAGTTGTTGGATTTTCAAGTATCACCTCCTCCAAGCTTAAGAATGGTCCATCCTGATGTGTATGAAACGAAGCAAAGGAAGCAGGAGGCCTGTGTGGATGAGCACGTTGCTCCTGGCACAACTCGAACGTAACAAGGAGTACATGAGGCAGGGACAGGGACAGGTGACCTAGAAGGAATGTAGAGACATTGATTGTGCATGAATGGGGTCAGGAAAACCAAAGCTCATCTAGAGTTGAATTCAGTGAGGGACATGAAGGGCAACAAGAACGGCTTCTATAGGTACCTCAGCAGTAAAAGGAAGTCTAGGGAAAACACGGATCTGCTGCAAGTAATATTATTTAGCTATTAAGCATGTTCTGTAAAGCCTATAGGTTACAATTCCTTGTTAAGAACAGGCAAGGTTTTTCTAAGATACTTATTAAATCATGTTTGTGGTGTGTCTACAGGATTCAGTAAAGTCTGGAGACCTTTTCTCCAGGAAATGTGAAGGCTCCCTTTGGAAAGCAGAAGAGTATGTAAGATCCTGTGGTTTTTAAGGTCTTCAAAGACAATCCAAAACTTGCAGAACCAATACTCAAGATAAAGTCCCATAAAATGGGCTATAGGAATAATGACAAGTTCTGTGACCTGGAAGCATATTCCCAAAATTTTCCCTTTAAATTGGGCACAGAAGAGATTTTTTGCTTGCTTCTGACAGTTCAAGTCCTTAAGTGCATTAATATTCTTCTCAGGTTTCTACAAGCTTCTCTATATTTTTGACATTGCTTCATTACAAACACAGTGCATTTCCATTTGTATTCTGTGAGCAGGCTAGTCCACAACATGTATGGATTCTAATCACACCTAGAATCTGCCAGAGTCCAGCCAAATAAGCAATTATCATGATTCTGGAGATTTAAAAATATATGTTTCAATAAAAATATGCTGTCCTATTTTCTGTTCTTCAGGGAAAAAGAAGAGGATTTATTTCACCTCAACAAAGAGAACCATGTCTGCCTGGACTTCTTTGCCCTGGATTTTAATGGGGTTATTTTAATTTAAAACTGCCTTGTTATATTAAAGAATGTATCAGTAAATGTACCATTTAGTACAGAACTCTGATTCTACTTTTAAGTTCTGCTTGATGGATTATCTTGTATTCTGTAACCTAATATCACTGATGGTTATGTAGGACATCACTATAAATTAGATTATTTAATATGAGATGATACAGTGTTTCATTTTAAATATTCTATTGTGTTATAGAATGAATATCTGCCTAAGGAGAGCACACAGATTACTTGACAGCATAAAGAAACTGGAAACTGGGATTCAGGTTTCCTCAAGATACACATCTGACCTTGGACAGTGAGCTATTCAGTGTAATATTCCTGTTTAATACAATGTTTAGTAACAGAAACCATCAACATTTACTTCAGCAGCTGAACAGTAGAACTAACAGAATTGTTCCTGAAGCCTTCTCTCGGCTCTGAGGTATGGCAGTTTCTGGGGAAGGTGAGACTACCCTGGCAAGGGAAGGTGAGCTACGCCACAGATGGCACTGCTTGTGGCATCCTGACGTCTGTCACTTAAACATACACTCACCAATGACTGCTGCTATCTAAAGTAAAAGGTAACTATTTTCATGGCACAAAATAGCAGCTTTCCAAGAACAACACTTTTCATAGGCACTTATTTCAATGGGCAGTATCTGCCGACTACAGTTTTGTAAGATGCGGAAGCCCTTATGCGCAGACCTAAAGTAGATAGTTCTAGCTGTTAGATCTCTGAAATGAAAAATGCCTTAACAAAGGATACGTGTTCAGTATCCATAAAGCACAACTGAAATTAAAGGAATATGATTTTAGGTCTCTGTAACAGGAGGGAAATATTTTCAGTGGAACAGACCCTATCCTAGTGTGTTGCACTGTTAGGAGTTTTGCACTTTGTGCAACTGCAGTAGTATACAAGGAATATAAAGGAAGATAATTCAATACCTGCCCTATAGTGCAAGTACAGTGTGAAACGCTTTAAGCTAGCAAGTCTATCAATACATGCATTTCTTAGTGGTACATACTCAGTTTCCTTAATGCAGAGTGTGAATCTCCACAACATTTACTATATTAATTCTGTAAGTCCACTGTGAGGTACGAATACATTGCCATCTTCATGCCGTAACTTAACCAGAAAACAAAATTACATATATGAAGTCACAGAGGAAGCCTATGGCAGTGTCTCACCTCCAGGGGTGATGCCTTAAACACTGCATCAACCTATGTCTCTCATATCTGGATGTAAGAGCAGTAACTTTTTTTCTGATTTATTGGTAAAACTTCTAAGGCGAATTATCAATTTCATTTTTTTTCTCTGAAATCTTTCATGTCCACAAAAAGAGCAACATCTTATTTACAATAAAATCACCTATATCTTCTTTCAGTAACGTTTCTTGTAGCATCTTCAGTTATCTTAAGTATCTTGCTTTTCTTCCTCTGATGTAAATGCAGCACCCAGAATGCTGAGATGGGAAGGGACACAACTGTTCTCAGCAGAGCTCATAACGCTGTGCCAACGCTTCCCTTTGGTAAACGAGGACTGAACATGTCAAGCCCACTGATGCCAAAGGAAATGACAAGGATGTACAAAAATGAAAATGAAAAGAGGACTCTATGGCCACTGTAGCCAGGAAAAAACAAACACAACACTTTTCCAAGGGCATTCTTTGAATAAAATCAGGGGAAAGGGCAATGGGAATCCCCAACCAGAGTAACCTGTCCAGGTATTCAGTGTACATGTAAGATGTCTTACTGGGGATTCCTTAAAGAATTTATACGCTGACACTGGAAAAGGGAATGAAGGGGAGACAGCATATCATTATCCTGAAACTCTTGCTTTTCCCAGAATGCAGGAACCATGTAAAAAGCTGCCTGAATATCTCCCACCATGCTTAAATAGGGCTTATAAAGACATGAGGAAGTGGGGAGAGGGGTGGGCTTTCCTTCCATGCAACTAGCAAGATAACCAAGCCAGAATAATTACATACAGCAGATCACAGCTAAATATTGATTTAGATGTCATTGCGAAAAGAAAAGGCGAGAGAACAACAGCTTGAAAATAATGATGTAAAAATCTATGAAATAATGGTGGAGACAAACAGACCTACAGCAATTATACACACAGCAGTTCAAAAGCCCTGCTGGATTAGGAACAACAGCAGATGATTCAGTACCTCCCCTGAAAATGGTCCTCCCCACTTGATATGTATGCAGCCCTTCTGCCTGGAACTAAGCTGGCATGACAGGCACGAATTCAGGCAAGGAAAAACCTGCTAATTAGAGGAGTCACTCCAGTTTAGTTCCAGATGTCATCACTTAACCAGCTTTTTGCATCTAGATATCCTAGTTAGCGAGACATTGTGCTACAGTGTTAAAAAAAACTTATAACAACAAATGAGATGGAAAGGTTCGGGCCCTGTGCAGCAGGATCTATCATTCGAATGTTTTATATATGAATGAATTCAAATACTGCTCTAAATTGTATTGCACTTTTTAGACAGTAATATCTATGACAAGCTGTTTACCAGCATTTGCATTCATTGTCTGAGGGCACCTGCAAACCTCTAACATGGTAGGGGCTGCATTTCACTGAGATAGAGATTTCTCACTGCAACTTCTGCACCTGCTGTTAAGCGTAACTCCTATTACTTTAGAACCAAGTATACACTTGATTGCTGCACAGTCTACAAGAATAAAGGGTAGTTCCTGCTCCGGAAAAGTTGGCATTGGTAAAGGTTTATTGGCTATGGCTGAGGAGAAATCCATTTTGACATTCTGGGGGTTGCAGTAAGTGCAAGGACATACAAAACTTTCAGCAACTGTAATCCTCTTCCTGTACTTTTTTTGGTACTTTAAAGAAACAGTGGAAGCAGTAAAAGACCGACTGGCCAGAAGAACCTCAAAAAATATTTCTCTTTGCTGAAGAATAAATACTATGATGTATGAGAGAGGTTCTTTTGAATTATAACTTCTGCCTCTAAAGTTGTGCAGAACTGCTTCCCCCAGCATCTGATGTGTCACTGTTATCATTAGTATCTGTCAGGGCTGTTACAGATTCTGATTTAAAAAAAAAAAAAAAAGGAAAATAGCAGCACGGCAGAAGTTCTTCTGGTTTTGAAATTGGAGTTTAACAGCTTCTGTGAACTGTACTTTAGTGCTGTCAACACAGGCAAATATTCCCTGCATGTTATCAGAGCAGGCCTACTGTTTGCTCCTTCCTTTTGACAATAGGGCCCATGTATATACCTAGTTTGTCCTTAAAGCAAATATTGTGAACCTGGATGTGCTCATTTGGGATAATGTAGATAAAAGCCTCCTGAAAACTTCAGGGTTTTTTTGATTCCTTGAGCACTTCAGCTACAGATATGCACTAGACAGTCTCTTGCTCCTGAAGCGCGCCCTGACTTCAGCCGTGACGCCAAGCAAACCAGCAAAGGAAAACTCTTCCCACTGCACTATTTTTTTTTTTTTTTTAACAAATAGAGGGGTCCAAGCCTGTCAGCCACATAAGTTTTACAAAAACTGAGTTCAGGGTCATAGTAAGTTATTAACCTTTGAATAGATACTATTGGAGCAAATCTACCACTGAAACTTCACGAGCCCTCTGCCCGTGGGCAGAACCTCCCTCTGAAAGATGCAAAATGATGAAACTGGTAAAATATTCCAGTTAGATCAATTAACAGAAGCTTTTTGTGGCAGACTTGAAACTCCAAAAGTGGGCAGCTGTTGAGTCATAAATGGCAAGATCAGAGAAAGAGAGGAAATGTGAGGACTGAAGATTTTTACAAAAATAAGCATACACAGAACAGGGCAAAGGTACAGCCTAACAATTTTGCAGTCCTATCATGCCACCAGCATCCTCATACTGCTAGAAAGTATCACACAAACTGTTTGAGGGTAATACAGCCTATTTACTGAAAACTACCAAGCTCTGTGCTGAAGGCCAGTGAACTGATGCCATCGAATACTACGGGAGACGTTGGGCTGTTGAGTGCACCATGGAGTGGATGGTTTTTTTTTCATAGAGTTTTTGCGTAGTCATTTACACCCACAAAAAGTGAATATATCACACTGCTATTCCAATTTAACAGTGTTTTTCACACATTCTACAAAGTCATAAATGATGCCTCATGTCGTAGGACAAATGAGAGGAATAAGCCCTTTAATAATTGCCACGTTTAGGAAACGTGTTCCCTCTTGCACTGAAGTTAATGGCTCTCTTTTTATTGACTCAGGACCAGTTCTTCCAACAGCTTTGGAAGACTTAATTTGTTAAGACTTTGGCTGAGATCTGAGAAAGGCTGAAGCCTTTTTCTGAGGGACCAGAAGTGAGGGCTTTTTTGCATTCTGATCTTCTGACATAGATATTCTCAGAACCAATATCTGCCATTATTTATACAGCTCTGTTGGCATGTGTGGCTTTCTGCAGGCTAGTAAGAAGTCAAGAACCATGCTGTGAGGAGTTCACCATCTAAAAATTGGCATATAATTTAATGAGTAAGGACAAAAGAAAACAAGATAAATAGAAAATTGCTCCTGGGAAAGTTCCACTGTTTATTTTTATTCTCAAAGAATGCAGATCATTCAGGCTGTTTCTGTTTCAGATTTATTTCTTTTTTGAATGATTAGACATGCAAGAGAGAAAGGTCAGACACAGCAACTAAAAGTTCCCCTAGGAAGGATGAAACAGAAGCTACAAAGGGAATAAAAAATTTCAGAACCAAACTCTCTTGCTCTCCTGCCCTGCCTCTCCTTTGTGCTGCCAAAGAAGAACAATCCAGGAGATTTCAAGGGGAAAGCTTTTTATTTCCCCAAAATTGGGATATCTTCAAGGTGGTGCAAAACCCACCCACCCTGTGCTCCCACCTTTCCTGGGAGATGCAGCATGGAGTCGGGCTGCAGACTGTGCACAGAGGGGGGCTCTGTGAGCAGCGCCGGAGCTGGCACATGCTCAGGTACCTCAGTGTAGTTGTAGGGACACCCTAAAATACTCTGAAAAGTGCTTGGCCCTGTGACCACTAGAACCAGGGGAGCTGATATGTAGTCCTGAGCACGTTACTCCTTTCCATCCCACTTGACATTTTTCCCTCCCTCTCCTGCAACACAGCCCAGCCTACATTTAGCAAACACCTTCACACCATCAAGTTTAAATGGACTTTAATTTTTCTCTGCCTTTGCACTCAGTGTTGTCCCCACAGAAGGAGACATGAATGTCACTGGCAATTATATTCTGAGTAATGCAATTAGTCCTAAAATACAGAACAGCACGCATTGTATATTTTCTCTCTCTCATTTTTAACGCCTGTAGATTTTTTTTAAAAGGCCTCTTTTTTTCTCTAGCAATTCTCTGCTGATCTTCAGCTATAAATAGCTTATATTGATGCATGTACAAGCCTGCTTATTTTATAAACTGCAACTATAATTTTCTTTTAAGGTAAATGACGGGCAAGGAAAAGTGCAAAAAGGCCCATATGTTAGACACATGCAAGATAACACTTAAAACTACCAAACTAAAACAGTCAGGTTCTCCTCACCTACCCTGATTCCAAATGCAGGAACAGGGAATACAGCTGAATTACAGGCCAAGAGATTTACTTATTTGGAATAAAAAAGAAACGTACAGAACAAATCCACTGTTGCAAGATACTTCCAAGATTCATAAGGAATTCAATAGTAACAGGAAATCTTGCAGTTACTTAAAAAAACCCAAAGAAATCTGCCATGCATCCCACAGAAGGGGCATGTACTAAACTTGATGTCTTAGGGAGTTCTTAGGGAATTAAGTTTTCACTGTGTATTTCATAATAAAAATTGGTGGAAAGTGGTATCAGTTATTTCAGCATTAAAGGGTAAAGCTGGGAGCAATGAAGACTTTTCTTCTCCTGGACTGTATATACTGTCCTGTTGTATATATAATTTGTCCATTTTGATATTAATATTTTTCCTTTCTGTATAGTTATGTTACTTTGGTAGAGAAGGCAATGGAGGAAGTAACTTGGTCATCTTGACTTTGGTAAGAAAAAGGGTAAATCTTCTTTCTAAGGTGGATGTTAAGTACACTCGTTCAGCTTGGTAAAACTAACGTGAATGGGAGTCAGTGAGCGAGCGGCTGTGTGGTGCTTAGCTCCTGGCAGGGGTTAAACCACACCAGTCATGGGAGTGGGGCATGTAAGTATGTGCAACGGGAAAACATGAGCTCCTCAAAAGTAATTTTGCATAGAGGCAAAGGCTGCTGCTTCTCCATTCCTATCAGATTGGAGGCCACTGACACTCTCAAACCCAATTTTCCTGATGGAGCAGAGGAGAGACTTTCCTACTCCTGTATCTCTTACGTTTCCTCCAACCTGATTTGCAGACTGGCAATGATAATGTCTTCCATTGCTGTTTTTTAAATAATAAAATTTGAAAATAATCTAGTTAAGGACACAGGGAAAAAAAATCCCCACGAGAGCACTGGGGACAGGCAACATATGCCAGATTTTCTTGGATAATGAGCTTTTAAAGCTCTTTTTTTGGTATAAAAATTCCATATGAAAAAAAGAAGTCACTCTTTCTTTTCTTGTTACACTAGAAAGAGAATGGCATATGCAAAATCTTAATATTGGAATCACACCAGGAAACAAAGCCAGGGATCTTACCAGGAAATACATGCTCTAAAAAATGGGTAAATCCAAGATGGCAGTGGCCAAGGGACAAAACAGCGGAGATTTCAGGATTGTTGCAGTATGAAAGGCTCCATGAAACACAATGAATCCCTGACAAGTGGGTTTTTTTCAAGTCTGCTCCGAAAACTTTCCAGAATACATTTCTACCTTTGTCCATTTTGGAAATAATTACAGGGAAAATTCAGGGCAGCTGTGTTCTAGAGAGATGTATTCTCCATACAGGGCTGCTAATAATAAAATTGCCCTAGTGCCAAGTTTGCACGTCTGAAGGCACCCTGGTGAAGCAATGATATGCCAACTAAATCATACTCTCTATTATGTCTATAACCTGTCCTGTGTCCAACACTGGGAGAAGCAGGTGCATCCTCTCAAAGAGCTTTCATAAAGTGTTCTTTCTCTGCATTTTTAGACACAATTACTTTGCAGTAAATTTATATATTTGGGAATTTTGTAAATAAATTACATGATAAAACAATCCCACAAAGATGCTAGAAGCAGGTTTCAAGAAGCTAGGCAGTAAAGAGTTATTCTTTCTTTACTTGCAAACAATAGCAGCATGGTCTCTAAATTCATTTGCACACTTGATCTTTCTCTTACCAGCTGTTGCCCTTTTGGACCCCAACCAGCATACTGAAGCTTTGCATTGCTGACCTCAGGGGGATACAAATTCTGGGGATCCCTGCAAAAAGAGAAAAATAAAATTTCAGCTTCAGGAATGTTCTTATTTAAGCTGGTGCACACCTGTTTTGGAAATCCACCGTGACCTTGTAAGGCATCTTTCAGCTGGAGTCATCTAATATTTAGTGACAGATTTCAGTAGATTGTGTTATTGTAAGGTAAGCACTGTACAACTAGTAAGTGCGGGTAAGATCAAATATTTAACTGACAATTCCTGTTTCTTATTAATACGAAGTTAAACACATTAGTTCCACTTCTGACTCCCTAAGCCTTAAGAATTAGTCAAGGGATGACAAACAAAGTAATTGTATTTATCAACACTGATGATGACGGCAAAGGATAAACAATAATTATATTTTTTAATCATATTGCCACAAGAAAAATATCATTTCATCTTCCTCACCCTATAGCTTTCCTGCCTAATAATTTTCCTTTGAACACGACTGCAGAAAAGTTCAGCAACTCTATAACAACTGATATGCAGCCTGGCTTTAAAGGGAAAAGCTCCTATTAATAACATATATCTCATTTTTTAAGAAAATAAAATCAAAATGCTTTTCTTGTTCTTTCATCCATTACTTTAATTTTGTAGCAGAACATCAGTGAGACATAGTAAATGCAATACAGAAAAAGGAGTATTTTTTGGTAAATGTCAGAGCAACATAATGTCATTTTATCACAGCACAGACAGCATTGCCTTGACAGCATTTATACACAGCATAAATAATTACATTATAAATGCTGAAGTCACATTGCTGTAACTCTGTGTATAGTAATATTCTACAAACAAGAACGCTAATAAAGCCTGTATGCAGTATACCTCATTAGCAGAACTCAAACTGCTTTAAAAAATAAGGGCGTTACAATCACTGCTCTACAGATAGGAACAACAAGGCAATTTGAGGCCAACATCACCCAAAACCAGAAAAAAAGAGCCAAAGCCTTCAAGCAAAAGACCTTCTCTACTTGCACAGAGTTTATTTCTTCATTAAAGGCAATGTTTTCCAGACCATATTTTCAAACAGAACAGAACTGAATGCGATAATTAGACACTAACTGAATTATCTTTATTGCCTGTTTTGTGGCCTGGTGCTGTACCACGGCTACATTCCGGCTCTGCCCTTTCAGGCAAGAACTCCCTTGGCTGCACGTTCCTGCTGCACTGGGGCTCTTGTAGCAAGTCCAAAGACAGCATCAAGAGAAGTGTTTAGAAATTGATTTTATGCAGCCTTTCCCATGTGAAAAAACTAGCTTTTCCTGTGAATTCCTGCTCAAAGACCAGCTAGAATCTGGGCAAACCCTAGATGAGGACACCAATGCCTACAGTTTTCCCCTTCCATAACTCCTACAGCCAGAACAGCAGCTTCTGCTTCCCGCTAGAAAGTATGTATCAGTGGTTTTAAATCATAACCCATAATGTCTGTAAGGCCCCTGTGAAGAGGTCCATGAAGCTGTGAAGTGCTCAAGATGACAAGTTTGATGCAGACGGGATCCATCAGGAATTTGGAGGGGCAAAAGGGGTTTGTTGAGCACTGACCCTTCAAGTCTGAAGGCTACCCAGATAGCTTTGGCTCTATAGGCAGTGTCACCCACAACTGCTGCTGGTGGAGTAAAATCATGTCTTTTCTCCTCATGGTTCTTAACCGGAAGGTGTCTTTATGGGTAGCATAAAGTCTGGATCAGAGACCAGGTAAGCAGCATACTGAACTCCTACTAACAGCAGCCACAAAATTCCCATTCCAGAAAGAATAGCCAAACAACGTCCTCTGGATTTTTTCATGCTTGTATGCATTAGCTGCTTTAGTTTCAAGTCAGCTATTCCTGCTAAGACTCAATCTCTTTGGTTAGCTATCTTGATTATCTCAACAGAGAGTAACCTCTGAGTACAGGAAGAAGAGAGAAAACTAGTGAATTAAACCAAAACATCTTATGGGAGAAAAAAAGAACTTCATTATATGTCAAATGAATTATCTAGTTCTTGGGTTTTTTCACTTGTGAGAAAATGAGCAAGATATTATAAATAGAGGGAGAAATATCATCCCCAAATAAACAGATGATACAATTGTAGGAATTCAAACCTCTAATGCTTCAGATAACACACGTGGAGCTAAGGGACAGATACACCAATTACAGCCAATAATTCAGACCAGAGCCCAGACAAGTCCTGTCAGTTCTGCTCACTGCATCACCTTTTAGAAGAGGAAAACTTTAACACAATGAGAGATGCTGCATAAACCAGTTTCGGTACCTGATAAGGCAGAAGGAAAAGCCCTCTATTTGGTCTACCAGGAAAGAACTCTGTGGCAGAGAAAAAAGCAAAGTCATCCTCCCTTTATCTGATACGGCTGAGGAAAAATAGAATTGCATCTCCTGAGTTCCTTCTTAAGTTTTTCAGAATGGCTGGGAAATTTCTTTTGTAGCAAAATCTTGTTTGTTTGCCTTGAAACCTTTGGATAGATATGCAGATAGAAAGGCTGACTGATGGAATTGCATATTGCCTGGAGGCACCTCACTTACAAACCTAGGTACCATAAACTGCCTCTGTATTCAGCATGTAACAGCACATCCAGGTTGTGGTGTAGATCTGAAGGCAGTACCCAGCCACCCATCCTAATCCTCTGAGGTATTCTTTTCTACCACGGACTATGAAGCAGTCTAAGATCCTAGTTTCCCCCCACAAACACTCCTGAGAGATGGACATTTTCCTCTTGGTAGATTTTTGTTTGTTCCTCATCTCTTCGAAGAGAATCCTCTTCCCTAGAGAAGCAACATTCATTCCCTCACCTGCAGGAAACTTCAGTTTCACATGCAAGGGGACTGAGAAGGCATCCCTCCTTGCCAAGCCTGATCTAGCAGGCTTCAGAGAAGCTGTAGGAAGGAACCAGAGATAGGCTATATCGCAGTGGCCAGGAGAGACCAGGCTGTCAGCAAGCCTGAAGGTGGCATGAAGATGGAGGTTCACAAACCTGTGAACCCTGCCATGAAAGACCAGATTCCCACACACTTACTCAGGCTGTGTTGGGTGCAAGATCTGTGGTGGAATATGTGTGGACACACCCTCCCTGGCAGCTCCAAGCAACCCTGTTACAAACCCATTATATCACCTATAGAGGGAGGAGGAAGAGTTGTTTACACAGCTGTTCCAGGCAGGATGGCCACAACCCTCTACTGCTCTCCCCAGAAAAGGTCTTAGTGATCCTCAACGTGAAAAACCCATTTGGAGAGCAGCTATCAAGCACATTTCCAATTATCTCATACTATTCTGGACCTTTAGTTCTCCTTGGTAAAAAACCCTTAAGGGAGTCAGACCAATGCACATCGATATCCCAGGAGCACTCATCCATTTAACAAGTGCTGCATAAGCTGATAAGCTATAGTCCTCCATAGCTACACCCTTGCTTCTCCTACAGAACAGCCTGCTTAAAATCATTCTGTATTTTCTCTTGAATCAATCAATATTACAGGGCATTTCAGTCTCTCCAAAGAGCCAGTGCTCCTCACAGACCCTCATAATTAGCCCTTGGTTAGATCTGAGCCTTCCCCGTGTGAGCTCATTTGTGCAGGATGCTGGCTTGGAAACGGGCTGTTCCAAAGGCAGCCTGTATATCTCCTGCTATTGGTTTGCACTGAGAAATAGGTTCACTGCATCCTCACACCATTTTCACTATTTCCTTATGGAAAAGACCCTTAATCTTCATTTCCAGCCAAAGAAAAAGCAAGGCCTTATTAAAGGGTTGCCTTTATTTATTTCAACTCTTAAAATGATTGATTTTAAAGCCTGGGAAAAAAAGGGGAAAAATAACATTGGTTTAGGCCAGAAAGAAGATGGAGCAGGTGCTGCATAAACTCTTCCACATTAAGATGACATTGTCTGGAGCTGAGGTTGTTAAATTGCCCCAGACACGGGTATGATTTCGGCACAATGTTCACAAAACATAATGGAAGTAGTAAACTGTGAAATTTGCTCATTTAGATGAAGATTTCTGCCAAAAAAATATTCCTTCAAAATTTTTGAATAAGGAATATTGCTGAGTGCAATTAGTGTGCTGTCTGCCCAATAATTTTTGCTTGTAATTTAGCTCAGAACATATATGTAGAATAAAACAAACTAATTAATCATATGAGGCTGTCTGGTTTTGAGCTTAAAAAATACCATGATTAATGAGGAACTAGTTTTGAAGAGATTGTACTGGTTTTGCTGAAATTTTTACATCTATGTGTTCCCTCTTCTGACATTTTCTCCTAAAGAAGACCAATTTCCCTCAGAGGCACTGATCTCCCCCTGAGCACAAACATGACAAACTGTTCTATATTAAGTTCTTCAAAAACAGCTTAAGAAACAATACAAAATTTCCACTGTATTTGACTGAAAGGCTCCTTTTACTTGAACAAAAATATTTTACAATGCCAGACTGAAAAAGTCTGAAACTGAAAAAAGCAGTCAAAGTCTGGGGTATGGTTTGGGCTGTTCTTCTAGGGTCTGTTTTAATAACTTTTAATTTTAATTTTAAATACAGAGCAATAGGATTTGTATGGAAATTCTTTGCACATGCTGCCAGTGTTAGCAAAAATGCAACAATTTGCACCAAAGACGACTCTGACATGTTCAACCTCTGAACAAATAACAAAAACTACGTGTATGAGGTGGAGTGAGTTCTTAAAATCTTTGAACCTTCTTGCTTAACTATGCCATAATTTTGTAAAATATAGAAAGTATCTGAAGATTTCAGTGGTATATGTAAAGAAGTTGAAGAAATAAAGGTAGTTTAAAAAAGTGTGGGGAATGCAGAAATATCCCCTTCTGTTATTTGCATCAAGCCAGCACTTAATATTTTGAAAGACAACAGCCCTAAGCACATCAGCTCTCAGCACTTTAAGATGTTTTCATGGTTAACTACAAAAAGCTATCTATGTAAACTATCTGTCTCACAACCAGAACTTGGTGTCTGTTCTAGTAGCAAAAAATCAGACAGCAGCTTAGACAGATTTCTTTTTCCTTAGAAAGAAGAAAAGGAAAAATTGATATAAACCACCATGTAGAGAAGAGATCTGAAAGGGTTATAAAGAACTGGAAAATTCATAATATTTAAGAGATTTTGATGCATGATGAGAGAAAGTGCACTGGAGAAAATTTGCAAAAAAGAAATAAAAGCATGTAAAGCATACATGGTCATAAATGTACAGAGAACCAAAGGCAAGGACTTGGAGAAGGAGGGAAAGCAGGAATGCCGTAAAGAATTAAATGACTTGTTTACTTCACTATTCACCAAGGAGAAGAGGAGACAGGTGCCATTAAGAAAATTGCTTCCCAGGAGATGCACATCCCTGCAGAGACTTGCAGTGAGATAGAATAAAATATAATACAAATGGGAATCAAAGACTTGCCAGAACAGATAATCAAGAAATCAGACTGTCAGAAGATGCAACTAAAAGAACCCTCCTGGAATTCTAATAAAAGTGCTTAAACAGATGGGGAAGGTTCTTCCATTCATCTCGGCTCGTCCGCTATTAAATATTTAATGCACATACACACATACACATATTCTCCTTACAGCACTTTTCAGTGAAGAAAACTAGAAGGAGGTAATGAAAACAATTTGAACTTATTAATTTCAACTACAGATACACATCACATCATTCAGCTGTTCTTAAAAATGACTGAGCTCATCAATCATTTTTCCAACATGAATGAATTCTATGGATTTAGAGCATAAAAGACAAAAAGCAAAGGAATCTAAACCATTTGTCCCTAATTTGGCAATCCAGTCAGATTCAAGCCAATAATATGAACTCAGAGGTCTTTTGATTATAGTCTGCCTGTGTCTGTAAAGCGTCCATCAATGTAATATTTGGTGCTGGGCCTGCAAAATCTTGCACAATACTAATACTACTTTAAAATCAATCACTTGTCAGAACAGGAGTCACCAACTTCCACTGGGAATTATGTAAAAGGATGGCACAGGCTTGCCTTTCTAGTGAAGGTCTACAAAAACTAATTTAAAAATGGAGACTGGTACACAGCTGGGAGTCACGGTCATGCAGGCTGGAGGACTGCAAGTTGTTGATCAAAATCTCTATGTTTCCCTGTGTAAGCAAACAGTGGAAATGGTCCTTAAATACTGGTAGCATTACTTCTAAAATGATGACATTATCATGTTTCTCATGTGACCCCTCTAAATCATAGACGACAGAGTGAATATTTACTGCTTTTCTTTAAAGAACTTCTGTTCCTGGAGTCATATTTTGTCCCCTAAAGAGGCAATGAGAGGTGATAACATTCAGGTGATAAACACAACCACTTAAAAGTAATTTTCTCTTACTCTATAGAGGTTTCTCAGCCAGCTCTGATCTCAGAGCTACTCAAGGCATGAGGTAAGGCACTGGGTTTATCAGGATTTCAAGTCTATCTACAACAAGAGGCACGGATAAATAAAAAACTAAATATTTGAATGTTATCAAGAAGGCTAATCAGAATGTCAGCTAACAAAGATCTGCTATCCAAAATATGGGCAAAAAAATACAGGTTGAAGAGAAACAATCCAGTAAGCGCTGAGATGTTTAAGAATGAACTGGGAAGATCTCAACAATAATGAGCCTGGTTCTTCAGAGCGACTCTGCCAATCCCCAGGAAACCATGTTTGTGATGAAACCTTAGCATTTTCTATCCAGCTGACCTTGTCTGACTTCCAAACCCTAATAAAAATATAACACCATGATGCACCGTGATTGCAGAGAGCAATATGGGATTATTAGTACACAAAATGAGATACAGCTGTGATCTCTGGCAGTAACCAGAGCCAGCAGAAGTGCCCTGTTACAATATAACTGCACTGGACTCCAGGTCACACTTTTAATTGGGTCAAGAGATTGATTCCTGGGCTTGTGCTCTAAACTAATCTAACAGTTTGTGTTACTGGGTTCCAGACAAAACCAGAATGACTCAGTATTCTCTGTATGTCCTTGAAAACTAAGAGCCTTTGAGGAAATCTTATTTCTTCTCATGTCAGGAGGATAAGGAGATCTTGGAGGTTTGTGCATAGGTTCTCAGGAATATTGAAACACAACACTCTTCTAAACAGCCTCTCCCCACATAGACCATGTCCTCATCAGTTAAAATAAAAAAGTAATAAACTTAGCAGAGCCATTATTTCTATTTCTTATCAACAGTGATATGATCATTTTTAAGCAATATCACAATTAACCTGATTTCAGATACAGTTCAAAAGTGGATTGTAAAATAGTCTCCTTATTTAAAGGACTAAAATACCACTCCAGCCCTACAGTTCTGCCCCATAACAGAGATGTACAAACCTCAAGTACACACGCAAAGGAAATGCTTCCGTTTGAAATAGAGTGTAACTTTTGCCTTCACAACTCTGCATATGGGAGGTCCTTTCATACCTCTAGCTCCTTCTCGTGTGTGACATGGGAAAGCAACCTTTCCTACTCCTGTCTTATCTCCTCAAATTTGTAGTGGAGCATTCAGTAAATGGAGGGTTAGGTTAAGGGGTGAAGAGACATCAGGGCTGGCGTGACACAGTCTGGGCTATCAGCCTGGGATTATATCACATTTGCCATAAAGATTTCCCAGTGGTTACTGTGTCAAGGAAAGCCCTGGCTGGAGCATCCTTTCTCCACCCAAAGTCCTTTCTTACATTTCCTAAATTTCCCCACTCCCTTCTTCCCCATATGTTCTGAGCTGGCCAAGGGGGCAGGATGCCTATTTGGGGATAACAAGAGATTTTCAGTGTATTAAATTTGGTTAGTGCCTACCTGTGAAGTGGTCACAGAACCCGGTAGAAAGGATGAAAGGGAGCCCCACTGGGTTGGACACCGCTGAGGTGCACAAGTGCTATGGCACAGAGCACTACATATTCCTCAGAGGTAGGAATATGATCACTGTATAGTCCTCAAATCGCTATATAGTCCTCAGCAACTAGGCACAGGTCCCTCTATAGCTCTCACTATATAACCTGAGCCCAGGTCCCATTAAACTCCATGGCAGTGAGGCAATGCCCATAATTGGAGAGCATCATAAACCCCCATAATCCAGGAGGAAGCAGTTTATGACCTGCTGAGCCACCCAGACACTCACAAGTCTCTGGGGCCGTATGGGATCCACCCAAGAGTACTGAGGGAGCTGGCGGAGGAGGTCACCAAGACATTCTCCATCATTTATCAGGAGTCCTGGTTAACAGGGGAGGTCCCAGATGACTGAAGGCTTGCCAATGTGATGCCCCTCTATAAGAAGGGCCAGAAGGAGGATCTGGGAAACTACAGGCCTGTCAGCCTGACCTTGGTGCTAGGGAAGGTTATGGAGCAGATCATCTTGAGTGAGCTCACCAGGCATGTGAGGGACAACCAGGTGATCAGGCCCAGCCAGCATGGCTTCATGAAAGGCAGGTCCTGCCTGAGCAACCTGAGCTCCCTCTGTGATAAGGTGACCCACCTGGTGGATGAGGGAGAGGCTGTGGGTGTTGTCTACCTGGACTTTAGCAAAGCTTGTGACACTGTCTCCCACAGCATCCTCCTAGAGAAGCTGGTGGCTCATGGCTTGGATGGGTGTGCTCTTCACTGGGTAAAAACCTGGCTGGCTGGCCGAGCCCAGAGAGTTGTGGTGAAGGGAGTTAAACCCAGTTGGCGGCCGGTCACGAACGGGGTTCCCCAGGGCTCAGTGTTGGGGCCGGTCTTGTTTAATACCTTTATCAATGATCTGGACAAGGGTATTGAGCGCACCCTCTGTAAGTTTGCAGACAACACCAAATTGGGTGGGAGTGTTGATCTGATGTAGGAAGGCTCTGCAGAGGGACCTGGACAGGCTGGATCGATGGGCCGAGGCCAATTGTATGAGGTTCAACAAGGCCAATTTCTGGGTCCTGCACTTGGGTCACAACAACCCCATGCAACGCTACAGGCTTGGGGAGGAGTGGCTGGAGAGCTGCCCGGCGGAGAAGGACCTGGGGGTGCTGGTTGACAGCCGGCTAAGCATGAGCCAGCAGTGTGCTCAGACAGCCAAGAAGGTCAACAGCATCCTGGCTTGTATCAGGAATAGTTTGGCCAGCAGAAGTAGGGCAGTGATTGCGCCCCAGTACTCGGCACTGGTGAGGCCGCACCTCGAATACTGTGTTCAGCATCAATATCACCCAACCACAGCAACAAATAATGAAGGCCCAGGCCACAAGGCATCTCCACAGCCTGATAGAAATGGAGCAAAAACAGCCTCCTGGGGAAATGCACGTTTCTTGTTCCTATTTTATTGGAACCCCCCCCCCCCCGAACCTTGAACACTAGGACAAAAATACAAACAAAAATATCCCAATCCCCATGACAAAAATCCACCTACAGACCAATTTTTTTTCTAGGAAGGTGATGCTTGGGAACAGCAGTTGTATAGGCTGTAGTTGCCTCTTTGGTGCTATGTAACATCATTTTATATGTTCTCTGTCATCCACCTTTATATCCTTTTTCTGTCAAAATTCTGTACTAAATCTTGTTGAATATGAATAAGGAGGAAAATCATGCCAACATGCCAAGTTTTGGCAGTGGTCAGTGTTGGGATGTGCATGTACTCTGCGGCAGTGTCTACAGTTTGGAGGCTGGTCACAGCCTCGGCAGTGGAGGAGGTTCATTCACACTGAGACATGCGAATATTTCCAAGTCCGGGTATGTTTCTCACCAGCGAAGCACATTTTATTCAAGTATAGAATTTAATATGAGCCCTGCCTCCATTTCAGGGAGTGCTGCCTCAGAGAAACACTACGGGAGAGTTTGCTTCAAACCTTTCTTCTTCCCTTTTTTTTTTTCCTGATGAGCCATAAGCTATTGACCTTTTCTGTAACTTAAGGAGGCTGGTTGCCAGGCTTTTCTCTGCTAAACTGCTAACATCTGCATCTAACTATTAATTACTCAAGATCTCTTTTTTTTTAGTCTCAGCAGTCATTATTCTAATTCTTAATATCAAATCCTCCCATCAGGGGACTATTCGTTATTATTATCGCTATACATGGTTTCTAAGGTGTCCACCCACATCACAGCTGATTCTGGAAGAGAAGCATGTGGCAAGAGTGGCTTTGCCTACACAGGAAAGGAACATTTCACATAAAAAATGCTATGCAGTGGCCAACATGGGCAAGCAAATGGCAAATCCTCTGGGGAAATGATATGGTGTTGAGCTGCTGAAGTGGATTTCCTCCCACAGGCACAGCCAGAGTCCTGCCTGAGCTGCCTTCCGAGGGTGAGCTGGTTTCAACCTGCCACTGCTTGGAAGCGAGCAATGCTCAGATAATGCCTTTGCTTAATAAAATGCTGTTTTTTTCTTTTTAAAGAGGTGCAAAATGTATTTGCAAGCAATAAGCTGGTATGTGATTTAACCACTGTTCCAGGGATTTACAAAGTGTTTAATTCAGATTATTATAAAAAGCAAGAAGCCCACCTGCTCCATCAGGGCTTGAGCCAAATGCCAGTAAACTCAACTGAAAGATTCCTATCCATGGTGTTTAAGGTCAGGCTCCACAATCAACCTATCAAGTTTAACTATTCCAAGGTCCAGTCTTCTATCGTCAAAATACAACTGAAAAAACATATCACATCATGAGGATGTTGTTATTTTTAGTCTGGCAAAAAGCCACCATACTATGCAGGAGAGGTGCCTTAATTAACTATATAAACTATCTCAAAAAGATGATAAAAACTATAGAATGATAATTGGTAAAGAGGGAGGAGAGAGAAGAAGTAGCAATAGCAGATTCTTCACAAACTGCAGAATACATTTTTCCTACTTATATAACAAATTTCGCATCGTTACTTGGTTTTACATACCTTTTTATAAGGGTTTAATACAACTTCTATATATCATTGTTGGGGGAAAATATTCAGCTCCTCTAAGTAAAATTTAATTAGCTGAAAACAGACTCTATTAATTACAGTACTTCTTCCTCTTAAAATAAAATGTGGGCTCTAGTACAAGTTTATGAATGTTAAAGAGTGAAATTGTGCAGCACTCGCTACAGTAATTACCACATCTTGCCTCTGTCGGGTAAGCAGTATTTCTTCCTTGCTTTGCAGATGGGGACACTGAGGCACAGGAAGTTTCTTTAATGCTACAGAGAGGGGCGTAACAGGCCAGATCAAAATAAAATAGAACAGTCTTGGTCGAACGGACGGATGTCTGCAGCAGAGCCAGTGCCCTGAAGTTTTTTTAACCATGATTTTAAATAATGAAACAGATCTTCCTTTTACTGTGAACATGGACATGGAAGCATGTGCAAGGAAAAGCTTGTTGTTTTTCAAAATATTATACAATAGGGTATGTATAAATCTGATTAAGTTTTTTTAATTAACTTTAACCTCTATCCTGCCAGGTTCTTGTAGAAAAGAAGGAGACAGGAACATTAGTGAGAGCTCTGCAGAGAGATCTACAGACATCACTTTGAAAATTTACTCACAGTGAAGCATGGGCTCAGTTCCTCCCCTCCTGTTATCCCTTCTGTGGATCTCCAATACATATTTTGCACTCACTCCACTCATGGGACTTCTCTTGAAGTTACTGCGAGTTGAGCATGGACGATGTATGTGGTATTTCACAGGCTCTTGGCAGCGTAGGCAAGAAAAGCTGAACTCAGCTCTGGGATTGCTCCTGTGATCTACTTAACTTGTTCCTCTGACTTTACCACATATAAATTTGGGAAGAAACATGGATTCTGCTTAGGAGAATCTGTGTACAATTCCCTCTTTCCTATACACAATGAGGAATGGGAATAACTGCTGATTTTCTCACTGATCCCTATAAATTTATTTGGAAGATCCTATTGACTTGCCCCAGCTGGATGTGCTGACACCGTGCTGAGAGCTCATACAAGGGGGTCAGCTCTAATCCCTGCCACTTAGCTGTGTGCCGAGGGAAATGATTAACGCGGAACTCGGTGGGCACTAGGAGGTTTGACGAAATATATGTTTTATGCTGGGCTTTATTTTTGGGAAGCAAACACAACACAGAACTGTAAAAAGGTGTAACGTTTCTGCTGGCCACAGCAAAAAGTTAAAGACAGAGGAAGCCCCTTGGATATCAACCCAAAATTAGCTCTTGCTTAGGGCCTGCAGTGCCCAATCAACCCAGTGGTCCAGCAGCACACACTGGTGTGAAATGACCTTAACACCGGTGAGGGAAATTCTGCAACAGGATTAAGGGGCACTGGTCAGTCAAGGCCTGGCCATGAAAACCCTGAACAAACTAATTTTTTCCCCTTATTTCAGTGAAGGATGTGAATGACCAAGATCATCCATACTGGACTCAGAAGGAGCAACATTATTAAACCCCACAAAAGAATAAAACAATTTTCAGCGGCTGGATTTCATAGGCAGGTTGTTGCCTACATTGTATTGCTAAATTTTTATTTTCCAAAGTTAGGAAAAATAATATTAGGAAATAACTGTATATGGTATTTGTGTTCCACTTTTCCCAGCACCTCGCATGAGAGCTCCCTGTTCTACATCTCGACCTGCAGATGCTATCGCAGTACCTATAAATCACAACTAGCTGGCAATTACAATGCGGCAAGTGCAACTGTAGGGTTGTGAGGGGAGCTTTGCAAAGCTATTTATAATGCAGACAGCTGTAAGCAGTTATCGGCCGATATATTGGAAAAGCAGCACGGTTCAGAGGAACGCAGATGGGACAGTACGGAGATGTGCATACCAGGAAACATGAGCAGCAAACGCAGGGGCTTGTCCCACTAGATGGCACCCGGCGCCAGCATCTAATTTTCGGGTGACCAGAAGGAGAAAAATGGGTGACATGCAGGAAAGCTGAACTGAACACAACCTCCCTACACACCTCAGCCCAGGAAAATGAGAACTGCGGGTCTTAGCCGGCACCCCCTGTGAGAACGGAAAACACGGGCCATTGAAAACAGAAGGCAAATGTGGCAGAAATGGTAGGGGTTTTTACCCCGAGTTTGCTAAGAGGCTGTGAGAAGGCTGAAATAACAAAAAAGGAGAAATTAAAATCTCTGCAGTAAATATCCCTGCAGAGAAATCTATTCTTTCTTCTACCTCAGGCTTATTTTCATTTTTAAGTAAGAACCTTTGAGTCTATGTCACCGGCATATATTAATTGTCCCCTAGAGAGCCAAATTGTACTGCTTCTTATGTGGGGACTTTACTTCCACAATAGCTCTCATGGAAAAATGTTGCAGTCCTGCACCCTGTATAAATACCATTTGTGAATGTATGTGGTAAGGACATACCCAAATTGGCTTGTCAAACTTACGGAGAGCTCGGAATGAAGTCTGGAAAATGCTGTATGAGCCTCTTTTGACTTCAGACACAGCCTGAACCTGGAGAGTCTGCTGAACATGGCAAAAATAATGAGAAATTTCCCTTCAAAAAGCAATTTATGCTGGCAGATTAATGTCACGTTATTTAAACAGTGGTGCCACAGATTAGATTAATTGGCTTCCTTATTAGTTAGCCTCAGCAGGGGTGTAGCAAGGGCACGAGTGGGTACAAAGCCTAAACTGTCTGGCCTTCCTGATGAGGCAGATCATAGCTGCGGATGAGGAACAAGGTAGAGAGAGCACAGGGGAAGTCACTCTGTCACAGCCTGTGTCCAGGACGGAGTGCCTAATGAGCAGGAGGGATATTGCAGAGGGGAGTGAGTTTGTTCACCAGCAGTCACTGCCTCGGCTGATGATTTGGAGGTATGTCGAGGCACCGGTGGCACACACCGATGGGGTGTAAAGCTGGTGCCTATTTGCAGAAGAGAACTAATGCATGAAAACAGTTTGTAGAAATGGAAAAGGGGTTGTTCCTCAGTGTCCAATGCTTTTGTCACTCGTCTTATCGTCAGGTGGAGGGCAAGGATGCTGCCTGCGCGTTGCAGATTTTGTCATCACCAAAGGACCTGGGACATCAAACTGAATTGAACCGTGTGCTTGGTTCTGCCCTCAACAATCTTCATTCAAACACATCCATCAGAGCGATATTCCTGTGTTAAATATGAAATAGGTGATGAAGAGATTTTTACCTCTTCACCCAACAGAGACTCTACTCTCAGTAGATGCATTTCATTACCCATTACATCATGTTCATCCACTACAGCTGCCCTGTCTCTTCATGCACCACCCTAAAATATACGCAGAACTCCAAAGCAAAAATAAATGCCCATGCTCCGGGGAAATGGTAATGTGCCATCCTTTCCACAATATGGTTTGCAATGCCTGTATACATCTCTGCAGCCTAAACCACTTTGTAAACGATACCTGTACTACCATGAAATGCAGCAATCCCTCCAACCCTCCTCTTGCCAGTGGTTGCCTGATCCATCACTGTGTCATGCTGTGGGGACGCCAATCCCTGATGCACCCGTGGGCCTTCTGGCACCCTGTCACTTTCCAAGTCTTCCCTTTATTCTGGATACTTCTCTGACACATCCATCCCTCCAACTGCCTGCACCACTGCTCAACAATACATGGAGAGCAAGGTGAAACACAGCTGAGCGTGCAATATAGTTGAAGCTGGGGGGAAAAAGAAAGTGGTTGCCAAGGATGATGAAAGATAGGGCAGTAGTAGAAAACTGCCTAGACCACTGTATTTTTATTAATTAATTTTTGTAATTTCTAACACATGATCCTTCTATTTTTTCTGCCTTTGTTTTGTATGGAATAGAACTGTGCCGTCAGTCAAATGCTTTTGCTCTTAGCCAGGTTTACTGCAGATACAAAGCTTATGTGCTCATGCTGTGTGTTCATCCTGTTGCTCAGCACCATTTCAGCCCACAAGCTAATTTTAGATAAATTGCCAGAAAGATGGAGTTTTCAAAAATTAAATAAATCCAGTAAGTTCCTGAAAAAAAAAAAAAAAGGAAAGAAAAGCAAAAATGAAGACCAGATTCAGGCAGGGAAGGAAAGAGACTGAAGAAGTCTGGAGCATATCACACTGGGGCACCAGAGCTTTGACATGGACTATGGTGAGAAGTCTCCTAATTCCCATGTTCTGGCTGTGCATGGAAACAACTTAACCTTGAGCTCATAATTTTTTGTGGTGAGTCTATCACAAGACACAAGCTGTAGGGACGCAGGCTTCACAGGCTCCAGGGCTCACAGATTTTAAAACATGTATGTCTCCATACAGATTTTTTGTACACAAACATGTTTCTCTGTTGCTAGGTAGAAGCCAAAGAAAATTATTTCAGCTTTTGTTGTTGTTTGGGGGTTTTTTTTGATGCTGTGTTTTGTTTTTTCTGGGTTTGTGTGTGTGTGTGTGTGTATGTGTGTGTGTACAAATGTGTGCTGAGACTAATCTTTGAGGAACACCTGAATGTAACTACAAGGAAAACATGCTGAGAGATATGTTTATATCTTGCCATTGAATCTTTACTTCTCTATTGTTAAAACCACTAGTTACTGTACCAGAGAAACTGGATTGGAAAGAGGGCATGGGCCTTGAAAATGTAGGTACTGCAATGTCTGACTTCTAGGACTTTTGCCCTTAAATCATCATTCCTGTGTTAAACAGTAAGGTCCCCTGAGGACCCCCCAGTAAGAAGGCTGCTGGTCCACTGTGCACAGGCATAGTAAGAGCTGCCTACAAAGAGCAGCAGGAAACACTGAGCACACAGGCATGGCCAGGATCCTGCCTTCTCTCAGGGGCAGGCACCTGGCCCATGAATGCAGAAATCAGCAGGACTTTAGGTCCTGCCTCAGTGTTTTCCTAAGTCAGAGACAGAATTACAGGATCACAGAATCACAGAATGGCAGGGGTTGGAAGGGACCTCTGGAGATCATCTTGTCCAACGCTCCTGCTTGACCAGGGACACGCAGAGCAGGGGGCACAGGAATGCATCCAAGCAGGGTTTGAATGTGTCCAGGGATGGAGACTCCACAGCCTCCCTGGGCAGCCTGTGTCACTGCTCTGGCACACGCACAGGAAAGATATTTTTCCTCATATTCAGGTGGAACCTGTGCACTTTAACCCTTGGCCTGTCATTGGGGACTATTGAAAAGAGCCTAGTCCCATCGTTCTGACACCCACCCTTTAGATATTTATAGATATTGATGAAATCCCCCCTCAGTCTTCTCTTCTCCAGGCTGAACAAACGCAAGTCTCTCAGCCTTTCCTCATAAGGGAGATGCTCCAGTCCCCTGATCATCTTGGTAGCTCTCCGCTGGACTTGAGCAGTTCCGCATCCTTCTTAAACTGGTGGGCCCAGAACTGGACACAGGACTCCAAATGTGGCCTCACTAGGGCAGAGCAGAGGGGGAGGATAACCTCCCTCGCCCTGCTGGCCACACTCCTTTTAATGCACCCCGGGACACCGCTGGCCCCCTTGGCCATAAGGGCATGGTGCTGGCTCAGGGTCACCTCGCTGCCCACCAGCACTCCCAGGTCCTTCTCAGCAGAGCTGCTCTCCAGCAGGTCACCCCCAGCCTGTGCTGGTGCGGGGGGTTGTTCCTCCCCAGGGGCAGGACCCTGCACTGGCTCTTGTTGAATTTCATGAGGTTCCCCTCGGCCCAGCTCTCCAGCCTGTCCAGGCCTCGCTGGATGGCAGCCCAGCCTTGTGGTGTATCAGCCGCTCCTCCCAGCTTGGTATCGTCACCGAACTTGCTGAGGGCATGCTCTGTCCCTTTGTCCAGGTCATTGATGAATATGTGGAACAGGACTGGACCCAGCACAGAGCCCTGGGGAGCACCACTAGTGAGGGGCCTCCAACCAGACTCTGCTCCATTGGTCACGAACCGACAGAGTAATTCATTTAATATGGTGGTATGGGTGAGAGAGAGTGGATATAAACTGAAAATGGAGGTTCAGACTGGATATAAGGAGAAACTTTCTGCCCATGAGAACAGCTGGGCAGCGGGACAGGTTGCCCAGTGAGGCTGTGCAGTCCCCATCCCTGCAAGTTTTCAAAACCCAGCTAGATAAAGCTCTGAGTATCCTGCTTTGAGCAGGAGGCTGGACCTTGGAAAAGCTTTTTCAGCCTGAGTTATCTGGTTACCTACAGAAATGGCAGAGCACAACTATATTGTCCCTTTTTACCATTGCTACACAGTTATCACTAACATGATGCTTTAAAACACACAACCTGGCATCAGCTTCCTGGCTTTTAGCTTTGTATTTACTGACAATGATTTGAGGACTTTTGCTGTGGAACTTATGCATATCCATTGATGCTGTGGAAATGTCACTCTGAAACAGCATGTATCATCATATTCCTACATGCATCTTATTGGTACAGCGGTGACCCATTCCTGACCAGCTGGGCCAGTCCTTAAAGCATGCATATAAAAAAAAAGGTATTTTTTAGGTGAAAAGCAGGTAGAAACTATGGGCTAAACTCTAGAGAAACAAGACAGGTGAGATGAACTGCAGGGTGATTGAGTTGGAGCCTCAGGTAACCTGCAGCGCCACAAAACAAAGCTGAGAAAGGGGGATTTAAAAAACTGTGAATAATCAAAGCTAAAGAAGGATCCCCTGAAGCTAACTGGTGCCTGTGTTAAACACCAAGCCTACCTCAGGACCTCCAGAGCGCAGGGGGACCTAAATGAAGAGACATTGTGTGATGGAAGTTTAGTACTTGTAATGATATGTAACCTTTCATGCTACATGCTTTAGGTGAAGCAATATACTTTCATTAAGTTTACAAATGTTGTGTAAAGCCTACGTGGCATTCTTGTTTGTCTGCACTTACCTT
Organism: Phalacrocorax carbo; assembly: GCF_963921805.1. Lineage (NCBI taxonomy): Eukaryota > Metazoa > Chordata > Aves > Suliformes > Phalacrocoracidae > Phalacrocorax > Phalacrocorax carbo. The sequence continues at coordinate 159,373,299 of NC_087514.1, forward strand.
GCACTCTCTGAAAAGATAAACTATAAACCCAAAGGCTCATAGCTTCAGTATAATTGTATGTATCTAAGCAGCATCAGGACCCTGGGAACAGACTACCGATCTATCTGCCTTCGGATAGGATGCTAGAGAGAGCATTTGTATCAAGGGAATCTGCCAAGAGACCCAAAACTGAAGGGCAATGCCTCAGTTCTGACCAAATTTAAGGGACTAAACACCCCTGGATAGATCCTCTGACAGTGCTCTGGTGAGTGGCCAACCGCGGCTCTCAGCCAGACACCAACGCATCTAAATTCTAGCCAAAAACTTGAAAACTGGAATATGAAATTCATGTAGTCTGACTCTCTGGGGAAGCTGAGTACTTCTGTTTCCAGACTATGTCATCTTTTGTACAACACACAGCTCAGTGGCTGCTGCAGCTGAGTGCCAGACCGTTGCAAAGGGCTGTCACAGGAAACCATTTGTCACGATACACATTATTCTGCAGAGTTCTTAATGGATGAGTTTTAAAATGAAGACATTGAAAAATTGCTTACCCATGAGGTATTTTGCTGAGGACATAATATGCCGTATATGAATGTTGATACACCTGCAAAACAAAATTAAGAAAGAAAACAACAACAAAAAAGAGGTTAGTAATTCTCACCTGTGTTAATAGGGCTCTCTTTCTGCAAAAACAATCTAGCATTTATGGCTAGGGAGCTCCTATAAACACTTCAAAATCTGTAGTAGAAAAGAACAAAACATTAATTCACCTAACGCTGTTGTGTGTTCTTTTCATCTTGCACTTTATTACAGTGTTTGGCAAATCGTATACATCCAGATGCTCTGTGTTGTTACCATGACTACCAGGTCTTTGATTAAACTGGGGGCACATGGACTCTGCAAGGGCTAAATATAGAACAATCATTAATGAGGACACCTTGGTCAGCAGGAGACATTCTCCATCATTATAACTAGACACAACAGGG